>NW_027192760.1:0-300000 GCF_949987515.2 Delphinus delphis | reverse complement strand
GCAATTCCAGTCTACCTCCTGAAATCGGTTTCCTGCAATTCTGCCCCGCTTTCAAGTCCTCTTGGCAGCCTTACTTCAGTCTATTTTTGGACGATAGCTGTCATTTATAACTCTGCAGGTTTGTGAATTACAGTGCCCCTGAGCTCCTTTCTTCAACTCGCTTTCTTGTGACCTGGCCGCAACACCGCAGGATGGCTTCAGGCCCTAATCTGGTTCCGGCACGGCACGCTGAGCCTTTGGTTATTTCCTCTTCCTGGTGGGAAATGAGAGTTAAATTTGCCCGTCCAGACACCTCCAGCTAGTCTCTCATTGGTTCTCGCTATTCCTGTTCATCTTCCGCAGAAATTGCAAACTGTGCCAAACAGGAGGTTAAAGGCGCTGACTCTCCAAGTGGGGAGAGTGTTAGTAAAGCGTCTGGAATGTTGCACCCGAGTACCAGGGGAGGAAAACTGAGACATATTTGAACACGTCTCCCGATCACATGGTTGATCATACTTGGGTTCCACATGCATGTTTTAGCTGAAGGAAGAATACCTTAAACCTGGAGAGTTAAGACCCGTGTAATGGGTACCATGCAATATGACTTCAAAGGGTCTTCATTTGCTCACCGAACCTCTCCAATCCTATCACTGCTGCGTTTATGCCCCTGTACACATGCTTGATTCTCTTTCGGAGACATAGCAATCCATAGGTTTTAAGATACTTACTAGTCAGGTACATTCTTAGGCGTTTAATATGCGGTGTTGAGTCCATTTCATTGAGCAAGGAGTAGCTCTTGTCTATTCCATATTTGGCTTAAGGAACTTTATCTGTGCTCATTTCAATCTCTGGTTTTATGCAGCACCCCAACTCACCTTTACCCTTAAGCAAGAATAAGTTGGTTTTCTAAATTTGAGACCCTGTTCTGTTCTGTAATTCAGTTCCTGTGTAGCCAAGTTTACATTCCGTGTATTACTGATATCTTATGATGTTTCTTTTTCTGTGTGACTTATTTCAGTTAGAATCATCATACCTGAATCCACTCATTGTGCTGCTAAGGGCCTGATGACACAGATTTCATTGCTGAGTGATATTGCTTTGTAAGTAAATACCACAACTTCTTTATCCATTTTTCATTTTCTGCGATGTTGAACTTGTACTGTAAACGAGGTTCTTGTAAACAGAGGCGTCCCAAACTTTGGGGTGGCTGTGTCTTTTTGATTTTAATTTCCCTAAGCTATAGGACCATAAGTGGAAGTGCCCTAGGTTCTGTTGCTTTGTTTTTTAGATGTTTCAGGAAACACCATACTCTTCTCCCGAGTGTCTGTTGGCAGGTTCCATCCCGCCCATCAGCATAACAAGTCTCCCAGTTCTCCATGGCCTGTCCTGCCTTTCTGGATTTTACACTTTTTTCAGATGGCCCTTTTGACCGGGGGGAAGTGAGACTTCATTGTAGTGCAGATTTCCTTTGCAAGCTTGCTTGGTTGGCCAAAAAGGGCGTATGCGTTTTTTCCTGAATATATTCAGGACAAAACGCATACGCCCTTTTTGGCCAAGTGCATCATTGTGGACGTTCTGCCTCTTTTCCTATGCTTTCAATGCAATTCCAGTCTACCTCCTGAAATCGGTTTCCTGCAATTCTGCCCCGCTTTCAAGTCCTCTTGGCAGCCTTACTTCAGTCTATTTTTGGACGATAGCTGTCATTTATAACTCTGCAGGTTTGTGAATTACAGTGCCCCTGAGCTCCTTTCTTCAACTCGCTTTCTTGTGACCTGGCCGCAACACCGCAGGATGGCTTCAGGCCCTAATCTGGTTCCAGTACGGCACGCTGAGCCTTTGGTTATTTCCTCTTCCTGGTGGGAAATGAGAGTTAAATTTGCCCGTCCAGACACCTCCAGCTAGCCTCTCATTGGTTCTCGCTATTCCTGTTCATCTTCCGCAGAAATTGCAAACTGGGCCAAACAGGAGGTTAAAGGCGCTGACTCTCCAAGTGGGGAGAGTGTTAGTAAAGCATCTGGAATGTTGCACCCGAGTACCAGGGGAGGAAAACTGAGACATATTTGAACACGTCTCCCGTTCACATGGTTGATCATACTTGGGTTCCACATGCATGTTTTAGCTGAAGGAAGAATACCTTAAACCTGGAGAGTTGAGACCCGTGTAATGGGTACCATGCAATATGACTTCAAAGGGTCTTCATTTGCTCACCGAACCTCTCCAATCCTATCACTGCTGCGTTTATGCCCCTGTACACATGCTTGATTCTCTTTCGGAGACATAGCAATCCATAGGTTTTACGATACTTACTAGTCAGGTACATTCTTAGGCGTTTAATATGCGGTGTTGAGTCCATTTCGTTGAGCAAGGAGTAGCTCTTGTCTATTCCATATTTGACTTAAGGAACTTTATCTGTGCTCATTTCAATCTCTGGTTTTATGCAGCACCCCAACTCACCTTTACCCTTAAGCAAGCATAAGTTGGTTTTCTAAATTTGAGACCCTGTTTTGTTCTGTAATTCAGTTCCTGTGTAGCCAAGTTTACATTCCGTGTATTACTGATATCTTATGATGTTTCTTTTTCTGTGTGACTTACTTCAGTTAGAATCATCATACCTGAATCCACTCATTGTGCTGCTAAGGGCCTGATGACACAGATTTCATTGCTGAGTGATATTGCTTTGTAAGTAAATACCACAACTTCTTTATCCATTTTTCACTTTCTGCGATGTTGAACTTGTACTGTAAACGAGGTTCTTGTAAACAGAGCCGTTCCAAACTTTGGGGTGGCTGTGTCTTTTTGATTTTAATTTCCCTAAGCTATAGGACCATAAGTGGAAGTGCCCTAGGTTCTGTTGCTTTGTTTTTTAGATGTTTCAGGAAACACCATACACTTCTCCCGAGTGGTTGTTGGCAATTTACATCCCGCCCATCAGCATAACAAGGCTCCCAGTTCTCCATGGCCTGTCCTGCCTTTCTGGATTTTACACTTTTTTCAGATGGCCCTTTTGACCGGGGGGAAGTGAGACTTCATTGTAGTGCAGATTTCCTTTGCAAGCTTGCTTGGTTGGCCAAAAAGGGCGTATGCGTTTTTTCCTGAATATATTCAGGAAAAAACGCATACGCCCTTTTTGGCCAAGTGCATCATTGTGGACGTTCTGCCTCTTTTCCTATGTTTTCAATGCAATTCCAGTCTACCTCCTGAAATCGGTTTCCTGCAATTCTGCCCCGCTTTCAAGTCCTCTTGGCAGTCTTACTTCAGTCTATTTTTGGACGATAGCTGTCATTTATAACTCTGCAGGTTTGTGAATTACAGTGCTCCTGAGCTCCTTTCTTCAACTCGCTTTCTTGTGACCTGGCCGCAACACCGCAGGATGGCTTCAGGCCCTAATCTGGTTCCGGCCCGGCCTGCTGAGCCTTTGGTTAATTCCTCTTCCTGGTGGGAAATGAGAGTTAAATTTGCCCGTCAAGACACCTCCAGCTAGCCTCTCATTGGTTCTCGCTACTCCTGTTCATCTTCCGCAGAAATTGCAAACTGGGCCAAACAGGATGTTAAAGGGACTGACTCTCCAAGTGGGGAGAGTGTTAGTAAAGCGTCTGGAATGTTGCACCCGAGTACCAGGGGAGGAAAACTGACACATATTTGAACACGTCTCCCGATCACATGGTTGATCATACTCTAGGTTCCACATGCATGTTTTAGCTGAAGGAAGAATACCTTAAACCTGGGTAGTTGAAACCCGTGGAATGGGTACCATGCAATATGACTTCAAAGGGTCTTCATTTGCTCACCGAACCTCTCCAATCCTATCACTGCTGCGTTTATGCCCCTGTACACATGCTTGATTCTCTTTCGGAGACATAGCAATCCATAGGTTTTAAGATACTTACTAGTCAGGTACATTCTTAGGCGTTTAATATGGGGTGTTGAGTCCATTTCGTTGAGCAAGGAGTAGCTCTTGTCTATTCCATATTTGGCTTAAGGAACTTTATCTGTGCTCATTTCAATCTCTGGTTTTATGCAGCACCCCAACTCACCTTTACCCTTAAGCAAGAATAAGTTGGTTTTCTAAATTTGAGACCCTGTTCTGTTCTGTAATTCAGTTCCTGTGTAGCCAAGTTTACATTCCGTGTATTACTGATATCTTATGATGTTTCTTTTTCTGTGTGACTTATTTCAGTTAGAATCATCATACCTGAATCCACTCATTGTGCTGCTAAGGGCCTGATGACACAGATTTCATTGCTGAGTGATATTGCTTTGTAAGTAAATACCACAACTTCTTTATCCATTTTTCATTTTCTGCGATGTTGAACTTGTACTGTAAACGAGGTTCTTGTAAACAGAGGCGTCCCAAACTTTGGGGTGGCTGTGTCTTTTTGATTTTAATTTCCCTAAGCTATAGGACCATAAGTGGAAGTGCCCTAGGTTCTGTTGCTTTGTTTTTTAGATGTTTCAGGAAACACCATACACTTCTCCCGAGTGTCTGTTGGCAGTTTCCATCCCGCCCATCAGCATAACAAGGCTCCCAGTTCTCCATGGCCTGTCCTGCCTTTCTGGATTTTACACTTTTTTCAGATGGCCCTTTTGACCGGGGGGAAGTGAGACTTCATTGTAGTGCAGATTTCCTTTGCAAGCTTGCTTGGTTGGCCAAAAAGGGCGTATGCGTTTTTTCCTGAATATATTCAGGAAAAAACGCATACGCCCTTCTAGGCCAAGTGCATCATTGTGGACGTTCTGCCTCTTTTCCTATGCTTTCAATGCAATTCCAGTCTACCTCCTGAAATCGGTTTCCTGCAATTCTGCCCCGCTTTCAAGTCCTCTTGGCAGCCTTACTTCAGTCTATTTTTGGACGATAGCTGTCATTTATAACTCTGCAGGTTTGTGAATTACAGTGCCCCTGAGCTCCTTTCTTCAACTCGCTTTCTTGTGACCTGGCCGCAACACCGCAGGATGGCTTCAGGCCCTAATCTGGTTCCGGTACGGCACGCTCAGCCTTTGGTTATTTCCTCTTCCTGGTGGGAAATGAGAGTTAAATTTGCCCGTCCAGACACCTCCAGCTAGCCTCTCATTGGTTCTCGCTATTCCTGTTCATCTTCCGCAGAAATTGCAAACTGGGCCAAACAGGAGGTTAAAGGCGCTGACTCTCCAAGTGGGGAGAGTGTTAGTAAAGCATCTGGAATGTTGCACCCGAGTACCAGGGGAGGAAAACTGAGACATATTTGAACACGTCTCCCGTTCACATGGTTGATCATACTTGGGTTCCACATGCATGTTTTAGCTGAAGGAAGAATACCTTAAACCTGGAGAGTTGAGACCCGTGTAATGGGTACCATGCAATATGACTTCAAAGGGTCTTCATTTGCTCACCGAACCTCTCCAATCCTATCACTGCTGCGTTTATGCCCCTGTACACATGCTTGATTCTCTTTCGGAGACATAGCAATCCATAGGTTTTACGATACTTACTAGTCAGGTACATTCTTAGGCGTTTAATATGCGGTGTTGAGTCCATTTCGTTGAGCAAGGAGTAGCTCTTGTCTATTCCATATTTGACTTAAGGAACTTTATCTGTGCTCATTTCAATCTCTGGTTTTATGCAGCACCCCAACTCACCTTTCCCCTTAAGCAAGCATAAGTTGGTTTTCTAAATTTGAGACCCTGTTCTGTTCTGTAATTCAGTTCCTGTGTAGCCAAGTTTACATTCCGTGTATTACTGATATCTTATGATGTTTCTTTTTCTGTGTGACTTACTTCAGTTAGAATCATCATACCTGAATCCACTCATTGTGCTGCTAAGGGCCTGATGACACAGATTTCATTGCTGAGTGATATTGCTTTGTAAGTAAATACCACAACTTCTCTATCCATTTTTCACTTTCTGCGATGTTGAACTTGTACTGTAAACGAGGTTCTTGTAAACAGAGCCGTTCCAAACTTTGGGGTGGCTGTGTCTTTTTGATTTCAATTTCCCTAAGCTATAGGACCATAAGTGGAAGTGTCCTAGGCTCTGTTGCTTTGTTTTTTAGATGTTTCAGGAAACACCATACACTTCTCCCGAGTGGTTGTTGGCAATTTACATCCCGCCCATCAGCATAACAAGGCTCCCAGTTCTCCATGGCCTGTCCTGCCTTTCTGGATTTTACACTTTTTTCAGATGGCCCTTTTGACCGGGGGGAAGTGAGACTTCATTGTAGTGCAGATTTCCTTTGCAAGCTTGCTTGGTTGGCCAAAAAGTGCGTATGCGTTTTTTCCTGAATATATTCAGGACAAAACGCATACGCCCTTTTTGGCCAAGTGCATCATTGTGGACGTTCTGCCTCTTTTCCTATGCTTTCAATGCAATTCCAGTCTACCTCCTGAAATCGGTTTCCTGCAATTCTGCCCCGCTTTCAAGTCCTCTTGGCAGCCTTACTTCAGTCTATTTTTGGACGATAGCTGTCATTTATAACTCTGCAGGTTTGTGAATTACAGTGCCCCTGAGCTGCTTTGTTCAACTCGCTTTCTTTTTAGCTGGCCGCAACACCGCAGGATGGCTTCAGGCCCTAATCTGGTTCCCGTACGGCACGCTGAGCCTTTGGTTATTTCCTCTTCCTGGTGGGAAATGAGAGTTAAATTTGCCCGTCCAGACACCTCCAGCTAGCCTCTCATTGGTTCTCGCTATTCCTGTTCATCTTCCGCAGAAATTGCAAACTGGGCCAAACAGGAGGTTAAAGGCGCTGAGTCTCCAAGTGGGGAGAGTGTTAGTAAAGCGTCTGGAATGTTGCACCCGAGTACCAGGGGAGGAAAACTGAGACATATTTGAACACGTCTCCCGTTCACATGGTTGATCATACTTGGGTTCCACATGCATGTTTTAGCTGAAGGAAGAATACCTTAAACCTGGAGAGTTGAGACCCGTGTAATGGGTACCATGCAATATGACTTCAAAGGGTCTTCATTTGCTCGCCGAATCTCTCCAATCCTATCACTGCTGCGTTTATGCCCCTGTACACATGCTTGATTCTCTTTTGGAGACATAGCAATCCATAGGTTTTACGATACTTACTAGTCAGGTACATTCTTAGGCGTTTAATATGCGGTGTTGAGTCCATTTCGTTGAGCAAGGAGTAGCTCTTGTCTATTCCATATTTGACTTAAGGAACTTTATCTGTGCTCATTTCAATCTCTGGTTTTATGCAGCACCCCAACTCACCTTTCCCCTTAAGCAAGCATAAGTTGGTTTTCTAAATTTGAGACCCTGTTCTGTTCTGTAATTCAGTTCCTGTGTAGCCAAGTTTACATTCCGTGTATTACTGATATCTTATGATGTTTCTTTTTCTGTGTGACTTACTTCAGTTAGAATCATCATACCTGAATCCACTCATTGTGCTGCTAAGGGCCTGATGACACAGATTTCATTGCTGAGTGATATTGCTTTGTAAGTAAATACCACAACTTCTCTATCCATTTTTCACTTTCTGCGATGTTGAACTTGTACTGTAAACGAGGTTCTTGTAAACAGAGCCGTTCCAAACTTTGGGGTGGCTGTGTCTTTTTGATTTCAATTTCCCTAAGCTATAGGACCATAAGTGGAAGTGTCCTAGGCTCTGTTGCTTTGTTTTTTAGATGTTTCAGGAAACACCATACACTTCTCCCGAGTGGTTGTTGGCAATTTACATCCCGCCCATCAGCATAACAAGGCTCCCAGTTCTCCATGGCCTGTCCTGCCTTTCTGGATTTTACACTTTTTTCAGATGGCCCTTTTGACCGGGGGGAAGTGAGACTTCATTGTAGTGCAGATTTCCTTTGCAAGCTTGCTTGGTTGGCCAAAAAGTGCGTATGCGTTTTTTCCTGAATATATTCAGGACAAAACGCATACGCCCTTTTTGGCCAAGTGCATCATTGTGGACGTTCTGCCTCTTTTCCTATGCTTTCAATGCAATTCCAGTCTACCTCCTGAAATCGGTTTCCTGCAATTCTGCCCCGCTTTCAAGTCCTCTTGGCAGCCTTACTTCAGTCTATTTTTGGACGATAGCTGTCATTTATAACTCTGCAGGTTTGTGAATTACAGTGCCCCTGAGCTGCTTTGTTCAACTCGCTTTCTTTTTAGCTGGCCGCAACACCGCAGGATGGCTTCAGGCCCTAATCTGGTTCCCGTACGGCACGCTGAGCCTTTGGTTATTTCCTCTTCCTGGTGGGAAATGAGAGTTAAATTTGCCCGTCCAGACACCTCCAGCTAGCCTCTCATTGGTTCTCGCTATTCCTGTTCATCTTCCGCAGAAATTGCAAACTGGGCCAAACAGGAGGTTAAAGGCGCTGAGTCTCCAAGTGGGGAGAGTGTTAGTAAAGCGTCTGGAATGTTGCACCCGAGTACCAGGGGAGGAAAACTGAGACATATTTGAACACGTCTCCCGTTCACATGGTTGATCATACTTGGGTTCCACATGCATGTTTTAGCTGAAGGAAGAATACCTTAAACCTGGAGAGTTGAGACCCGTGTAATGGGTACCATGCAATATGACTTCAAAGGGTCTTCATTTGCTCGCCGAATCTCTCCAATCCTATCACTGCTGCGTTTATGCCCCTGTACACATGCTTGATTCTCTTTTGGAGACATAGCAATCCATAGGTTTTACGATACTTACTAGTCAGGTACATTCTTAGGCGTTTAATATGCGGTGTTGAGTCCATTTCGTTGAGCAAGGAGTAGCTCTTGTCTATTCCATATTTGGCTTAAGGAACTTTATCTGTGCTCATTTCAATCTCTGGTTTTATGCAGCACCCCAACTCACCTTTACCCTTAAGCAAGCATAAGTTGGTTTTCTAAATTTGAGACCCTGTTCTGTTCTGTAATTCAGTTCCTGTGTAGCCAAGTTTACATTCCGTGTATTACTGATATCTTATGATGTTTCTTTTTCTGTGTGACTTAGTTCAGTTAGAATCATCATACCTGAATCCACTCATTGTGATGCTAAGGGCCTGATGACATAGATTTCATTGCTGAGTGATATTGCTTTGTAAGTAAATACCACAACTTTATCCATTTTTCACTTTCTGCGATGTTGAACTTGTACTGTAAACGAGGTTCTTGTAAACAGAGGCGTCCCAAACTTTGGGGTGGCTGTGTCTTTTTGATTTTAATTTCCCTAAGCTATAGGACCATAAGTGGCAGTGCCCTAGGGTCTATTGCTTTGTTTTTTAGATGTTTCAGGAAACACCATACACTTCTCCCGAGTGTCTGTTGGCAATTTACATCCCGCCCATCAGCATAACAAGGCTCCCAGTTCTCAATGGCCTGTTGCCTTTCTGGATTTTACACTTTTTTCAGATGGCCCTTTTGACCGGGGGGAAGTGAGACTTCATTGTAGTGCAGATTTCCTTTGCAAGCTTGCTTGGTTGGCCAAAAAGGGCGTATGCGTTTTTTCCTGAATATATTCAGGAAAAAACGCATACGTCCTTTTTGGCCAAGTGCATCATTGTGGACGTTCTGCCTCTTTTCCTATGCTTTCAATGCAATTCCAGTCTGCCTCCTGTAATCGGTTTCCTGCAATTCTGCCCCGCTTTCAAGTCCTCTTGGCAGCCTTACTTCAGTCTATTTTTGGACGATAGCTGTCATTTATAACTCTGCAGGTTTGTGAATTACAGTGCCCCTGAGCTCCTTTCTTCAACTCGCTTTCTTGTGACCTGGCCGCAACACCGCAGGATGGCTTCAGGCCCTAATCTGGTTCTGGCCCGGCATGCTGAGCCTTTGGTTAATTCCTCTTCCTGGTGGGAAATGAGAGTTAAATTTGCCCGTTCAGACACCTCCAGCTAGTCTCTCATTGGTTCTCGCTATTCCTCTTCATCTTCCGCAGAAATTGCAAACTGGGCCAAACAGGAGGTTAAAGGGACTGACTCTCCAAGTCGGGAGAGTGTTAGTAAAGCGTCTGGAATGTTGCACCCGAGTACCAGGGGAGGAAAACTGAGACATATTTGAACAAGTCTCCCGTTCACATGGTTGATCATACTCTGGGTTCCACATGCATGTTTTAGCTGAAGGAAGAATACCTTAAACCTGGAGAGTTGAGACCCGTGGAATGGGTACCATGCAATATGACTTCAAAGGGTCTTCATTTGCTCACCGAACCTCTCCAATCCTATCACTGCTGCGTTTATGCCCCTGTACACACGCTTGATTCTCTTTTGGAGACATAGCAATCCATAGGTTTTAAGATACTTACTAGTCAGGTACATTCTTAGGCGTTTAATATGGGGTTTTGAGTCCATTTCGTTGAGCAAGGAGTAGCTCTTGTCCATTCCATATTTGGCTTAAGGAACTTTATCTGTGCTCATTTCAATCTCTGGTTTTATGCAGCACCCCAACTCACCTTTCCCCTTAAGCAAGCATAAGTTGGTTTTCTAAATTTTAGACCCTGTTCTGTTTTGGAATGCAGTTCCTGTGTAGCCAAGTTTACATTCCGTGTATTAGTGATATCTTATGATGTTTCTTTTTCTGTGTGACTTATTTCAGTTAGAATCATCGTACCTGAATCCACTCATTATGCTGCTACGGGCCTGATGACATAGATTTCATTGCTGAGTGATACTGCAGTGTACGTAAGTACCACAAGTTCTTTATCCATTTTTCACTTTCTGTGATATTGAACTTGTACGATAAACGAGGTTCTTGTAAACAGAGGCGTCCCAAACTTTGGGGTGGCTGTGTCTTTTTGATTTTAATTTCCCTAAGCTATAGGACCATAAGTGGAAGTGCCCTAGGCTCTGTTGCTTTGTTTTTTAGATGTTTCAGGAAACACCATACACTTCTCCCGAGTGTCTGTTGGCAATTTACATCCCGCCCATCAGCATAACAAGGCTCCCAGTTCTCCATGGCCTGTCTTGCCTTTCTGGATTTTACACTTTTTTCAGATGGCCCTTTGGACCGGGGGGAAGTGAGACTTCATTGTAGTGCAGATTTCCTTTGCAAGCTTGCTTGGTTGGCCAAAAAGGGCGTATGCGTTTTTTCCTGAATATATTCAGGAAAAAACGCATACGCCCTTTTTGGCCAAGTGCATCATTGTGGACGTTCTGCCTCTTTTCCTATGCTTTCAATGCAATTCCAGTCTACCTCCTGAAATCGGTTTCCTGCAATTCTGCCCCGCTTTCAAGTCCTCTTGGCAGCCTTACTTCAGTCTATTTTTGGACGATAGCTGTCATTTATAACTCTGCAGGTTTGTGAATTACAGTGCCCCTGAGCTCCTTTCTTCAACTCGCTTTCTTTTGAGCTGGCCGCAACACCGCAGGATGGCTTCAGGCCCTAATCTGGTTCCGGTACGGCACGCTGAGCCTTTGGTTATTTCCTCTTCCTGGTGGGAAATGAGAGTTAAATTTGCCCATCCAGACACCTCCAGCTAGCCTCTCATTGGTTCTCGCTATTCCTGTTCATCTTCCGCAGAAATTGCAAACTGGGCCAAACAGGAGGTTAAAGGCGCTGAGTCTCCAAGTGGGGAGAGTGTTAGTAAAGCGTCTGGAATGTTGCACCCGAGTACCAGGGGAGGAAAACTGTGACATATTTGAACACGTCTCCCGTTCACATGGTTGATCATACTTGGGTTCCACATGCATGTTTTAGCTGAAGGAAGAATACCTTAAACCTGGAGAGTTGAGACCCGTGGAATGGGTACCATGCAATATGACTTCAAAGGGTCTTCATTTGCTCACCGAACCTCTCCAATCCTATCACTGCTGCGTTTATGCCCCTGTACACACGCTTGATTCTCTTTTGGAGACATAGCAATCCATAGGTTTTAAGATACTTACTAGTCAGGTACATTCTTAGGCGTTTAATATGGGGTGTTGAGTCCATTTCGTTGAGCAAGGAGTAGCTCTTGTCTATTCCATATTTGGCTTAAGGAACTTTATCTGTGCTCATTTCAATCTCTGGTTTTATGCAGCACCCCAACTCACCTTTCCCCTTAAGCAAGCATAAGTTGGTTTTCTAAATTTGAGACCCTGTTCTGTTTTGGAATGCAGTTCCTGTGTAGCCAAGTTTACATTCCGTGTATTAGTGATATATTATGATGTTTCTTTTTCTGTGTGACTTATTTCAGTTAGAATCATCGTACCTGAATCCACTCATTATGCTGCTACGGGCCTGATGACATAGATTTCATTGCTGAGTGATACTGCATTGTACGTAAGTACCACAAGTTCTTTATCCATTTTTCACATTCTATGATATTGAACTTGTACGATAAACGAGGTTCTTGTAAACGGAGGCGTCCCAAACTTTGGGGTGGCTGTGTCTTTTTGCTTTTAATTTCCCTAAGCTATAGGACCATAAGTGGAAGTGCCCTAGGCTCTGTTGCTTTGTTTTTTAGATGTTTCAGGAAACACCATACACTTCTCCCGAGTGGTTGTTGGCAATTTACATCCCGCCCATCAGCATAACAAGGCTCCCAGTTCTCCATGGCCTGTCCTGCGTTTCTGGATTTTACACTTTTTTCAGATGGCCCTTTTGACCGGGGGGAAGTGAGACTTCATTGTAGTGCAGATTTCCTTTGCAAGCTTGCTTGGTTGGCCAAAAAGGGCGTATGCGTTTTTTCCTGAATATATTCAGGAAAAAACGCATACGCCCTTTTTGGCCAAGTGCATCATTGTGGACGTTCTGCCTCTTTTCCTATGCTTTCAATGCAATTCCAGTCTACCTCCTGAAATCGGTTTCCTGCAATTCTGCCCCGCTTTCAAGTCCTCTTGGCAGCCTTACTTCAGTCTATTTTTGGACGATAGCTATCATTTATAACTCTGCAGGTTTGTGAATTACAGTGCCCCTGAGCTCCTTTCTTCATCTCGCTTTCTTGTGACCTGGCCGCAACACCGCAGGATGGCTTCAGGCCCTAATCTGGTTCCGGCACGGCACGCTGAGCCTTTGGTTATTTCCTCTTCCTGGTGGGAAATGAGAGTTAAATTTGCCCGTCCAGACACCTCCAGCTAGTCTCTCATTGGTTCTCGCTATTCCTGTTCATCTTCCGCAGAAATTGCAAACTGGGCCAAACAGGAGGTTAAAGGCGCTGACTCTCCAAGTGGGGAGAGTGTTAGTAAAGCGTCTGGAATGTTGCACCCGAGTACCAGGGGAGGAAAACTGAGACATATTTGAACACGTCTCCCGTTCACATGGTTGATCATACTCTGGGTTCCACATGCATGTTTTAGCTGAAGGAAGAATACCTAAAACCTGGGTAGTTGAGACCCGTGGAATGGGTACCATGCAATATGACTTCAAAGGGTCTTCATTTGCTCACCGAATCTCTCCAATCCTATCACTGCTGCGTTTATGCCCCTGTACACATGCTTGATTCTCTTTTGGAGACATAGCAATCCATAGGTTTTACGATACTTACTAGTCAGGTACATTCTTAGGCGTTTAATATGCGGTGTTGAGTCCATTTCGTTGAGCAAGGAGTAGCTCTTGTCTATTCCATATTTGACTTAAGGAACTTTATCTGTGCTCATTTCAATCTCTGGTTTTATGCAGCACCCCAACTCACCTTTACCCTTAAGCAAGCATAAGTTGGTTTTCTAAATTTGAGACCCTGTTCTGTTCTGTAATTCAGTTCCTGTGTAGCCAAGTTTACATTCCGTGTATTACTGATATCTTATGATGTTTCTTTTTCTGTGTGACTTAGTTCAGTTAGAATCATCATACCTGAATCCACTCATTGTGATGCTAAGGGCCTGATGACATAGATTTCATTGCTGAGTGATATTGCTTTGTAAGTAAATACCACAACTTTATCCATTTTTCACTTTCTGCGATGTTGAACTTGTACTGTAAACGAGGTTCTTGTAAACAGAGGCGTCCCAAACTTTTTGGTGGCTGTGTCTTTTTCATTTTAATTTCCCTAAGCTATAGGACCATAAGTGGCAGTTCCCTAGGCTCTGTTTCTTTGTTTTTTAGATGTTTCAGGAAACACCATACACTTCTCCCGAGTGTCTGTTGGCAATTTACATCCCGCCCATCAGCATAACAAGGCTCCCAGTTCTCCATGGCCTGTCCTGCCTTTCTGGATTTTACACTTTTTTCAGATGGCCCTTTGGACCGGGGGGAAGTGAGACTTCATTGTAGTGCAGATTTCCTTTGCAAGCTTGCTTGGTTGGCCAAAAAGGGCGTATGCGTTTTTTCCTGAATATATTCAGGAAAATACGCATACGCCCTTTTTGGCCAAGTGCATCATTGTGGACGTTCTGCCTCTTTTCCTATGCTTTCAATGCAATTCCAGTCTACCTCCTGAAATCGGTTTCCTGCAATTCTGCCCCACTTTCAAGTCCTCTTGGCAGCCTTACTTCAGTCTATTTTTGGACGATAGCTGTCATTTATAACTCTGCAGGTTTGTGAATTACAGTGCCCCTGAGCTCCTTTCTTCAACTCGCTTTCTTGTGACCTGGCCGCAACACCGCAGGATGGCTTCAGGCCTAATCTGGTTCCGGCCTGGCATGCTGAGCCTTTGGTTAATTCCTCTTCCTGGTGGGAAATGAGAGTTAAATTTGCCCGTCCAGACACCTCCAGCTAGCCTCTCATTGGTTCTTGCTATTCCTGTTCATCTTCCGCAGAATTTGCAAACTGGGCCAAACAGGAGGTTAAAGGGACTGACTCTCCAAGTGGGGAGAGTGTTAGTAAAGCGTCTGGAATGTTGCACCCGAGTACCAGGGGAGGAAAACTGAGACATATTTGAACACGTCTCCCGATCACATGGTTGATCATACTCTAGGTTCAACATGCATGTTTTAGCTGAAGGAAGAATACCTTAAACCTGGGTAGTTGAAACCCTTGGAATGGGTACCATGCAATATGACTTCAAAGGGTCTTCATTTGCTCACCGAACCTCTCCAATCCTATCACTGCTGCGTTTATGCCCCTGTACACATGCTTGATTCTCTTTCGGAGACATAGCAATTCTTAGGTTTTAAGATACTTACAAGTCAGGTACATTCTTAGGCGTTTAATATGGGGTGTTGAGTCCATTTCGTTGAGCAAGGAGTAGCTCTTGTCTATTCCATATTTGACTTAAGGAACTTTATCTGTGCTCATTTCAATCTCTGGTTTTATGCAGCACCCCAACTCACCTTTAACCTTAAGCAAGCATAAGTTGGTTTTCTAAATTTGAGACCCTGTTCTGTTCTGTAATTCAGTTCCTGTGTAGCCAAGTTTACATTCCGTGTATTACTGATATCTTATGATGTTTCTTTTTCTGTGTGACTTACTTCAGTTAGAATCATCATACCTGAATCCACTCATTGTGCTGCTAAGGGCCTGATGACACAGATTTCATTGCTGAGTGATATTGCTTTGTAAGTAAATACCACAACTTCTTTATCCATTTTTCACTTTCTGCGATGTTGAACTTGTACTGTAAACGAGGTTCTTGTAAACAGAGCCGTTCCAAACTTTGGGGTGGCTGTGTCTTTTTGATTTCAATTTCCCTAAGCTATAGGACCATAAGTGGAAGTGCCCTAGGCTCTGTTGCTTTGTTTTTTAGATGTTTCAGGAAACACCATACACTTCTCCCGAGTGGTTGTTGGCAATTTACATCCCGCCCATCAGCATAACAAGGCTCCCAGTTCTCCATGGCCTGTCCTGCCTTTCTGGATTTTACACTTTTTTCAGATGGCCCTTTTGACCGGGGGGAAGTGAGACTTCATTGTAGTGCAGATTTCCTTTGCAAGCTTGCTTGGTTGGCCAAAAAGGGCGTATGCGTTTTTTCCTGAATATATTCAGGAAAAAACGCATACGCCCTTTTTGGCCAAGTGCATCATTGTGGACGTTCTGCCTCTTTTCCTATGCTTTCAATGCAATTCCAGTCTACCTCCTGAAATCGGTTTCCTGCAATTCTGCCCCGCTTTCAAGTCCTCTTGGCAGCCTTACTTCAGTCTATTTTTGGACGATAGCTGTCATTTATAACTCTGCAGGTTTGTGAATTACAGTGCCCCTGAGCTCCTTTCTTCAACTCGCTTTCTTTTGAGCTGGCCGCAACACTGCAGGATGGCTTCAGGCCCTAATCTGGTTCCGGTACGGCACGCTGAGCCTTTGGTTATTTCCTCTTCATGGTGGGAAATGAGAGTTAAATTTGCCCGTCCAGACACCTCCAGCTAGCCTCTCATTGGTTCTCGCTATTCCTGTTCATCTTCCGCAGAAATTGCAAACTGGGCCAAACAGGAGGTTAAAGGCGCTGACTCTCCAAGTGGGGAGAGTGTTAGTAAAGCATCTGGAATGTTGCACCCGAGTACCAGGGGAGGAAAACTGAGACATATTTGAACACATCTCCCGATCACATGGTTGATCATACTCTAGGTTCCACATGCATGTTTTAGCTGAAGGAAGAATACCTTAAACCTGGGTAGTTGAGACCCGTGGAATGGGTACCATGCAATATGACTTCAAAGGGTCTTCATTTGCTCACCGAACCTCTCCAATCCTATCACTGCTGCGTTTATGCCCCTGTACACATGCTTGATTCTCTTTCGGAGACATAGCAATCCATAGGTTTTAAGATACTTACTAGTCAGGTACATTCTTAGGCGTTTAATATGCGGTGTTGAGTCCATTTCGTTGAGCAAGGAGTAGCTCTTGTCTATTCCATATTTGACTTAAGGAACTTTATCTGTGCTCATTTCAATCTCTGGTTTTATGCAGCACCCCAACTCACCTTTACCCTTAAGCAAGCATAAGTTGGTTTTCTAAATTTGAGACCCTGTTCTGTTCTGTAATTCAGTTCCTGTGTAGCCAAGTTTACATTCCGTGTATTACTGATATCTTATGATGTTTCTTTTTCTGTGTGACTTAGTTCAGTTAGAATCATCATACCTGAATCCACTCATTGTGATGCTAAGGGCCTGATGACATAGATTTCATTGCTGAGTGATATTGCTTTGTAAGTAAATACCACAACTTTATCCATTTTTCACTTTCTGCGATGTTGAACTTGTACTGTAAACGAGGTTCTTGTAAACAGAGGCGTCCCAAACTTTGGGGTGGCTGTGTCTTTTTTATTTTAATTTCCCTAAGCTATAGGACCATAAGTGGCAGTGCCCTAGGCTCTATTGCTTTGTTTTTTAGATGTTTCAGGAAACACCATACACTTCTCCCGAGTGGTTGTTGGCAATTTACATCCCGCCCATCAGCATAACAAGGCTCCCAGTTCTCAATGGCCTGTTGCCTTTCTGGATTTTACACTTTTTTCAGATGGCCCTTTTGACCGGGGGGAAGTGAGACTTCATTGTAGTGCAGATTTCCTTTGCAAGCTTGCTTGGTTGGCCAAAAAGGGCGTATGCGTTTTTTCCTGAATATATTCAGGAAAAAACGCATACGCCCTTTTTGGCCAAGTGCATCATTGTGGACGTTCTGCCTCTTTTCCTATGCTTTCAATGCAATTCCAGTCTGCCTCCTGAAATCGGTTTCCTGCAATTCTGCCCCGCTTTCAAGTCCTCTTGGCAGCCTTACTTCAGTCTATTTTTGGACGATAGCTGTCATTTATAACTCTGCAGGTTTGTGAATTACAGTGCCCCTGAGCTCCTTTCTTCAACTCGCTTTCTTGTGACCTGGCCGCAACACCGCAGGATGGCTTCAAGCCCTAATCTGGTTCTGGCCCGGCATGCTGAGCCTTTGGTTAATTCCTCTTCCTGGTGGGAAATGAGAGTTAAATTTGCCCGTTCAGACACCTCCAGCTAGTCTCTCATTGGTTCTCGCTATTCCTGTTCATCTTCCGCAGAAATTGCAAACTGGGCCAAACAGGAGGTTAAAGGGACTGACTCTCCAAGTCGGGAGAGTGTTAGTAAAGCGTCTGGAATGTTGCACCCGAGTACCAGGGGAGGAAAACTGAGACATATTTGAACAAGTCTCCCGTTCACATGGTTGATCATACTCTGGGTTCCACATGCATGTTTTAGCTGAAGGAAGAATACCTTAAACCTGGAGAGTTGAGACCCGTGGAATGGGTACCATGCAATATGACTTCAAAGGGTCTTCATTTGCTCACCGAACCTCTCCAATCCTATCACTGCTGCGTTTATGCCCCTGTACACACGCTTGATTCTCTTTTGGAGACATAGCAATCCATAGGTTTTAAGATACTTACTAGTCAGGTACATTCTTAGGCGTTTAATATGGGGTTTTGAGTCCATTTCGTTGAGCAAGGAGTAGCTCTTGTCCATTCCATATTTGGCTTAAGGAACTTTATCTGTGCTCATTTCAATCTCTGGTTTTATGCAGCACCCCAACTCACCTTTCCCCTTAAGCAAGCATAAGTTGGTTTTCTAAATTTGAGACCCTGTTCTGTTTTGGAATGCAGTTCCTGTGTAGCCAAGTTTACATTCCGTGTATTAGTGATATCTTATGATGTTTCTTTTTCTGTGTGACTTATTTCAGTTAGAATCATCGTACCTGAATCCACTCATTATGCTGCTACGGGCCTGATGACATAGATTTCATTGCTGAGTGATACTGCAGTGTACGTAAGTACCACAAGTTCTTTATCCATTTTTCACTTTCTGTGATATTGAACTTGTACGATAAACGAGGTTCTTGTAAACAGAGGCGTCCCAAACTTTGGGGTGGCTGTGTCTTTTTGATTTTAATTTCCCTAAGCTATAGGACCATAAGTGGAAGTGCCCTAGGTTCTGTTGCTTTGTTTTTTAGATGTTTCAGGAAACACCATACACTTCTCCCGAGTGGTTGTTGGCAATTTACATCCCGCCCATCAGCATAACAAGGCTCCCAGTTCTCCATGGCCTGTCTTGCCTTTCTGGATTTTACACTTTTTTCAGATGGCCCTTTGGACCGGGGGGAAGTGAGACTTCATTGTAGTGCAGATTTCCTTTGCAAGCTTGCTTGGTTGGCCAAAAAGGGCGTATGCGTTTTTTCCTGAATATATTCAGGACAAAACGCATACGCCCTTTTTGGCCAAGTGCATCATTGTGGACGTTCTGCCTCTTTTCCTATGCTTTCAATGCAATTCCAGTCTACCTCCTGAAATCGGTTTCCTGCAATTCTGCCCCGCTTTCAAGTCCTCTTGGCAGCCTTACTTCAGTCTATTTTTGGACGATAGCTGTCATTTATAACTCTGCAGGTTTGTGAATTACAGTGCCCCTGAGCTCCTTTCTTCAACTCGCTTTCTTTTGAGCTGGCCGCAACACCGCAGGATGGCTTCAGGCCCTAATCTGGTTCCGGTACGGCACGCTGAGCCTTTGGTTATTTCCTCTTCCTGGTGGGAAATGAGAGTTAAATTTGCCCGTCCAGACACCTCCAGCTAGCCTCTCATTGGTTCTCGCTATTCCTGTTCATCTTCCGCAGAAATTGCAAACTGGGCCAAACAGGAGGTTAAAGGCGCTGACTCTCCAAGTGGGGAGAGTGTTAGTAAAGCGTCTGGAATGTTGCACCCGAGTACCAGGGGAGGAAAACTGAGACATATTTGAACACGTCTCCCGTTCACATGGTTGATCATACTCTGGGTTCCACATGCATGTTTTAGCTGAAGGAAGAATACCTTAAACCTGGAGAGTTGAGACCCGTGGAATGGGTACCATGCAATATGACTTCAAAGGGTCTTCATTTGCTCACCGAACCTCTCCAATCCTATCACTGCTGCGTTTATGCCCCTGTACACACGCTTGATTCTCTTTTGGAGACATAGCAATCCATAGGTTTTAAGATACTTACTAGTCAGGTACATTCTTAGGCGTTTAATATGGGGTGTTGAGTCCATTTCGTTGAGCAAGGAGTAGCTCTTGTCTATTCCATATTTGGCTTAAGGAACTTTATCTGTGCTCATTTCAATCTCTGGTTTTATGCAGCACCCCAACTCACCTTTCCCCTTAAGCAAGCATAAGTTGGTTTTCTAAATTTGAGACCCTGTTCTGTTTTGGAATGCAGTTCCTGTGTAGCCAAGTTTACATTCCGTGTATTAGTGATATCTTATGATGTTTCTTTTTCTGTGTGACTTATTTCAGTTAGAATCATCGTACCTGAATCCACTCATTATGCTGCTACGGGGCTGATGACATAGATTTCATTGCTGAGTGATACTGCATTGTACGTAGTACCACAAGTTCTTTATCCATTTTTCACAGTCTGTGATATTGAACTTGTACGATAAACGAGGTTCTTGTAAACGGAGGCGTCCCAAACTTTGGGGTGGCTGTGTCTTTTTGATTTTAATTTCCCTAAGCTATAGGACCGTAAGTGGAAGTGCCCTAGGTTCTGTTGCTTTGTTTTTTAGATGTTTCAGGAAACACCATACACTTCTCCCAAGTGTCTGTTGGCAATTTACATCCCGCCCATCAGCATAACAAGGCTCCCAGTTCTCAATGGCCTGTTGCCTTTCTGGATTTTACACTTTTTTCAGATGGCCCTTTTGACCGGGGGGAAGTGAGACTTCATTGTAGTGCAGATTTCCTTTGCAAGCTTGCTTGGTTGGCCAAAAAGGGCGTATGCGTTTTTTCCTGAATATATTCAGGAAAAAACGCATACGCCCTTTTTGGCCAAGTGCATCATTGTGGACGTTCTGCCTCTTTTCCTATGCTTTCAATGCAATTCCAGTCTACCTCCTGAAATCGGTTTCCTGCAATTCTGCCCCGCTTTCAAGTCCTCTTGGCAGCCTTACTTCAGTCTATTTTTGGACGATAGCTGTCATTTATAACTCTGCAGGTTTGTGAATTACAGTGCCCCTGAGCTCCTTTCTTCAACTCGCTTTCTTGTGACCTGGCCGCAACACCGCAGGATGGCTTCAGGCCCTAATCTGGTTCCGGCCCGGCATGCTGAGCCTTTGGTTAATTCCTCTTCCTGGTGGGAAATGAGAGTTAAATTTGCCCGTCCAGACACCTCCAGCTAGCCTCTCATTGGTTCTCGCTATTCCTGTTCATCTTCCGCAGAAATTGCAAACTGGGCCAAACAGGAGGTTAAAGGGACTGACTCTCCAAGTGGGGAGAGTGTTAGTAAAGCGTCTGGAATGTTGCACCCGAGTACCAGGGGAGGAAAACTGAGACATATTTGAACACGTCTCCCGATCACATGGTTGATCATACTCTAGGTTCCACATGCATGTTTTAGCTGAAGGAAGAATACCTTAAACCTGGGTAGTTGAAACCCGTGGAATGGGTACCATGCAGTATGACTTCAAAGGGTCTTCATTTGCTCACCGAACCTCTCCAATCCTATCACTGCTGCGTTTATGCCCCTGTACACATGCTTGATTCTCTTTCGGAGACATAGCAATCCATAGGTTTTAAGATACTTACTAGTCAGGTACATTCTTAGGCGTTTAATATGCGGTGTTGAGTCCATTTCGTTGAGCAAGGAGTAGCTCTTGTCTATTCCATATTTGGCTTAAGGAACTTTATCTGTGCTCATTTCAATCTCTGGTTTTATGCAGCACCCCAACTCACCTTTACCCTTAAGCAAGAATAAGTTGGTTTTCTAAATTTGAGACCCTGTTCTGTTCTGTAATTCAGTTCCTGTGTAGCCAAGTTTACATTCCGTGTATTACTGATATCTTATGATGTTTCTTTTTCTGTGTGACTTATTTCAGTTAGAATCATCATACCTGAATCCGCTCATTGTGCTGCTAAGGGCCTGATGACACAGATTTCATTGCTGAGTGATATTGCTTTGTAAGTAAACACCACAACTTCTTTATCCATTTTTCACTTTCTGCGATGTTGAACTTGTACTGTAAACGAGGTTCTTGTAAACAGAGCCGTTCCAAACTTTGGGGTGGCTGTGTCTTTTTGATTTTAATTTCCCTAAGCTATAGGACCATAAGTGGAAGTGCCCTAGGTTCTGTTGCTTTGTTTTTTAGATGTTTCGGGAAACACCATACACTTCTCCCGAGTGGTTGTTGGCAATTTACATCCCGCCCATCAGCATAACAAGGCTTCCAGTTCTCCATGGCCTGTCCTGCCTTTCTGGATTTTACACTTTTTTCAGATGGCCCTTTTGACCGGGGGGAAGTGAGACTTCATTGTAGTGCACATTTCCTTTGCAAGCTTGCTTGGTTGGCCAAAAAGGGCGTATGCGTTTTTTCCTGAATATATTCAGGAAAAAACGCATACGCCCTTTTTGGCCAAGTGCATCATTGTGGACGTTCTGCCTCTTTTCCTATGCTTTCAATGCAATTCCAGTCTACCTCCTGAAATCGGTTTCCTGCAATTCTGCCCCGCTTTCAAGTCGTCTTGGCAGCCTTACTTCAGTCTATTTTTGGACGATAGCTGTCATTTATAACTCTGCAGGTTTGTGAATTACAGTGCCCCTGAGCTCCTTTCTTCAACTCGCTTTCTTGTGACCTGGCCGCAACACCGCAGGATGGCTTCAGGCCCTAATCTGGTTCCGGCACGGCACGCTGAGCCTTTGGTTATTTCCTCTTCCTGGTGGGAAATGAGAGTTAACTTTGCCCGTCCAGATACCTCCAGCTAGTCTCTCATTGGTTCTCGCTATTCCTGTTCATCTTCCGCAGAAATTGCAAACTGGGCCAAACAGGAGGTTAAAGGCGCTGAGTCTCCAAGTGGGGAGAGTGTTAGTAAAGCGTCTGGAATGTTGCACCCGAGTACCAGGGGAGGAAAACTGAGACATATTTGAACACGTCTCCCGTTCACATGGTTGATCATACTCTGGGTTCCACATGCATCTTTTAGCTGAAGGAAGAATACCTTAAACCTGGGTAGTTGAAACCCGTGGAATGGGTACCATGCAATATGACTTCAAAGGGTCTTCATTTGCTCACCGAACCTCTCCAATCCTATCACTGCTGCGTTTATGCCCCTGTACACATGCTTGATTCTCTTTCGGAGACATAGCAATCCATAGGTTTTAAGATACTTACTAGTCAGGTACATTCTTAGGCGTTTAATATGGGGTGTTGAGTCCATTTCGTTGAGCAAGGAGTAGCTCTTGTCTATTCCATATTTGGCTTAAGGAACTTTATCTGTGCTCATTTCAATCTCTGGTTTTATGCAGCACCCCAACTTACCTTTACCCTTAAGCAAGAATAAGTTGGTTTTCTAAATTTGAGACCCTGTTCTGTTCTGTAATTCAGTTCCTGTGTAGCCAAGTTTACATTCCGTGTATTACTGATATCTTATGATGTTTCTTTTTCTGTGTGACTTATTTCAGTTAGAATCATCATACCTGAATCCACTCATTGTGCTGCTAAGGGCCTGATGACACAGATTTCATTGCTGAGTGATATTGCTTTGTAAGTAAATACCACAACTTCTTTATCCATTTTTCACTTTCTGCGATGTTGAACTTGTACTGTAAACGAGGTTCTTGTAAACAGAGCCGTTCCAAACTTTGGGGTGGCTGTGTCTTTTTGATTTTAATTTCCCTAAGCTATAGGACCATAAGTGGAAGTGCCCTAGGCTCTGTTGCTTTGTTTTTTAGATGTTTCAGGAAACACCATACACTTCTCCCAAGTGTCTGTTGGCAATTTACATCCCACCCATCAGCATAACAAGGCTCCCAGTTCTCAATGGCCTGTTGCCTTTCTGGATTTTACACTTTTTTCAGATGGCCCTTTTGACCGGGGGGAAGTGAGACTTCATTGTAGTGCAGATTTCCTTTGCAAGCTTGCTTGGTTGGCCAAAAAGTGTGTATGCGTTTTTTCCTGAATATATTCAGGAAAAAACGCATACGCCCTTTTTGGCCAAGTGCATCATTGTGGACGTTCTGCCTCTTTTCCTATGCTTTCAATGCAATTCCAGTCTACCTCCTGAAATCGGTTTCCTGCAATTCTGCCCCGCTTTCAAGTCCTCTTGGCAGCCTTACTTCAGTCTATTTTTGGACGATAGCTGTCATTTATAACTCTGCAGGTTTGTGAATTACAGTGCCCCTGAGCTCCTTTCTTCAACTCGCTTTCTTGTGACCTGGCCGCAACACCGCAGGATGGCTTCAGGCCCTAATCTGGTTCTGGCCCGGCATGCTGAGCCTTTGGTTAATTCCTCTTCCTGGTGGGAAATGAGAGTTAAATTTGCCCGTCCAGACACCTCCAGCTAGCCTCTCATTGGTTCTCGCTATTCCTGTTCATCTTCCGCAGAAATTGCAAACTGGGCCAAACAGGAGGTTAAAGGGACTGACTCTCCAAGTGGGGAGAGTGTTAGTAAAGCGTCTGGAATGTTGCACCCGAGTACCAGGGGAGGAAAACTGAGACATATTTGAACACGTCTCCCGATCACATGGTTGATCATACTCTAGGTTCCACATGCATGTTTTAGCTGAAGGAAGAATACCTTAAACCTGGGTAGTTGAAACCCGTGGAATGGGTACCATGCAATATGACTTCAAAGGGTCTTCATTTGCTCACCGAACCTCTCCAATCCTATCACTGCTGCGTTTATGCCCCTGTACACATGCTTGATTCTCTTTCGGAGACATAGCAATCCATAGGTTTTAAGATACTTACTAGTCAGGTACATTCTTAGGCGTTTAATATGGGGTGTTGAGTCCATTTCGTTGAGCAAGGAGTAGCTCTTGTCTATTCCATATTTGGCTTAAGGAACTTTATCTGTGCTCATTTCAATCTCTGGTTTTATGCAGCACCCCAACTCACCTTTCCCCTTAAGCAAGCATAAGTTGGTTTTCTAAATTTGAGACCCTGTTCTGTTCTGTAATTCAGTTCCTGTGTAGCCAAGTTTACATTCCGTGTATTACTGATATCTTATGATGTTTCTTTTTCTGTGTGACTTATTTCAGTTAGAATCATCATACCTGAATCCACTCATTGTGCTGCTAAGGGCCTGATGACACAGATTTCATTGCTGAGTGATATTGCTTTGTAAGTAAACACCACAACTTCTTTATCCATTTTTCACTTTCTGCGATGTTGAACTTGTACTGTAAACGAGGTTCTTGTAAACAGAGGCGTCCCAAACTTTGGGGTGGCTGTGTCTTTTTTATTTTAATTTCCCTAAGCTATAGGACCATAAGTGGCAGTGCCCTAGGCTCTATTGCTTTGTTTTTTAGATGTTTCAGGAAACACCATACACTTCTCCCGAGTGGTTGTTGGCAATTTACATCCCGCCCATCAGCATAACAAGGCTCCCAGTTCTCAATGGCCTGTTGCCTTTCTGGATTTTACACTTTTTTCAGATGGCCCTTTTGACCGGGGGGAAGTGAGACTTCATTGTAGTGCAGATTTCCTTTGCAAGCTTGCTTGGTTGGCCAAAAAGGGCGTATGCGTTTTTTCCTGAATATATTCAGGAAAAAACGCATACGCCCTTTTTGGCCAAGTGCATCATTGTGGACGTTCTGCCTCTTTTCCTATGCTTTCAATGCAATTCCAGTCTGCCTCCTGAAATCGGTTTCCTGCAATTCTGCCCCGCTTTCAAGTCCTCTTGGCAGCCTTACTTCAGTCTATTTTTGGACGATAGCTGTCATTTATAACTCTGCAGGTTTGTGAATTACAGTGCCCCTGAGCTCCTTTCTTCAACTCGCTTTCTTGTGACCTGGCCGCAACACCGCAGGATGGCTTCAAGCCCTAATCTGGTTCTGGCCCGGCATGCTGAGCCTTTGGTTAATTCCTCTTCCTGGTGGGAAATGAGAGTTAAATTTGCCCGTTCAGACACCTCCAGCTAGTCTCTCATTGGTTCTCGCTATTCCTGTTCATCTTCCGCAGAAATTGCAAACTGGGCCAAACAGGAGGTTAAAGGGACTGACTCTCCAAGTCGGGAGAGTGTTAGTAAAGCGTCTGGAATGTTGCACCCGAGTACCAGGGGAGGAAAACTGAGACATATTTGAACAAGTCTCCCGTTCACATGGTTGATCATACTCTGGGTTCCACATGCATGTTTTAGCTGAAGGAAGAATACCTTAAACCTGGAGAGTTGAGACCCGTGGAATGGGTACCATGCAATATGACTTCAAAGGGTCTTCATTTGCTCACCGAACCTCTCCAATCCTATCACTGCTGCGTTTATGCCCCTGTACACACGCTTGATTCTCTTTTGGAGACATAGCAATCCATAGGTTTTAAGATACTTACTAGTCAGGTACATTCTTAGGCGTTTAATATGGGGTTTTGAGTCCATTTCGTTGAGCAAGGAGTAGCTCTTGTCCATTCCATATTTGGCTTAAGGAACTTTATCTGTGCTCATTTCAATCTCTGGTTTTATGCAGCACCCCAACTCACCTTTCCCCTTAAGCAAGCATAAGTTGGTTTTCTAAATTTGAGACCCTGTTCTGTTTTGGAATGCAGTTCCTGTGTAGCCAAGTTTACATTCCGTGTATTAGTGATATCTTATGATGTTTCTTTTTCTGTGTGACTTATTTCAGTTAGAATCATCGTACCTGAATCCACTCATTATGCTGCTACGGGCCTGATGACATAGATTTCATTGCTGAGTGATACTGCAGTGTACGTAAGTACCACAAGTTCTTTATCCATTTTTCACTTTCTGTGATATTGAACTTGTACGATAAACGAGGTTCTTGTAAACAGAGGCGTCCCAAACTTTGGGGTGGCTGTGTCTTTTTGATTTTAATTTCCCTAAGCTATAGGACCATAAGTGGAAGTGCCCTAGGTTCTGTTGCTTTGTTTTTTAGATGTTTCAGGAAACACCATACACTTCTCCCGAGTGGTTGTTGGCAATTTACATCCCGCCCATCAGCATAACAAGGCTCCCAGTTCTCCATGGCCTGTCTTGCCTTTCTGGATTTTACACTTTTTTCAGATGGCCCTTTGGACCGGGGGGAAGTGAGACTTCATTGTAGTGCAGATTTCCTTTGCAAGCTTGCTTGGTTGGCCAAAAAGGGCGTATGCGTTTTTTCCTGAATATATTCAGGACAAAACGCATACGCCCTTTTTGGCCAAGTGCATCATTGTGGACGTTCTGCCTCTTTTCCTATGCTTTCAATGCAATTCCAGTCTACCTCCTGAAATCGGTTTCCTGCAATTCTGCCCCGCTTTCAAGTCCTCTTGGCAGCCTTACTTCAGTCTATTTTTGGACGATAGCTGTCATTTATAACTCTGCAGGTTTGTGAATTACAGTGCCCCTGAGCTCCTTTCTTCAACTCGCTTTCTTTTGAGCTGGCCGCAACACCGCAGGATGGCTTCAGGCCCTAATCTGGTTCCGGTACGGCACGCTGAGCCTTTGGTTATTTCCTCTTCCTGGTGGGAAATGAGAGTTAAATTTGCCCGTCCAGACACCTCCAGCTAGCCTCTCATTGGTTCTCGCTATTCCTGTTCATCTTCCGCAGAAATTGCAAACTGGGCCAAACAGGAGGTTAAAGGCGCTGACTCTCCAAGTGGGGAGAGTGTTAGTAAAGCGTCTGGAATGTTGCACCCGAGTACCAGGGGAGGAAAACTGAGACATATTTGAACACGTCTCCCGTTCACATGGTTGATCATACTCTGGGTTCCACATGCATGTTTTAGCTGAAGGAAGAATACCTTAAACCTGGAGAGTTGAGACCCGTGGAATGGGTACCATGCAATATGACTTCAAAGGGTCTTCATTTGCTCACCGAACCTCTCCAATCCTATCACTGCTGCGTTTATGCCCCTGTACACACGCTTGATTCTCTTTTGGAGACATAGCAATCCATAGGTTTTAAGATACTTACTAGTCAGGTACATTCTTAGGCGTTTAATATGGGGTGTTGAGTCCATTTCGTTGAGCAAGGAGTAGCTCTTGTCTATTCCATATTTGGCTTAAGGAACTTTATCTGTGCTCATTTCAATCTCTGGTTTTATGCAGCACCCCAACTCACCTTTCCCCTTAAGCAAGCATAAGTTGGTTTTCTAAATTTGAGACCCTGTTCTGTTTTGGAATGCAGTTCCTGTGTAGCCAAGTTTACATTCCGTGTATTAGTGATATCTTATGATGTTTCTTTTTCTGTGTGACTTATTTCAGTTAGAATCATCGTACCTGAATCCACTCATTATGCTGCTACGGGGCTGATGACATAGATTTCATTGCTGAGTGATACTGCATTGTACGTAGTACCACAAGTTCTTTATCCATTTTTCACAGTCTGTGATATTGAACTTGTACGATAAACGAGGTTCTTGTAAACGGAGGCGTCCCAAACTTTGGGGTGGCTGTGTCTTTTTGATTTTAATTTCCCTAAGCTATAGGACCGTAAGTGGAAGTGCCCTAGGTTCTGTTGCTTTGTTTTTTAGATGTTTCAGGAAACACCATACACTTCTCCCAAGTGTCTGTTGGCAATTTACATCCCGCCCATCAGCATAACAAGGCTCCCAGTTCTCAATGGCCTGTTGCCTTTCTGGATTTTACACTTTTTTCAGATGGCCCTTTTGACCGGGGGGAAGTGAGACTTCATTGTAGTGCAGATTTCCTTTGCAAGCTTGCTTGGTTGGCCAAAAAGGGCGTATGCGTTTTTTCCTGAATATATTCAGGAAAAAACGCATACGCCCTTTTTGGCCAAGTGCATCATTGTGGACGTTCTGCCTCTTTTCCTATGCTTTCAATGCAATTCCAGTCTACCTCCTGAAATCGGTTTCCTGCAATTCTGCCCCGCTTTCAAGTCCTCTTGGCAGCCTTACTTCAGTCTATTTTTGGACGATAGCTGTCATTTATAACTCTGCAGGTTTGTGAATTACAGTGCCCCTGAGCTCCTTTCTTCAACTCGCTTTCTTGTGACCTGGCCGCAACACCGCAGGATGGCTTCAGGCCCTAATCTGGTTCCGGCCCGGCATGCTGAGCCTTTGGTTAATTCCTCTTCCTGGTGGGAAATGAGAGTTAAATTTGCCCGTCCAGACACCTCCAGCTAGCCTCTCATTGGTTCTCGCTATTCCTGTTCATCTTCCGCAGAAATTGCAAACTGGGCCAAACAGGAGGTTAAAGGGACTGACTCTCCAAGTGGGGAGAGTGTTAGTAAAGCGTCTGGAATGTTGCACCCGAGTACCAGGGGAGGAAAACTGAGACATATTTGAACACGTCTCCCGATCACATGGTTGATCATACTCTAGGTTCCACATGCATGTTTTAGCTGAAGGAAGAATACCTTAAACCTGGGTAGTTGAAACCCGTGGAATGGGTACCATGCAGTATGACTTCAAAGGGTCTTCATTTGCTCACCGAACCTCTCCAATCCTATCACTGCTGCGTTTATGCCCCTGTACACATGCTTGATTCTCTTTCGGAGACATAGCAATCCATAGGTTTTAAGATACTTACTAGTCAGGTACATTCTTAGGCGTTTAATATGCGGTGTTGAGTCCATTTCGTTGAGCAAGGAGTAGCTCTTGTCTATTCCATATTTGGCTTAAGGAACTTTATCTGTGCTCATTTCAATCTCTGGTTTTATGCAGCACCCCAACTCACCTTTACCCTTAAGCAAGAATAAGTTGGTTTTCTAAATTTGAGACCCTGTTCTGTTCTGTAATTCAGTTCCTGTGTAGCCAAGTTTACATTCCGTGTATTACTGATATCTTATGATGTTTCTTTTTCTGTGTGACTTATTTCAGTTAGAATCATCATACCTGAATCCGCTCATTGTGCTGCTAAGGGCCTGATGACACAGATTTCATTGCTGAGTGATATTGCTTTGTAAGTAAACACCACAACTTCTTTATCCATTTTTCACTTTCTGCGATGTTGAACTTGTACTGTAAACGAGGTTCTTGTAAACAGAGCCGTTCCAAACTTTGGGGTGGCTGTGTCTTTTTGATTTTAATTTCCCTAAGCTATAGGACCATAAGTGGAAGTGCCCTAGGTTCTGTTGCTTTGTTTTTTAGATGTTTCGGGAAACACCATACACTTCTCCCGAGTGGTTGTTGGCAATTTACATCCCGCCCATCAGCATAACAAGGCTTCCAGTTCTCCATGGCCTGTCCTGCCTTTCTGGATTTTACACTTTTTTCAGATGGCCCTTTTGACCGGGGGGAAGTGAGACTTCATTGTAGTGCACATTTCCTTTGCAAGCTTGCTTGGTTGGCCAAAAAGGGCGTATGCGTTTTTTCCTGAATATATTCAGGAAAAAACGCATACGCCCTTTTTGGCCAAGTGCATCATTGTGGACGTTCTGCCTCTTTTCCTATGCTTTCAATGCAATTCCAGTCTACCTCCTGAAATCGGTTTCCTGCAATTCTGCCCCGCTTTCAAGTCGTCTTGGCAGCCTTACTTCAGTCTATTTTTGGACGATAGCTGTCATTTATAACTCTGCAGGTTTGTGAATTACAGTGCCCCTGAGCTCCTTTCTTCAACTCGCTTTCTTGTGACCTGGCCGCAACACCGCAGGATGGCTTCAGGCCCTAATCTGGTTCCGGCACGGCACGCTGAGCCTTTGGTTATTTCCTCTTCCTGGTGGGAAATGAGAGTTAACTTTGCCCGTCCAGATACCTCCAGCTAGTCTCTCATTGGTTCTCGCTATTCCTGTTCATCTTCCGCAGAAATTGCAAACTGGGCCAAACAGGAGGTTAAAGGCGCTGAGTCTCCAAGTGGGGAGAGTGTTAGTAAAGCGTCTGGAATGTTGCACCCGAGTACCAGGGGAGGAAAACTGAGACATATTTGAACACGTCTCCCGTTCACATGGTTGATCATACTCTGGGTTCCACATGCATCTTTTAGCTGAAGGAAGAATACCTTAAACCTGGGTAGTTGAAACCCGTGGAATGGGTACCATGCAATATGACTTCAAAGGGTCTTCATTTGCTCACCGAACCTCTCCAATCCTATCACTGCTGCGTTTATGCCCCTGTACACATGCTTGATTCTCTTTCGGAGACATAGCAATCCATAGGTTTTAAGATACTTACTAGTCAGGTACATTCTTAGGCGTTTAATATGGGGTGTTGAGTCCATTTCGTTGAGCAAGGAGTAGCTCTTGTCTATTCCATATTTGGCTTAAGGAACTTTATCTGTGCTCATTTCAATCTCTGGTTTTATGCAGCACCCCAACTTACCTTTACCCTTAAGCAAGAATAAGTTGGTTTTCTAAATTTGAGACCCTGTTCTGTTCTGTAATTCAGTTCCTGTGTAGCCAAGTTTACATTCCGTGTATTACTGATATCTTATGATGTTTCTTTTTCTGTGTGACTTATTTCAGTTAGAATCATCATACCTGAATCCACTCATTGTGCTGCTAAGGGCCTGATGACACAGATTTCATTGCTGAGTGATATTGCTTTGTAAGTAAATACCACAACTTCTTTATCCATTTTTCACTTTCTGCGATGTTGAACTTGTACTGTAAACGAGGTTCTTGTAAACAGAGCCGTTCCAAACTTTGGGGTGGCTGTGTCTTTTTGATTTTAATTTCCCTAAGCTATAGGACCATAAGTGGAAGTGCCCTAGGCTCTGTTGCTTTGTTTTTTAGATGTTTCAGGAAACACCATACACTTCTCCCAAGTGTCTGTTGGCAATTTACATCCCACCCATCAGCATAACAAGGCTCCCAGTTCTCAATGGCCTGTTGCCTTTCTGGATTTTACACTTTTTTCAGATGGCCCTTTTGACCGGGGGGAAGTGAGACTTCATTGTAGTGCAGATTTCCTTTGCAAGCTTGCTTGGTTGGCCAAAAAGTGTGTATGCGTTTTTTCCTGAATATATTCAGGAAAAAACGCATACGCCCTTTTTGGCCAAGTGCATCATTGTGGACGTTCTGCCTCTTTTCCTATGCTTTCAATGCAATTCCAGTCTACCTCCTGAAATCGGTTTCCTGCAATTCTGCCCCGCTTTCAAGTCCTCTTGGCAGCCTTACTTCAGTCTATTTTTGGACGATAGCTGTCATTTATAACTCTGCAGGTTTGTGAATTACAGTGCCCCTGAGCTCCTTTCTTCAACTCGCTTTCTTGTGACCTGGCCGCAACACCGCAGGATGGCTTCAGGCCCTAATCTGGTTCTGGCCCGGCATGCTGAGCCTTTGGTTAATTCCTCTTCCTGGTGGGAAATGAGAGTTAAATTTGCCCGTCCAGACACCTCCAGCTAGCCTCTCATTGGTTCTCGCTATTCCTGTTCATCTTCCGCAGAAATTGCAAACTGGGCCAAACAGGAGGTTAAAGGGACTGACTCTCCAAGTGGGGAGAGTGTTAGTAAAGCGTCTGGAATGTTGCACCCGAGTACCAGGGGAGGAAAACTGAGACATATTTGAACACGTCTCCCGATCACATGGTTGATCATACTCTAGGTTCCACATGCATGTTTTAGCTGAAGGAAGAATACCTTAAACCTGGGTAGTTGAAACCCGTGGAATGGGTACCATGCAATATGACTTCAAAGGGTCTTCATTTGCTCACCGAACCTCTCCAATCCTATCACTGCTGCGTTTATGCCCCTGTACACATGCTTGATTCTCTTTCGGAGACATAGCAATCCATAGGTTTTAAGATACTTACTAGTCAGGTACATTCTTAGGCGTTTAATATGGGGTGTTGAGTCCATTTCGTTGAGCAAGGAGTAGCTCTTGTCTATTCCATATTTGGCTTAAGGAACTTTATCTGTGCTCATTTCAATCTCTGGTTTTATGCAGCACCCCAACTCACCTTTCCCCTTAAGCAAGCATAAGTTGGTTTTCTAAATTTGAGACCCTGTTCTGTTCTGTAATTCAGTTCCTGTGTAGCCAAGTTTACATTCCGTGTATTACTGATATCTTATGATGTTTCTTTTTCTGTGTGACTTATTTCAGTTAGAATCATCATACCTGAATCCACTCATTGTGCTGCTAAGGGCCTGATGACACAGATTTCATTGCTGAGTGATATTGCTTTGTAAGTAAACACCACAACTTCTTTATCCATTTTTCACTTTCTGCGATGTTGAACTTGTACTGTAAACGAGGTTCTTGTAAACAGAGCCGTTCCAAACTTTGGGGTGGCTGTGTCTTTTTGATTTTAATTTCCCTAAGCTATAGGACCATAAGTGGAAGTGCCCTAGGTTCTGTTGCTTTGTTTTTTAGATGTTTCAGGAAACACCATACACTTCTCCCAAGTGGTTGTTGGCAATTCACATCCCGACCATCAGCATAACAAGGCTCCCAGTTCTCCATGGCCTGTCCTGCCTTTCTGGATTTTACACTTTTTTCAGATGGCCCTTTTGACCGGGGGGAAGTGAGACTTCATTGTAGTGCAGATTTCCTTTGCAAGCTTGCTTGGTTGGCCAAAAAGTGCGTATGCGTTTTTTCCTGAATATATTCAGGAAAAAACGCATACGCCCTTTTTGGCCAAGTGCATCATTGTGGACGTTCTGCCTCTTTTCCTATGCTTTCAATGCAATTCCAGTCTACCTCCTGAAATCGGTTTCCTGAAATTCTGCCCCGCTTTCAAGTCCTCTTGGCAGCCTTACTTCAGTCTATTTTTGGACGATAGCTGTCATTTATAACTCTGCAGGTTTGTGAATTACAGTGCCCCTGAGCTCCTTTCTTCAACTCGCTTTCTTTTCAGCTGGCCGCAACACCGCAGGATGGCTTCAGGCCCTAATCTGGTTCCGGCACGGCACGCTGAGCCTTTGGTTATTTCCTCTTCCTGGTCGGAAATGAGAGTTAAATTTGCCCGTCCAGATACCTCCAGCTAGTCTCTCATTGGTTCTCGCTATTCCTGTTCATCTTCCGCAGAAATTGCAAACTGGGCCAAACAGGAGGTTAAAGGCGCTGAGTCTCCAAGTGGGGAGACTGTTAGTAAAGCGTCTGGAATGTTGCACCCGAGTACCAGGGGAGGAAAACTGAGACATATTTGAACACGTCTCCCGTTCACATGGTTGATCATACTCTGGGTTCCACATGCATGTTTTAGCTGAAGGAAGAATACCTTAAACCTGGGTAGTTGAAACCCGTGGAATGGGTAACATGCAATATGACTTCAAAGGGTCTTCATTTGCTCACCGAACCTCTCCAATCCTATCACTGCTGCGTTTATGCCCCTGTACACATGCTTGATTCTCTTTCGGAGACATAGCAATCCATAGGTTTTAAGATACTTACTAGTCAGGTACATTCTTAGGCGTTTAATATGGGGTGTTGAGTCCATTTCGTTGAGCAAGGAGTAGCTCTTGTCTATTCCATATTTGGCTTAAGGAACTTTATCTGTGCTCATTTCAATCTCTGGTTTTATGCAGCACCCCAACTCACCTTTACCCTTAAGCAAGCATAAGTTGGTTTTCTAAATTTGAGACCCTGTTCTGTTCTGTAATTCAGTTCCTGTGTAGCCAAGTTTACATTCCGTGTATTACTGATATCTTATGATGTTTCTTTTTCTGTGTGACTTACTTCAGTTAGAATCATCATACCTGAATCCACTCATTGTGCTGCTAAGGGCCTGATGACACAGATTTCATTGCTGAGTGATATTGCTTTGTAAGTAAATACCACAACTTCTTTATCCATTTTTCACTTTCTGCGATGTTGAACTTGTACTGTAAACGAGGTTCTTGTAAACAGAGCCGTTCCAAACTTTGGGGTGGCTGTGTCTTTTTGATTTTAATTTCCCTAAGCTATAGGACCATAAGTGGAAGTGCCCTAGGCTCTGTTGCTTTGTTTTTTAGATGTTTCAGGAAACACCATACACTTCTCCCAAGTGTCTGTTGGCAATTTACATCCCACCCATCAGCATAACAAGGCTCCCAGTTCTCAATGGCCTGTTGCCTTTCTGGATTTTACACTTTTTTCAGATGGCCCTTTTGACCGGGGGGAAGTGAGACTTCATTGTAGTGCAGATTTCCTTTGCAAGCTTGCTTGGTTGGCCAAAAAGTGTGTATGCGTTTTTTCCTGAATATATTCAGGAAAAAACGCATACGCCCTTTTTGGCCAAGTGCATCATTGTGGACGTTCTGCCTCTTTTCCTATGCTTTCAATGCAATTCCAGTCTACCTCCTGAAATCGGTTTCCTGCAATTCTGCCCCGCTTTCAAGTCCTCTTGGCAGCCTTACTTCAGTCTATTTTTGGACGATAGCTGTCATTTATAACTCTGCAGGTTTGTGAATTACAGTGCCCCTGAGCTCCTTTCTTCAACTCGCTTTCTTTTCAGCTGGCCGCAACACCGCAGGATGGCTTCAGGCCCTAATCTGGTTCCCGTACGGCACGCTGAGCCTTTGGTTATTTCCTCTTCCTGGTGGGAAATGAGAGTTAAATTTGCCCATCCAGACACCTCCAGCTAGCCTCTCATTGGTTCTCGCTATTCCTGTTCATCTTCCGCAGAAATTGCAAACTGGGCCAAACAGGAGGTTAAAGGCGCTGACTCTCCAAGTGGGGAGAGTGTTAGTAAAGCGTCTGGAATGTTGCACCCGAGTACCAGGGGAGGAAAACTGAGACATATTTGAACACGTCTCCCGTTCACATGGTTGATCATACTTGGGTTCCACATGCATGTTTTAGCTGAAGGAAGAATACCTTAAACCTGGAGAGTTGAGACCCGTGTAATGGGTACCATGCAATATGACTTCAAAGGGTCTTCATTTGCTCACCGAACCTCTCCAATCCTATCACTGCTGCGTTTATGCCCCTGTACACATGCTTGATTCTCTTTTGGAGACATAGCAATCCATAGGTTTTACGATACTTACTAGTCAGGTACATTCTTAGGCGTTTAATATGCGGTGTTGAGTCCATTTCGTTGAGCAAGGAGTAGCTCTTGTCTATTCCATATTTGACTTAAGGAACTTTATCTGTGCTCATTTCAATCTCTGGTTTTATGCAGCACCCCAACTCACCTTTACCCTTAAGCAAGCATAAGTTGGTTTTCTAAATTTGAGACCCTGTTCTGTTCTGTAATTCAGTTCCTGTGTAGCCAAGTTTCCATTCCGTGTATTACTGATATCTTATGATGTTTCTTTTTCTGTGTGACTTATTTCAGTTAGAATCATCATACCTGAATCCACTCATTGTGATGCTAAGGGCCTGATGACATAGATTTCATTGCTGAGTGATATTGCTTTGTAAGTAAATACCACAACTTCTTTATCCATTTTTCACTTTCTGCGATGTTGAACTTGTACTGTAAACGAGGTTCTTGTAAACAGAGGCGTCCCAAACTTTGGGGTGGCTGTGTCTTTTTGATTTTAATTTCCCTAAGCTATAGGACCATAAGTGGCAGTGCCCTAGGCTCTGTTGCTTTGTTTTTTAGATGTTTCAGGAAACACCATACACTTCTCCCGAGTGTCTGTTGGCAATTTACATCCCGCCCATCAGCATAACAAGGCTCCCAGTTCTCCATGGCCTGTCCTGCCTTTCTGGATTTTACACTTTTTTCAGATGGCCCTTTTGACCGGGGGGAAGTGAGACTTCATTGTAGTGCAGATTTCCTTTGCAAGCTTGCTTGGTTGGCCAAAAAGGGCGTATGCGTTTTTTCCTGAATATATTCAGGAAAAAACGCATACACCCTTTTTGGCCAAGTGCATCATTGTGGACGTTCTGCCTCTTTTCCTATGCTTTCAATGTAATTCCAGTCTACCTCCTGAAATCGGTTTCCTGCAATTCTGCCCCGCTTTCAAGTCCTCTTGGCAGCCTTACTTCAGTCTATTTTTGGACGATAGCTGTCATTTATAACTCTGCAGGTTTGTGAATTACAGTGCCCCTGAGCTCCTTTCTTCAACTCGCTTTCTTGTGACCTGGCCGCAACACCGCAGGATGGCTTCAGGCCCTAATCTGGTTCCGGCACGGCACGCTGAGCCTTTGGTTATTTCCTCTTCCTGGTGGGAAATGAGAGTTAAATTTGCCCGTCCAGACACCTCCAGCTAGTCTCTCATTGGTTCTCGCTATTCCTGTTCATCTTCCGCAGAAATTGCAAACTGGGCCAAACAGGAGGTTAAAGGCGCTGAGTCTCCAAGTGGGGAGAGTGTTAGTAAAGCGTCTGGAATGTTGCACCCGAGTACCAGGGGAGGAAAACTGAGACATATTTGAACACGTCTCCCGTTCACATGGTTGATCATACTTGGGTTCCACATGCATGTTTTAGCTGAAGGAAGAATACCTTAAACCTGGAGAGTTAAGACCCGTGTAATGGGTACCATGCAATATGACTTCAAAGGGTCTTCATTTGCTCACCGAACCTCTCCAATCCTATCACTGCTGCGTTTATGCCCCTGTACACATGCTTGATTCTCTTTCGGAGACATAGCAATCCATAGGTTTTAAGATACTTACTAGTCAGGTACATTCTTAGGCGTTTAATATGCGGTGTTGAGTCCATTTCGTTGAGCAAGGAGTAGCTCTTGTCTATTCCATATTTGACTTAAGGAACTTTATCTGTGCTCATTTCAATCTCTGGTTTTATGCAGCACCCCAACTCACCTTTCCCCTTAAGCAAGCATAAGTTGGTTTTCTAAATTTGAGACCCTGTTCTGTTCTGTAATTCAGTTCCTGTGTAGCCAAGTTTACATTCCATGTATTACTGATATCTTATGATGTTTCTTTTTCTGTGTGACTTATTTCAGTTAGAATCATCATACCTGAATCCACTCATTGTGATGCTAAGGGCCTGATGACATAGATTTCATTGCTGAGTGATATTGCTTTGTAAGTAAATACCACAACTTCTTTATCCATTTTTCACTTTCTGCGATGTTGAACTTGTACTGTAAACGAGGTTCTTGTAAACAGAGGCGTCCCAAACTTTGGGGTGGCTGTGTCTTTTTGATTTTAATTTCCCTAAGCTATAGGACCATAAGTGGCAGTGCCCTAGGCTCTGTTGCTTTGTTTTTTAGATGTTTCAGGAAACACCATACACTTCTGCCGAGTGTCTGTTGGCAATTTACATCCCGCCCATCAGCATAACAAGGCTCCCAGTTCTCCATGGCCTGTCCTGCCTTTCTGGATTTTACACTTTTTTCAGATGGCCCTTTTGACCGGGGGGAAGTGAGACTTCATTGTAGTGCAGATTTCCTTTGCAAGCTTGCTTGGTTGGCCAAAAAGGGCGTATGCGTTTTTTCCTGAATATATTCAGGAAAAAACGCATACGCCCTTTTTGGCCAAGTGCATCATTGTGGACGTTCTGCCTCTTTTCCTATGCTTTCAATGCAATTCCAGTCTACCTCCTGAAATCGGTTTCCTGCAATTCTGCCCCGCTTTCAAGTCTTCTTGGCAGCCTTACTTCAGTCTATTTTTGGACGATAGCTGTCATTTATAACTCTGCAGGTTTGTGAATTACAGTGCCGCTGAGCTCCTTTCTTCAACTCGCTTTCTTTTGAGCTGGCCGCAACACCGCAGGATGGCTTCAGGCCCTAATCTGGTTCCGGCACGGCACGCTGAGCCTTTGGTTATTTCCTCTTCCTGGTGGGAAATGAGAGTTAAATTTGCCCGTCCAGACACCTCCAGCTAGCCTCTCATTGGTTCTCGCTATTCCTGTTCATCTTCCGCAGAAATTGCAAACTGGGCCAAACAGGAGGTTAAAGGCGCTGACTCTCCAAGTGGGGAGAGTGTTAGTAAAGCGTCTGGAATGTTGCACCCGAGTACCAGGGGAGGAAAACTGAGACATATTTGAACACGTCTCCCGTTCACATGGTTGATCATACTTGGGTTCCACATGCATGTTTTAGCTGAAGGAAGAATATCTTAAACCTGGAAAGTTAAGACCCGTGTAATGGGTACCATGCAATATGACTTCAAAGGGTCTTCATTTGCTCACCGAACCTCTCCAATCCTATCACTGCTGTGTTTATGCCCCTGTACACATGCTGGATTCTCTTTCGGAGACATAGCAATCCATAGGTTTTAAGATACTTACTAGTCAGGTACATTCTTAGGCGTTTAATATGCGGTGTTGAGTCCATTTCGTTGAGCAAGGAGTAGCTCTTGTCTATTCCATATTTGACTTAAGGAACTTTATCTGTGCTCATTTCAATCTCTGGTTTTATGCAGCACCCCAACTCACCTTTAACCTTAAGCAAGCATAAGTTGGTTTTCTAAATTTGAGACCCTGTTCTGTTCTGTAATTCAGTTCCTGTGTAGCCAAGTTTACATTCCGTGTATTACTGATATCTTATGATGTTTCTTTTTCTGTGTGACTTACTTCAGTTAGAATCATCATACCTGAATCCACTCATTGTGCTGCTAAGGGCCTGATGACACAGATTTCATTGCTGAGTGATATTGCTTTGTAAGTAAATACCACAACTTCTTTATCCATTTTTCACTTTCTGCGATGTTGAACTTGTACTGTAAACAAGGTTCTTGTAAACAGAGCCGTTCCAAACTTTGGGGTGGCTGTGTCTTTTTGATTTTAATTTCCCTAAGCTATAGGACCATAAGTGGAAGTGCCCTAGGTTCTGTTGCTTTGTTTTTTAGATGTTTCAGGAAACACCATACACTTCTCCCGAGTGTCTGTTGGCAATTTACATCCCGCCCATCAGCATAACAAGGCTCCCAGTTCTCCATGGCCTGTCCTGCCTTTCTGGATTTTACACTTTTTTCAGATGGCCCTTTTGACCGGGGGGAAGTGAGACTTCATTGTAGTGCAGATTTCCTTTGCAAGCTTGCTTGGTTGGCCAAAAAGTGTGTATGTGTTTTTTCCTGAATATATTCAGGAAAAAACGCATACGCCCTTTTTGGCCAAGTGCATCATTGTGGACGTTCTGCCTCTTTTCCTATGCTTTCAATGCAATTCCAGTCTACCTCCTGAAATCGGTTTCCTGCAATTCTGCCCCGCTTTCAAGTCCTCTTGGCAGCCTTACTTCAGTCTATTTTTGGACGATAGCTGTCATTTATAACTCTGCAGGTTTGTGAATTACAGTGCCCCTGAGCTCCTTTCTTCAACTCGCTTTCTTTTGAGCTGGCCGCAACACCGCAGGATGGCTTCAGGCCCTAATCTGGTTCCGGTACGGCATGCTGAGCCTTTGGTTATTTCCTCTTCCTGGTGGGAAATGAGAGTTAAATTTGCCCGTCCAGACACCTCCAGCTAGCCTCTCATTGGTTCTCGCTATTCCTGTTCATCTTCCGCAGAAATTGCAAACTGGGCCAAACAGGAGGTTAAAGGCGCTGACTCTCCAAGTGGGGAGAGTGTTAGTAAAGCGTCTGGAATGTTGCACCCGAGTACCAGGGGAGGAAAACTGAGACATATTTGAACACGTCTCCCGTTCACATGGTTGATCATACTTGGGTTCCACATGCATGTTTTAGCTGAAGGAAGAATACCTTAAACCTGGAGAGTTCAGACCCGTGTAATGGGTACCATGCAATATGACTTCAAAGGGTCTTCATTTGCTCACCGAACCTCTCCAATCCTATCACTGCTGCGTTTATGCCCCTGTACACATGCTTGATTCTCTTTCGGAGACATAGCAATCCATAGGTTTTACGATAATTACTAGTCAGGTACATTCTTAGGCGTTTAATATGGGGTGTTGAGTCCATTTCGTTGAGCAAGGAGTAGCTCTTGTCTATTCCATATTTGACTTAAGGAACTTTATCTGTGCTCATTTCAATCTCTGGTTTTATGCAGCACCCCAACTCACCTTTACCCTTAAGCAAGCATAAGTTGGTTTTCTAAATTTGAGACCCTGTTCTGTTCTGTAATTCAGTTCCTGTGTAGCCAAGTTTACATTCCGTGTATTACTGATATCTTATGATGTTTCTTTTTCTGTGTGACTTATTTCAGTTAGAATCATCATACCTGAATCCACTCATTGTGATGCTAAGGGCCTGATGACACAGATTTCATTGCTGAGTGATATTGCTTTGTAAGTAAATACCACAACTTCTTTATCCATTTTTCACTTTCTGTGATGTTGAACTTGTACTGTAAACGAGGTTCTTGTAAACAGAGGCGTCCCAAACTTTGGGGTGGCTGTGTCTTTTTGATTTTAATTTCCCTAAGCTATAGGACCATAAGTGGAAGTGCCCTAGGTTCTGTTGCTTTGTTTTTTAGATGTTTCAGGAAACACCATACACTTCTCCCGAGTGTCTGTTGGCAATTTACATCCCGCCCATCAGCATAACAAGGCTCCCAGTTCTCCATGGCCTGTCCTGCCTTTCTGGATTTTACACTTTTTTCAGATGGCCCTTTTGACCGGGGGGAAGTGAGACTTCATTGTAGTGCAGATTTCCTTTGCAAGCTTGCTTGGTTGGCCAAAAAGGGCGTATGCGTTTTTTCCTGAATATATTCAGGAAAAAACGCATACGCCCTTTTTGGCCAAGTGCATCATTGTGGACGTTCTGCCTCTTTTCCTATGCTTTCAATGCAATTCCAGTCTACCTCCTGAAATCGGTTTCCTGCAATTCTGCCCCGCTTTCAAGTCCTCTTGGCAGCCTTACTTCAGTCTATTTTTGGACGATAGCTGTCATTTATAACTCTGCAGGTTTGTGAATTACAGTGCCCCTGAGCTCCTTTCTTCAACTCGCTTTCTTGTGACCTGGCCGCAACACCGCAGGATGGCTTCAGGCCCTAATCTGGTTCTGGCACGGCACGCTGAGCCTTTGGTTATTTCCTCTTCCTGGTGGGAAATGAGAGTTAAATTTGCCCGTCCAGACACCTCCAGCTAGTCTCTCATTGGTTCTCGCTATTCCTGTTCATCTTCCGCAGAAATTGCAAACTGGGCCAAACAGAAGGTTAAAGGGACTGACTCTCCAAGTGGGGAGAGTGTTAGTAAAGCGTCTGGAATGTTGCACCCGAGTACCAGGGGAGGAAAACTGAGACATATTTGAACACGTCTCCCGTTCACATGGTTGATCATACTAGGGTTCCACATGCATGTTTTAGCTGAAGGAAGAATATCTTAAACCTGGAAAGTTAAGACCCGTGTAATGGGTACCATGCAATATGACTTCAAAGGGTCTTCATTTGCTCACCGAACCTCTCCAATCCTATCACTGCTGCGTTTATGCCCCTGTACACATGCTTGATTCTCTTTCGGAGACATAGCAATCCATAGGTTTTACGATACTTACTAGTCAGGTACATTCTTAGGCGTTTAATATGCGGTGTTGAGTCCATTTCGTTGAGCAAGGAGTAGCTCTTGTCTATTCCATATTTGACTTAAGGAACTTTATCTGTGCTCATTTCAATCTCTGGTTTTATGCAGCACCCCAACTCACCTTTCCCCTTAAGCAAGCATAAGTTGGTTTTCTAAATTTGAAACCCTGTTCTGTTCTGTAATTCAGTTCCTGTGTAGCCAAGTTTACATTCCGTGTATTACTGATATCTTATGATGTTTCTTTTTCTGTGTGACTTACTTCAGTTAGAATCATCATACCTGAATCCACTCATTGTGCTGCTAAGGGCCTGATGACACAGATTTCATTGCTGAGTGATATTGCTTTGTAAGTAAATACCACAACTTCTTTATCCATTTTTCACTTTCTGCGATGTTGAACTTGTACTGTAAACGAGGTTCTTGTAAACAGAGGCGTCCCAAACTTTGGGGTGGCTGTGTCTTTTTGATTTTAATTTCCCTAAGCTATAGGACCATAAGTGGAAGTGCCCTAGGTTCTGTTGCTTTGTTTTTTAGATGTTTCAGGAAACACCATACACTTCTCCCGAGTGTCTGTTTGCAATTTACATCCCACCCATCAGCATAACAAGGCTCCCAGTTCTCCATGACCTGTCCTGCCTTTCTGGATTTTACACTTTTTTCAGATGGCCCTTTTGACCGGGGGGAAGTGAGACTTCATTGTAGTGCAGATTTCCTTTGCAAGCTTGCTTGGTTGGCCAAAAAGTGCGTATGCGTTTTTTCCTGAATATATTCAGGACAAAACGCATACGCCCTTTTTGGCCAAGTGCATCATTGTGGACGTTCTGCCTCTTTTCCTATGCTTTCAATGCAATTCCAGTCTACCTCCTGAAATCGGTTTCCTGCAATTCTGCCCCGCTTTCAAGTCCTCTTGGCAGCCTTACTTCAGTCTATTTTTGGACGATAGCTGTCATTTATAACTCTGCAGGTTTGTGAATTACAGTGCCCCTGAGCTCCTTTCTTCAACTCGCTTTCTTGTGACCTGGCCGCAACACCGCAGGATGGCTTCAGGCCCTAATCTGGTTCCGGCCCGGCATGCTGAGCCTTTGGTTAATTACTCTTCCTGGTGGGAAATGAGAGTTAAATTTGCCCGTCCAGACACCTCCAGCTAGCCTCTCATTGGTTCTCGCTATTCCTGTTCATCTTCCGCAGAAATTGCAAACTGGGCCAAACAGGAGGTTAAAGGGACTGACTCTCCAAGTGGGGAGAGTGTAAGTAAAGCGTCTGGAATGTTGCACCCGAGTACCAGGGGAGGAAAACTGAGACATATTTGAACACGTCTCCCGATCACATGGTTGATCATACTCTAGGTTCCACATGCATGTTTTAGCTGAAGGAAGAATACCTTAAACCTGGGTAGTTGAAACCCGTGGAATGGGTACCATGCAATATGACTTCAAAGGGTCTTCATTTGCTCACCGAACCTCTCCAATCCTATCACTGCTGCGTTTATGCCCCTGTACACATGCTTGATTCTCTTTCGGAGACATAGCAATCCATAGGTTTTAAGATACTTACAAGTCAGGTACATTCTTAGGCGTTTAATATGCGGTGTTGAGTCCATTTCGTTGAGCAAGGAGTAGCTCTTGTCTATTCCATATTTGGCTTAAGGAACTTTATCTGTGCTCATTTCAATCTCTGGTTTTATGCAGCACCCCAACTCACCTTTACCCTTAAGCAAGCATAAGTTGTTTTTCTAAATTTGAGGCCCTGTTCTGTTCTGTAATTCAGTTCCTGTGTAGCCAAGTTTCCATTCCGTGTATTACTGATATCTTATGATGTTTCTTTTTCTGTGTGACTTATTTCAGTTAGAATCATCATACCTGAATCCACTCATTGTGCTGCTAAGGGCCTGATGACACAGATTTCATTGCTGAGTGATATTGCTTTGTAAGTGAATACCACAACTTCTTTATCCATTTTTCACTTTCTGCGATGTTGAACTTGTACTGTAAATGAGGTTCTTGTAAACAGAGCCATTCCAAACTTTGGGGTGGCTGTGTCTTTTTGATTTTAATTTCCCTAAGCTATAGGACCATAAGTGGAAGTGCCCTAGGCTCTGTTGCTTTGTTTTTTAGATGTTTCAGGAAACACCATACACTTCTCCCAAGTGTCTGTTGGCAATTTACATCCCGCCCATCAGCATAACAAGGCTCCCAGTTCTCAATGGCCTGTTGCCTTTCTGGATTTTACACTTTTTTCAGATGGCCCTTTTGACCGGGGGGAAGTGAGACTTCATTGTAGTGCAGATTTCCTTTGCAAGCTTGCTTGGTTGGCCAAAAAGTGCGTATGCGTTTTTTCCTGAATATATTCAGGACAAAACGCATACGCCCTTTTTGGCCAAGTGCATCATTGTGGACGTTCTGCCTCTTTTCCTATGCTTTCAATGCAATTCCAGTCTACCTCCTGAAATCGGTTTCCTGCAATTCTGCCCCGCTTTCAAGTCCTCTTGGCAGCCTTACTTCAGTCTATTTTTGGACGATAGCTGTCATTTATAACTCTGCAGGTTTGTGAATTACAGTGCCCCTGAGCTCCTTTCTTCAACTCGCTTTCTTGTGACCTGGCCGCAACACCGCAGGATGGCTTCAGGCCCTAATCTGGTTCCGGCCCGGCATGCTGAGCCTTTGGTTAATTACTCTTCCTGGTGGGAAATGAGAGTTAAATTTGCCCGTCCAGACACCTCCAGCTAGCCTCTCATTGGTTCTCGCTATTCCTGTTCATCTTCCGCAGAAATTGCAAACTGGGCCAAACAGGAGGTTAAAGGGACTGACTCTCCAAGTGGGGAGAGTGTAAGTAAAGCGTCTGGAATGTTGCACCCGAGTACCAGGGGAGGAAAACTGAGACATATTTGAACACGTCTCCCGATCACATGGTTGATCATACTCTAGGTTCCACATGCATGTTTTAGCTGAAGGAAGAATACCTTAAACCTGGGTAGTTGAAACCCGTGGAATGGGTACCATGCAATATGACTTCAAAGGGTCTTCATTTGCTCACCGAACCTCTCCAATCCTATCACTGCTGCGTTTATGCCCCTGTACACATGCTTGATTCTCTTTCGGAGACATAGCAATCCATAGGTTTTAAGATACTTACAAGTCAGGTACATTCTTAGGCGTTTAATATGCGGTGTTGAGTCCATTTCGTTGAGCAAGGAGTAGCTCTTGTCTATTCCATATTTGGCTTAAGGAACTTTATCTGTGCTCATTTCAATCTCTGGTTTTATGCAGCACCCCAACTCACCTTTACCCTTAAGCAAGCATAAGTTGTTTTTCTAAATTTGAGGCCCTGTTCTGTTCTGTAATTCAGTTCCTGTGTAGCCAAGTTTCCATTCCATGTATTACTGATATCTTATGATGTTTCTTTTTCTGTGTGACTTATTTCAGTTAGAATCATCATACCTGAATCCACTCATTGTGCTGCTAAGGGCCTGATGACACAGATTTCATTGCTGAGTGATATTGCTTTGTAAGTGAATACCACAACTTCTTTATCCATTTTTCACTTTCTGCGATGTTGAACTTGTACTGTAAATGAGGTTCTTGTAAACAGAGCCATTCCAAACTTTGGGGTGGCTGTGTCTTTTTGATTTTAATTTCCCTAAGCTATAGGACCATAAGTGGAAGTGCCCTAGGCTCTGTTGCTTTGTTTTTTAGATGTTTCAGGAAACACCATACACTTCTCCCAAGTGTCTGTTGGCAATTTACATCCCGCCCATCAGCATAACAAGGCTCCCAGTTCTCAATGGCCTGTTGCCTTTCTGGATTTTACACTTTTTTCAGATGGCCCTTTTGACCGGGGGGAAGTGAGACTTCATTGTAGTGCAGATTTCCTTTGCAAGCTTGCTTGGTTGGCCAAAAAGTGCGTATGCGTTTTTTCCTGAATATATTCAGGACAAAACGCATACGCCCTTTTTGGCCAAGTGCATCATTGTGGACGTTCTGCCTCTTTTCCTATGCTTTCAATGCAATTCCAGTCTACCTCCTGAAATCGGTTTCCTGCAATTCTGCCCCGCTTTCAAGTCCTCTTGGCAGCCTTACTTCAGTCTATTTTTGGACGATAGCTGTCATTTATAACTCTGCAGGTTTGTGAATTACAGTGCCCCTGAGCTCCTTTCTTCAACTCGCTTTCTTGTGACCTGGCCGCAACACCGCAGGATGGCTTCAGGCCCTAATCTGGTTCCGGCCCGGCATGCTGAGCCTTTGGTTAATTACTCTTCCTGGTGGGAAATGAGAGTTAAATTTGCCTGTCCAGACACCTCCAGCTAGCCTCTCATTGGTTCTCGCTATTCCTGTTCATCTTCCGCAGAAATTGCAAACTGGGCCAAACAGGAGGTTAAAGGGACTGACTCTCCAAGTGGGGAGAGTGTAAGTAAAGCGTCTGGAATGTTGCACCCGAGTACCAGGGGAGGAAAACTGAGACATATTTGAACACGTCTCCCGATCACATGGTTGATCATACTCTAGGTTCCACATGCATGTTTTAGCTGAAGGAAGAATACCTTAAACCTGGGCAGTTGAAACCCGTGGAATGGGTACCATGCAATATGACTTCAAAGGGTCTTCATTTGCTCACCGAACCTCTCCAATCCTATCACTGCTGCGTTTATGCCCCTGTACACATGCTTGATTCTCTTTCGGAGACATAGCAATCCATAGGTTTTAAGATACTTACTAGTCAGGTACATTCTTAGGCGTTTAATATGCGGTGTTGAGTCCATTTCGTTGAGCAAGGAGTAGCTCTTGTCTATTCCATATTTGACTTAAGGAACTTTATCTGTGCTCATTTCAATCTCTGGTTTTATGCAGCACCCCAACTCACCTTTACCCTTAAGCAAGCATAAGTTGTTTTTCTAAATTTGAGACCCTGTTCTGTTCTGTAATTCAGTTCCTGTGTAGCCAAGTTTACATTCCATGTATTACTGATATCTTATGATGTTTCTTTTTCTGTGTGACTTACTTCAGTTAGAATCATCATACCTGAATCCACTCATTGTGCTGCTAAGGGCCTGATGACACAGATTTCATTGCTGAGTGATATTGCTTTGTAAGTGAATACCACAACTTCTTTATCCATTTTTCACTTTCTGCGATGTTGAACTTGTACTGTAAATGAGGTTCTTGTAAACAGAGCCATTCCAAACTTTGGGGTGGCTGTGTCTTTTTGATTTTAATTTCCCTAAGCTATAGGACCATAAGTGGCAGTGCCCTAGGCTCTGTTGCTTTGTTTTTTAGATGTTTCAGGAAACACCATACACTTCTCCCAAGTGTCTGTTGGCAATTTACATCCCGCCCATCAGCATAACAAGGCTCCCAGTTCTCAATGGCCTGTTGCCTTTCTGGATTTTACACATTTTTCAGATGGCCCTTTTGGCCGGGGGGAAGTGAGACTTCATTGTAGTGCAGATTTCCTTTGCAAGCTTGCTTGGTTGGCCAAAAAGGGCGTATGCGTTTTTTCCTGAATATATTCAGGAAAAAACGCATACGCCCTTTTTGGCCAAGTGCATCATTGTGGACGTTCTGCCGGTTTTCCTATGCTTTCAATGCAATTCCAGTCTACCTTCTGAAATCGGTTTCCTGCAATTCTGCCCCGCTTTCAAGTCCTCTTGGCAGCCTTACTTCAGTCTATTTTTGGACGATAGCTGTCATTTATAACTCTGCAGGTTTGTGAATTACAGTGCCCCTGAGCTCCTTTCTTCAACTCGCTTTCTTGTGACCTGGCCGCAACACCGCAGGATGGCTTCAGGCCCTTATCTGGTTCCGGCCCGGCATGCTGAGCCTTTGGTTAATTCCTCTTCCTGGTGGGAAATGAGAGTTAAATTTGCCCGTCCAGACACCTCCAGCTAGACTCTCATTGGTTCTCGCTATTCCTGTTCATCTTCCGCAGAAATTGCAAACTGGGCCAAACAGGAGGTTAAAGGCGCTGACTCTCCAAGTGGGGAGAGTGTTAGTAAAGCGTCTGGAATGTTGCACCCGAGTACCAGGGGAGGAAAACTGAGACATATTTGAACACGTCTCCCGTTCACATGGTTGATCATACTTGGGTTCCACATGCATGTTTTAGCTGAAGGAAGAATACCTTAAACCTGGAGAGTTAAGACCCGTGTAATGGGTACCATGCAATATGACTTCAAAGGGTCTTCATTTGCTCACCGAACCTCTCCAATCCTATCACTGCTGCGTTTATGCCCCTGTACACATGCTTGATTCTCTTTCAGAGACATAGCAATCCATAGGTTTTACGATACTTACTAGTCAGGTACATTCTTAGGCGTTTAATATGCGGTGTTGAGTCCATTTCGTTGAGCAAGGAGTAGCTCTTGTCTATTCCATATTTGACTTAAGGAACTTTATCTGTGCTCATTTCAATCTCTGGTTTTATGCAGCACCCCAACTCACCTTTACCCTTAAGCAAGCATAAGTTGGTTTTCTAAATTTGAGACCCTGTTCTGTTCTGTAATTCAGTTCCTGTGTAGCCAAGTTTACATTCCGTGTATTACTGATATCTTATGATGTTTCTTTTTCTGTGTGACTTATTTCAGTTAGAATCATCATACCTGAATCCACTCATTGTGCTGCTAAGGGCCTGATGACACAGATTTCATTGCTGAGTGATATTGCTTTGTAAGTAAATACCACAACTTCTTTATCCATTTTTCACTTTCTGCGATGTTGAACTTGTACTGTAAACGAGGTTCTTGTAAACAGAGCCGTTCCAAACTTTGGGGTGGCTGTGTCTTTTTGATTTTAATTTCCCTAAGCTATAGGACCATAAGTGGAAGTGCCCTAGGTTCTGTTGCTTTGTTTTTTAGATGTTTCAGGAAACACCATACACTTCTCCCGAGTGGTTGTTGGCAATTTACATCCCGCCCATCAGCATAACAAGGCTCCCAGTTCTCCATGGCCTGTCCTGCCTTTCTGGATTTTACACTTTTTTCAGATGGCCCTTTTGACCGGGGGGAAGTGAGACTTCATTGTAGTGCAGATTTCCTTTGCAAGCTTGCTTGGTTGGTCAAAAAGGGCGTATGCGTTTTTTCCTGACTATATTCAGGAAAAAACGCATACGCCCTTTTTGGCCAAGTGCATCATTGTGGACGTTCTGCCTCTTTTCCTATGCTTTCAATGCAATTCCAGTCTACCTCCTGAAATCGGTTTCCTGCAATTCTGCCCCGCTTTCAAGTCCTCTTGGCAGCCTTACTTCAGTCTATTTTTGGACGATAGCTGTCATTTATAACTCTGCAGGTTTGTGAATTACAGTGCCCCTGAGCTCCTTTCTTCAACTCGCTTTCTTGTGACCTGGCCGCAACACCGCAGGATGGCTTCAGGCCCTAATCTGGTTCCGGCCCGGCATGCTGAGCCTTTGGTTAATTACTCTTCCTGGTGGGAAATGAGAGTTAAATTTGCCTGTCCAGACACCTCCAGCTAGCCTCTCATTGGTTCTCGCTATTCCTGTTCATCTTCCGCAGAAATTGCAAACTGGGCCAAACAGGAGGTTAAAGGGACTGACTCTCCAAGTGGGGAGAGTGTAAGTAAAGCGTCTGGAATGTTGCACCCGAGTACCAGGGGAGGAAAACTGAGACATATTTGAACACGTCTCCCGATCACATGGTTGATCATACTCTAGGTTCCACATGCATGTTTTAGCTGAAGGAAGAATACCTTAAACCTGGGCAGTTGAAACCCGTGGAATGGGTACCATGCAATATGACTTCAAAGGGTCTTCATTTGCTCACCGAACCTCTCCAATCCTATCACTGCTGCGTTTATGCCCCTGTACACATGCTTGATTCTCTTTCGGAGACATAGCAATCCATAGGTTTTAAGATACTTACTAGTCAGGTACATTCTTAGGCGTTTAATATGCGGTGTTGAGTCCATTTCGTTGAGCAAGGAGTAGCTCTTGTCTATTCCATATTTGACTTAAGGAACTTTATCTGTGCTCATTTCAATCTCTGGTTTTATGCAGCACCCCAACTCACCTTTACCCTTAAGCAAGCATAAGTTGTTTTTCTAAATTTGAGACCCTGTTCTGTTCTGTAATTCAGTTCCTGTGTAGCCAAGTTTACATTCCATGTATTACTGATATCTTATGATGTTTCTTTTTCTGTGTGACTTACTTCAGTTAGAATCATCATACCTGAATCCACTCATTGTGCTGCTAAGGGCCTGATGACACATATTTCATTGCTGAGTGATATTGCTTTGTAAGTAAATACCACAACTTCTTTATCCATTTTTCACTTTCTGCGATGTTGAACTTGTACTGTAAACGAGGTTCTTGTAAACCGAGCCGTTCCAAACATTGGGGTGGCTGTGTTTTTTTGATTTTAATTTCCCTAAGCTATAGGGCCATAAGTGGAAGTGCCCTAGGTTCTGTTGCTTTGTTTTTTAGATGTTTCAGGAAACACCATACACTTCTCCCGAGTGTCTGTTGGCAATTTACATCCCGCCCATCAGCATAACAAGGCTCCCAGTTCTCAATGGCCTGTTGCCTTTCTGGATTTTACACTTTTTTCAGATGGCCCTTTTGACCGGGGGGAAGTGAGACTTCATTGTAGTGCAGATTTCCTTTGCAAGCTTGCTTGGTTGGCCAAAAAGGGCGTATGCGTTTTTTCCTGAATATATTCAGGAAAAAACGCATACGCCCTTTTTGGCCAAGTGCATCATTGTGGACGTTCTGCCTCTTTTCCTATGCTTTCAATGCAATTCCAGTCTACCTCCTGAAATCGGTTTCCTGCAATTCTGCCCCGCTTTCAAGTCCTCTTGGCAGCCTTACTTCAGTCTATTTTTGGACGATAGCTGTCATTTATAACTCTGCAGGTTTGTGAATTACAGTGCCCCTGAGCTCCTTTCTTCAACTCGCTTTCTTGTGACCTGGCCGTAACACCGCAGGATGGCTTCAGGCCCTAATCTGGTTCCGGCCCGGCATGTTGAGCCTTTGGTTAATTCCTCTTCCTGGTGGGAAATGAGAGTTAAATTTGCCCGTCCAGACAACTCCAGCTAGCCTCTCATTGGTTTTCGCTATTCCTGTTCATCTTCCGCAGAAATTGCAAACTGGGCCAAACAGGAGTTTAAAGGGACTGACTCTCCAAGTGGGGAGAGTGTTAGTAAAGCGTCTGGAATGTTGCACCCGAGTACCAGGGGAGGAAAACTGAGACATATTTGAACACGTCTCCCGATCACATGGTTGATCATACTCTAGGTTCCACATGCATGTTTTAGCTGAAGGAAGAATACCTTAAACCTGGGTAGTTGAAACCCGTGGAATGGGTACCATGCAATATGACTTCAAAGGGTCTTCATTTGCTCACCGAACCTCTCCAATCCTATCACTGCTGCGTTTATGCCCCTGTACACATGCTTGATTCTCTTTCGGAGACATAGCAAACCATAGGTTTTAAGATACTTACTAGTCAGGTACATTCTTAGGCGTTTAATATGCGGTGTTGAGTCCATTTCGTTGAGCAAGGAGTAGCTCTTGTCTATTCCATATTTGACTTAAGGAACTTTATCTGTGCTCATTTCAATCTCTGGTTTTATGCAGCACCCCAACTCACCTTTACCCTTAAGCAAGCATAAGTTGGTTTTCTAAATTTGAGACCCTGTTCTGTTCTGTAATTCAGTTCCTGTGTAGCCAAGTTTACATTCCGTGTATTACGGATATCTTATGATGTTTCTTTTTCTGTGTGACTTATTTCAGTTAGAATCATCATACCTGAATCCACTCATTGTGGTGCTAAGGGCCTGATGACACAGATTTCATTGCTGAGTGATATTGCTTTGTAAGTAAATACCACAACTTCTTTATCCATTTTTCACTTTCTGCGATGTTGAACTTGTACTGTAAACGAGGTTCTTGTAAACACAGCCGTTCCAAACTTTGGGGTGGCTGTGTCTTTTTGATTTTAATTTCCCTAAGCTATAGGACCATAAGTGGAAGTGCCCTAGGCTCTGTTGCTTTGTTTTTTAGATGTTTCAGGAAACACCATACACTTCTCCCAAGTGTCTGTTGGCAATTTACATCCCGCCCATCAGCATAACAAGGCTCCCAGTTCTCAATGGCCTGTTGCCTTTCTGGATTTTACACATTTTTCAGATGGCCCTTTTGGCCGGGGGGAAGTGAGACTTCATTGTAGTGCAGATTTCCTTTGCAAGCTTGCTTGGTTGGCCAAAAAGGGCGTATGCGTTTTTTCCTGAATATATTCAGGAAAAAACGCATACGCCCTTTTTGGCCAAGTGCATCATTGTGGACGTTCTGCCGGTTTTCCTATGCTTTCAATGCAATTCCAGTCTACCTTCTGAAATCGGTTTCCTGCAATTCTGCCCCGCTTTCAAGTCCTCTTGGCAGCCTTACTTCAGTCTATTTTTGGACGATAGCTGTCATTTATAACTCTGCAGGTTTGTGAATTACAGTGCCCCTGAGCTCCTTTCTTCAACTCGCTTTCTTGTGACCTGGCCGCAACACCGCAGGATGGCTTCAGGCCCTTATCTGGTTCCGGCCCGGCATGCTGAGCCTTTGGTTAATTCCTCTTCCTGGTGGGAAATGAGAGTTAAATTTGCCCGTCCAGACACCTCCAGCTAGACTCTCATTGGTTCTCGCTATTCCTGTTCATCTTCCGCAGAAATTGCAAACTGGGCCAAACAGGAGGTTAAAGGCGCTGACTCTCCAAGTGGGGAGAGTGTTAGTAAAGCGTCTGGAATGTTGCACCCGAGTACCAGGGGAGGAAAACTGAGACATATTTGAACACGTCTCCCGTTCACATGGTTGATCATACTTGGGTTCCACATGCATGTTTTAGCTGAAGGAAGAATACCTTAAACCTGGAGAGTTAAGACCCGTGTAATGGGTACCATGCAATATGACTTCAAAGGGTCTTCATTTGCTCACCGAACCTCTCCAATCCTATCACTGCTGCGTTTATGCCCCTGTACACATGCTTGATTCTCTTTCAGAGACATAGCAATCCATAGGTTTTACGATACTTACTAGTCAGGTACATTCTTAGGCGTTTAATATGCGGTGTTGAGTCCATTTCGTTGAGCAAGGAGTAGCTCTTGTCTATTCCATATTTGACTTAAGGAACTTTATCTGTGCTCATTTCAATCTCTGGTTTTATGCAGCACCCCAACTCACCTTTACCCTTAAGCAAGCATAAGTTGGTTTTCTAAATTTGAGACCCTGTTCTGTTCTGTAATTCAGTTCCTGTGTAGCCAAGTTTACATTCCGTGTATTACTGATATCTTATGATGTTTCTTTTTCTGTGTGACTTATTTCAGTTAGAATCATCATACCTGAATCCACTCATTGTGCTGCTAAGGGCCTGATGACACAGATTTCATTGCTGAGTGATATTGCTTTGTAAGTAAATACCACAACTTCTTTATCCATTTTTCACTTTCTGCGATGTTGAACTTGTACTGTAAACGAGGTTCTTGTAAACAGAGCCGTTCCAAACTTTGGGGTGGCTGTGTCTTTTTGATTTTAATTTCCCTAAGCTATAGGACCATAAGTGGAAGTGCCCTAGGTTCTGTTGCTTTGTTTTTTAGATGTTTCAGGAAACACCATACACTTCTCCCGAGTGGTTGTTGGCAATTTACATCCCGCCCATCAGCATAACAAGGCTCCCAGTTCTCCATGGCCTGTCCTGCCTTTCTGGATTTTACACTTTTTTCAGATGGCCCTTTTGACCGGGGGGAAGTGAGACTTCATTGTAGTGCAGATTTCCTTTGCAAGCTTGCTTGGTTGGTCAAAAAGGGCGTATGCGTTTTTTCCTGACTATATTCAGGAAAAAACGCATACGCCCTTTTTGGCCAAGTGCATCATTGTGGACGTTCTGCCTCTTTTCCTATGCTTTCAATGCAATTCCAGTCTACCTCCTGAAATCGGTTTCCTGCAATTCTGCCCCGCTTTCAAGTCCTCTTGGCAGCCTTACTTCAGTCTATTTTTGGACGATAGCTGTCATTTATAACTCTGCAGGTTTGTGAATTACAGTGCCCCTGAGCTCCTTTCTTCAACTCGCTTTCTTGTGACCTGGCCGCAACACCGCAGGATGGCTTCAGGCCCTAATCTGGTTCCGGCCCGGCATGCTGAGCCTTTGGTTAATTCCTCTTCCTGGTGGGAAATGAGAGTTAAATTTGCCCGTCCAGACTCCTCCAGCTAGTCTCTCATTGGTTCTCGCTATTCCTGTTCATCTTCCGCAGAAATTGCAAACTGGGCCAAACAGGAGGTTAAAGGGACTGACTCTCCAAGTGGGGAGAGTGTTAGTAAAGCGTCTGGAATGTTGCACCCGAGTACCAGGGGAGGAAAACTGAGACATATTTGAACACGTCTCCCGATCACATGGTTGATCATACTCTAGGTTCCACATGCATGTTTTAGCTGAAGGAAGAATACCTTAAACCTGGGTAGTTGAAACCCGTGGAATGGGTACCATGCAATATGACTTCAAAGGGTCTTCATTTGCTCACCGAACCTCTCCAATCCTATCACTGCTGCGTTTATGCCCCTGTACACATGCTTGATTCTCTTTCGGAGACATAGCAAACCATAGGTTTTAAGATACTTACTAGTCAGGTACATTCTTAGGCGTTTAATATGCGGTGTTGAGTCCATTTCGTTGAGCAAGGAGTAGCTCTTGTCTATTCCATATTTGACTTAAGGAACTTTATCTGTGCTCATTTCAATCTCTGGTTTTATGCAGCACCCCAACTCACCTTTACCCTTAAGCAAGCATAAGTTGGTTTTCTAAATTTGAGACCCTGTTCTGTTCTGTAATTCAGTTCCTGTGTAGCCAAGTTTACATTCCGTGTATTACTGATATCTTATGATGTTTCTTTTTCTGTGTGACTTATTTCAGTTAGAATCATCATACCTGAATCCACTCATTGTGCTGCTAAGGGCGTGATGACACAGATTTCATTGCTGAGTGATATTGCTTTGTAAGTAAATACCACAACTTCTTTATCCATTTTTCACTTTCTGCGATGTTGAACTTGTACTGTAAACGAGGTTCTTGTAAACAGAGCCATTCCAAACTTTGGGGTGGCTGTGTCTTTTTGATTTTAATTTCCCTAAGCTATAGGACCATAAGTGGAAGTGCCCTAGGTTCTGTTGCTTTGTTTTTTAGATGTTTCAGGAAACACCATACACTTCTCCTGAGTGGTTGTTGGCAATTTACATCCCGCCCATCAGCATAACAAGGCTCCCAGTTCTCCATGGCCTGTCCTGCCTTTCTGGATTTTACACTTTTTTCAGATGGCCCTTTTGACCGGGGGGAAGTGAGACTTCATTGTAGTGCAGATTTCCTTTGCAAGCTTGCTTGGTTGGTCAAAAAGGGCGTATGCGTTTTTTCCTGAATATATTCAGGAAAAAACGCATACGCCCTTTTTGGCCAAGTGCATCATTGTGGACGTTCTGCCTCTTTTCCTATGCTTTCAATGCAATTCCAGTCTACCTCCTGAAATCGGTTTCCTGCAATTCTGCCCCACTTTCAAGTCCTCTTGGCAGCCTTACTTCAGTCTATTTTTGGACGATAGCTGTCATTTATAACTCTGCAGGTTTGTGAATTACAGTGCCGCTGAGCTCCTTTCTTCAACTCGCTTTCTTGTGACCTGGCCGCAACACCGCAGGATGGCTTCAGGCCCTAATCTGGTTCCGGTACGGCACGCTGAGCCTTTGGTTATTTCCTCTTCCTGGTGGGAAATGAGAGTTAAATTTGCCCGTCCAGACACCTCCAGCTAGCCTCTCATTGGTTCTCGCTATTCCTGTTCATCTTCCGCAGAAATTGCAAACTGGGCCAAACAGGAGGTTAAAGGCGCTGACTCTCCAAGTGGGGAGAGTGTTAGTAAAGCGTCTGGAATGTTGCACCCGAGTACCAGGGGAGGAAAACTGAGACATATTTGAACACGTCTCCCGTTCACATGGTTGATCATACTTGGGTTCCACATGCATGTTTTAGCTGAAGGAAGAATACCTTAAACCTGGAGAGTTGAGACCCGTGTAATGGGTACCATGCAATATGACTTCAAAGGGTCTTCATTTGCTCACCGAACCTCTCCAATCCTATCACTGCTGCGTTTATGCCCCTGTACACATGCTTGATTCTCTTTTGGAGACATAGCAATCCATAGGTTTTACGATACTTACTAGTCAGGTACATTCTTAGGCGTTTAATATGGGGTGTTGAGTCCATTTCGTTGAGCAAGGAGTAGCTCTTGTCTATTCCATATTTGGCTTAAGGAACTTTATCTGTGCTCATTTCAATCTCTGGTTTTATGCAGCACCCCAACTCACCTTTACCCTTAAGCAAGCATAAGTTGGTTTTCTAAATATGAGACCCTGTTCTGTTCTGTAATTCAGTTCCTGTGTAGCCAAGTTTACATTCCGTGTATTACTGATATCTTATGATGTTTCTTTTTCTGTGTGACTTATTTCAGTTAGAATCATCATACCTGAATCCACTCATTGTGCTGCTAAGGGCCTGATGACACAGATTTCATTGCTGAGTGATATTGCTTTGTAAGTAAATACCACTACTTCTTTATCCATTTTTCACTTTCTGCGATGTTGAACTTGTACTGTAAACGAGGTTCTTGTAAACACAGCCGTTCCAAACTTTGGGGTGGCTGTGTCTTTTTGATTTTAATTTCCCTAAGCTATAGGACCATAAGTGGAAGTGCCCTAGGCTCTGTTGCTTTGTTTTTTAGATGTTTCAGGAAACACCATACACTTCTCCCAAGTGTCTGTTGGCAATTTACATCCCGCCCATCAGCATAACAAGGCTCCCAGTTCTCAATAGCCTGTTGCCTTTCTGGATTTTACACATTTTTCAGATGGCCCTTTTGGCCGGGGGGAAGTGAGACTTCATTGTAGTGCACATTTCCTTTGCAAGCTTGCTTGGTTGGCCAAAAAGGGCGTATGCGTTTTTTCCTGAATATATTCAGGAAAAAACGCATACGCCCTTTTTGGCCAAGTGCATCATTGTGGACGTTCTGCCGGTTTTCCTATGCTTTCAATGCAATTCCAGTCTACCTCCTGAAATCGGTTTCCTGCAATTCTGCCCCGCTTTCAAGTCCTCTTGGCAGCCTTACTTCAGTCTATTTTTGGACGATAGCTGTCATTTATAACTCTGCAGGTTTGTGAATTACAGTGCCCCTGAGCTCCTTTCTTCAACTCGCTTTCTTGTGACCTGGCCGCAACACCGCAGGATGGCTTCAGGCCCTAATCTGGTTCCGGCCCGGCATGCAGAGCCTTTGGTTAATTCCTCTTCCTGGTGGGAAATGAGAGTTAAATTTGCCCGTCCAGACACATCCAGCTAGCCTCTCATTGGTTCTCGCTATTCCTGTTCATCTTCTGCAGAAATTGCAAACTGGGCCAAACAGGAGGTTAAAGGCGCTGACTCTCCAAGTGGAGAGAGTGTTAGTAAAGCGTCTGGAATGTTGCACCCGAGTACCAGGGGAGGAAAACTGAGACATATTTGAACACGTCTCCCGTTCACATGGTTGATCATACTTGGGTTCCACATGCATGTTTTAGCTGAAGGAAGAATACCTTAAACCTGGGTAGTTGAAACCCGTGGAATGGGTACCATGCAATATGACTTCAAAGGGTCTTCATTTGCTCACCGAACCTCTCCAATCCTATCACTGCTGCGTTTATGCCCCTGTACACATGCTTGATTCTCTTTCGGAGACATAGCAAACCATAGGTTTTAAGATACTTACTAGTCAGGTACATTCTTAGGCGTTTAATATGGGGTGTTGAGTCCATTTCGTTGAGCAAGGAGTAGCTCTTGTCTATTCCATATTTGGCTTAAGGAACTTTATCTGTGCTCATTTCAATCTCTGGTTTTATGCAGCACCCCAACTCACCTTTACCCTTAAGCAAGCATAAGTTGGTTTTCTAAATTTGAGACCCTGTTCTGTTCTGTAATTCAGTTCCTGTGTAGCCAAGTTTACATTCCGTGTATTACTGATATCTTATGATGTTTCTTTTTCTGTGTGACTTAGTTCAGTTAGAATCATCATACCTGAATCCACTCATTGTGCTGCTAAGGGCCTGATGACACAGATTTCATTGCTGAGTGATATTGCTTTGTAAGTAAATACCACAACTTCTTTACCCATTTTTCACTTTCTGCGATGTTGAACTTGTACTGTAAACGAGGTTCTTGTAAACAGAGCCGTTCCAAACTTTGGGGTGGCTGTGTCTTTTTGATTTTAATTTCCCTAAGCTATAGGACCATAAGTGGAAGTGCCCTAGGTTCTGTTGCTTTGTTTTTTAGATGTTTCAGGAAACACCATACACTTCTCCCGAGTGGTTGTTGGCAATTTACATCCCGCCCATCAGCATAACAAGGCTCCCAGTTCTCCATGGCCTGTCCTGCCTTTCTGGATTTTACACTTTTTTCAGATGGCCCTTTTGACCGGGGGGAAGTGAGACTTCATTGTAGTGCAGATTTCCTTTGCAAGCTTGCTTGGTTGGCCAAAAAGGGCGTATGCGTTTTTTCCTGACTATATTCAGGAAAAAACGCATACGCCCTTTTTGGCCAAGTGCATCATTGTGGACGTTCTGCCTCTTTTCCTATGCTTTCAATGCAATTCCAGTCTACCTCCTGAAATCGGTTTCCTGCAATTCTGCCCCGCTTTCAAGTCCTCTTGGCAGCCTTACTTCAGTCTATTTTTGGACGATAGCTGTCATTTATAACTCTGCAGGTTTGTGAATTACAGTGCCCCTGAGCTCCTTTCTTCAACTCGCTTTCTTGTGACCTGGCCGCAACACCGCAGGATGGCTTCAGGCCCTAATCTGGTTCCGGCCCGGCATGCTGAGCCTTTGGTTAATTCCTCTTCCTGGTGGGAAATGAGAGTTAAATTTGCCCGTCCAGACACCTCCAGCTAGCCTCTCATTGGTTTTCGCTATTCCTGTTCATCTTCCGCAGAAATTGCAAACTGGGCCAAACAGGAGTTTAAAGGGACTGACTCTCCAAGTGGGGAGAGTGTTAGTAAAGCGTCTGGAATATTGCACCCGAGTACCAGGGGAGGAAAACTGAGACATATTTGAACACGTCTCCCGATCACATGGTTGATCATACTCTAGGTTCCACATGCATGTTTTAGCTGAAGGAAGAATACCTTAAACCTGGGTAGTTGAAACCCGTGGAATGGGTACCATGCAATATGACTTCAAAGGGTCTTCATTTGCTCACCGAACCTCTCCAATCCTATCACTGCTGCGTTTATGCCCCTGTACACATGCTTGATTCTCTTTCGGAGACATAGCAAACCATAGGTTTTAAGATACTTACTAGTCAGGTACATTCTTAGGCGTTTAATATGCTGTGTTGAGTCCATTTCGTTGAGCAAGGAGTAGCTCTTGTCTATTCCATATTTGACTTAAGGAACTTTATCTGTGCTCATTTCAATCTCTGGTTTTATGCAGCACCCCAACTCACCTTTACCCTTAAGCAAGCATAAGTTGGTTTTCTAAATTTGAGACCCTGTTCTGTTCTGTAATTCAGTTCCTGTGTAGCCAAGTTTACATTCCGTGTATTACTGATATCTTATGATGTTTCTTTTTCTGTGTGACTTATTTCAGTTAGAATCATCATACCTGAATCCACTCATTGTGCTGCTAAGGGCGTGATGACACAGATTTCATTGCTGAGTGATATTGCTTTGTAAGTAAATACCACAACTTCTTTATCCATTTTTCACTTTCTGCGATGTTGAACTTGTACTGTAAACGAGGTTCTTGTAAACAGAGCCATTCCAAACTTTGGGGTGGCTGTGTCTTTTTGATTTTAATTTCCCTAAGCTATAGGACCATAAGTGGAAGTGCCCTAGGTTCTGTTGCTTTGTTTTTTAGATGTTTCAGGAAACACCATACACTTCTCCCGAGTGGTTGTTGGCAATTTACATCCCGCCCATCAGCATAACAAGGCTCCCAGTTCTCCATGGCCTGTCCTGCCTTTCTGGATTTTACACTTTTTTCAGATGGCCCTTTTGACCGGGGGGAAGTGAGACTTCATTGTAGTGCAGATTTCCTTTGCAAGCTTGCTTGGTTGGTCAAAAAGGGCGTATGCGTTTTTTCCTGAATATATTCAGGAAAAAACGCATACGCCCTTTTTGGCCAAGTGCATCATTGTGGACGTTCTGCCTCTTTTCCTATGCTTTCAATGCAATTCCAGTCTACCTCCTGAAATCGGTTTCCTGCAATTCTGCCCCGCTTTCAAGTCCTCTTGGCAGCCTTACTTCAGTCTATTTTTGGACGATAGCTGTCATTTATAACTCTGCAGGTTTGTGAATTACAGTGCCGCTGAGCTCCTTTCTTCAACTCGCTTTCTTGTGACCTGGCCGCAACACCGCAGGATGGCTTCAGGCCCTAATCTGGTTCCGGTACGGCACGCTGAGCCTTTGGTTATTTCCTCTTCCTGGTGGGAAATGAGAGTTAAATTTGCCCGTCCAGACACCTCCAGCTAGCCTCTCATTGGTTCTCGCTATTCCTGTTCATCTTCCGCAGAAATTGCAAACTGGGCCAAACAGGAGGTTAAAGGCGCTGACTCTCCAAGTGGGGAGAGTGTTAGTAAAGCGTCTGGAATGTTGCACCCGAGTACCAGGGGAGGAAAACTGAGACATATTTGAACACGTCTCCCGTTCACATGGTTGATCATACTTGGGTTCCACATGCATGTTTTAGCTGAAGGAAGAATACCTTAAACCTGGAGAGTTGAGACCCGTGTAATGGGTACCATGCAATATGACTTCAAAGGGTCTTCATTTGCTCACCGAACCTCTCCAATCCTATCACTGCTGCGTTTATGCCCCTGTACACATGCTTGATTCTCTTTCGGAGACATAGCAAACCATAGGTTTTAAGATACTTACTAGTCAGGTACATTCTTAGGCGTTTAATATGCGGTGTTGAGTCCATTTCGTTGAGCAAGGAGTAGCTCTTGTCTATTCCATATTTGACTTAAGGAACTTTATCTGTGCTCATTTCAATCTCTGGTTTTATGCAGCACCCCAACTCACCTTTACCCTTAAGCAAGCATAAGTTGGTTTTCTAAATTTGAGACCCTGTTCTGTTCTGTAATTCAGTTCCTGTGTAGCCAAGTTTACATTCCGTGTATTACTGATATCTTATGATGTTTCTTTTTCTGTGTGACTTATTTCAGTTAGAATCATCATACCTGAATCCACTCATTGTGCTGCTAAGGGCGTGATGACACAGATTTCATTGCTGAGTGATATTGCTTTGTAAGTAAATACCACAACTTCTTTATCCATTTTTCACTTTCTGCGATGTTGAACTTGTACTGTAAACGAGGTTCTTGTAAACAGAGCCATTCCAAACTTTGGGGTGGCTGTGTCTTTTTGATTTTAATTTCCCTAAGCTATAGGACCATAAGTGGAAGTGCCCTAGGTTCTGTTGCTTTGTTTTTTAGATGTTTCAGGAAACACCATACACTTCTCCCGAGTGGTTGTTGGCAATTTACATCCCGCCCATCAGCATAACAAGGCTCCCAGTTCTCCATGGCCTGTCCTGCCTTTCTGGATTTTACACTTTTTTCAGATGGCCCTTTTGACCGGGGGGAAGTGAGACTTCATTGTAGTGCAGATTTCCTTTGCAAGCTTGCTTGGTTGGTCAAAAAGGGCGTATGCGTTTTTTCCTGAATATATTCAGGAAAAAACGCATACGCCCTTTTTGGCCAAGTGCATCATTGTGGACGTTCTGCCTCTTTTCCTATGCTTTCAATGCAATTCCAGTCTACCTCCTGAAATCGGTTTCCTGCAATTCTGCCCCGCTTTCAAGTCCTCTTGGCAGCCTTACTTCAGTCTATTTTTGGACGATAGCTGTCATTTATAACTCTGCAGGTTTGTGAATTACAGTGCCGCTGAGCTCCTTTCTTCAACTCGCTTTCTTGTGACCTGGCCGCAACACCGCAGGATGGCTTCAGGCCCTAATCTGGTTCCGGTACGGCACGCTGAGCCTTTGGTTATTTCCTCTTCCTGGTGGGAAATGAGAGTTAAATTTGCCCGTCCAGACACCTCCAGCTAGCCTCTCATTGGTTCTCGCTATTCCTGTTCATCTTCCGCAGAAATTGCAAACTGGGCCAAACAGGAGGTTAAAGGCGCTGACTCTCCAAGTGGGGAGAGTGTTAGTAAAGCGTCTGGAATGTTGCACCCGAGTACCAGGGGAGGAAAACTGAGACATATTTGAACACGTCTCCCGTTCACATGGTTGATCATACTTGGGTTCCACATGCATGTTTTAGCTGAAGGAAGAATACCTTAAACCTGGAGAGTTGAGACCCGTGTAATGGGTACCATGCAATATGACTTCAAAGGGTCTTCATTTGCTCACCGAACCTCTCCAATCCTATCACTGCTGCGTTTATGCCCCTGTACACATGCTTGATTCTCTTTCGGAGACATAGCAATCCATAGGTTTTAAGATACTTACTAGTCAGGTACATTCTTAGGCGTTTAATATGGGGTGTTGAGTCCATTTCGTTGAGCAAGGAGTAGCTCTTGTCTATTCCATATTTGGCTTAAGGAACTTTATCTGTGCTCATTTCAATCTCTGGTTTTATGCAGCACCCCAACTCACCTTTCCCCTTAAGCAAGCATAAGTTGGTTTTCTAAATTTGAGACCCTGTTCTGTTCTGTAATTCAGTTCCTGTGTAGCCAAGTTTACATTCCGTGTATTACTGATATCTTATGATGTTTCTTTTTCTGTGTGACTTATTTCAGTTAGAATCATCATACCTGAATCCACTCATTGTGCTGCTAAGGGCCTGATGACACAGATTTCATTGCTGAGTGATATTGCTTTGTAAGTAAATACCACAACTTCTTTATCCATTTTTCACTTTCTGCGATGTTGAACTTGTACTGTAAACGAGGTTCTTGTAAACAGAGCCATTCCAAACTTTGGGGTGGCTGTGTCTTTTTGATTTTAATTTCCCTAAGCTATAGGACCATAAGTGGCAGTGCCCTAGGCTCTGTTGCTTTGTTTTTTAGATGTTTCAGGAAACACCATACACTTCTCCCAAGTGACTGTTGGCAATTTACATCCCGCCCATCAGCATAACAAGGCTCCCAGTTCTCCATGGCCTGTTGTCTTTCTGGATTTTACACTTTTTTCAAAAGGCCCTTTTGGCCGGGGGGAAGTGAGACTTCATTGTAGTGCAGATTTCCTTTGCAAGCTTGCTTGGTTGGCCAAAAAGGGCGTATGCGTTTTTTCCTGAATATATTCAGGAGAAAACGCATACGCCCTTTTTGGCCAAGTGCATCATTGTGGACGTTCTGCCTCTTTTCCTATGCTTTCAATGCAATTCCAGTCTACCTCCTGAAATCGGTTTCCTGCAATTCTGCCCCGCTTTCAAGTCCTCTTGGCAGCCTTACTTCAGTCTATTTTTGGACGATAGCTGTCATTTATAACTCTGCAGGTTTGTGAATTACAGTGCCCCTGAGCTCCTTTCTTCAACTCGCTTTCTTGTGACCTGGCCGCAACACCACAGGATGGCTTCAGGCCCTAATCTGGTTCTGGCCCGGCATGCTGAGCCTTTGGTTAATTCCTCTTCCTGGTGGGAAATGAGAGTTAAATTTGCCCGTCCAGACACCTCCAGCTAGCCTCTCATTGGTTCTCGCTATTCCTGTTCATCTTCCACAGAAATTGCAAACTGGGCCAAACAGGAGGTTAAAGGGACTGACTCTCCAAGTGGGGAGAGTGTTAGTAAAGCGTCTGGAATGTTGCACCCGAGTACCAGGGGAGGAAAACTGAGACATATTTGAACACGTCTCCCGATCACATGGTTGATCATACTCTAGGTTCCACATGCATGTTTTAGCTGAAGGAAGAATACCTTAAACCTCTGTAGTTGAAACCCGTGGAATGGGTACCATGCAATATGACTTCAAAGGGTCTTCATTTGCTCACCGCACCTCTCCAATCCTATCACTGCTGCGTTTATGCCCCTGTACACATGCTTGATTCTCTTTCGGAGACATAGCAATCCATAGGTTTTAAGATACTTACAAGTCAGGTACATTCTTAGGCGTTTAATATGCGGTGTTGAGTCCATTTCGTTGAGCAAGGAGTAGCTCTTGTCTATTCCATATTTGGCTTAAGGAACTTTATCTGTGCTCATTTCAATCTCTGGTTTTATGCAGCACCCCAACTCACCGTTACTCTTAAGCAAGCATAAGTTGTTTTTCTAAATTTGAGACCCTGTTCTGTTCTGTAATTCAGTTCCTGTGTAGCCAAGTTTCCATTCCGTGTATTACTGATATCTTATGATGTTTCTTTTTCTGTGTGACTTATTTCAGTTAGAATCATCATACCTGAATCCACTCATTGTGCTGCTAAGGGCCTGATGACACAGATTTCATTGCTGAGTGATATTGCTTTGTAAGTGAATACCACAACTTCTTTATCCATTTTTCACTTTCTGCGATGTTGAACTTGTACTGTAAAGGAGGTTCTTGTAAACAGAGCCGTTCCAAACTTTGGGGTGGCTGTGTCTTTTTGATTTTAATTTCCCTAAGCTATAGGACCATAAGTGGAAGTGCCCTAGGCTCTGTTGCTTTGTTTTTTAGATGTTTCAGGAAACACCATACACTTCTCCCAAGTGTCTGTTGGCAATTTACATCCCGCCCATCAGCATAACAAGGCTCCCAGTTCTCCATGGCCTGTCCTGCCTTTCTGGATTTTACACTTTTTTCAGATGGCCCTTTTGACCGGGGGGAAGTGAGACTTCATTGTAGTGCAGATTTCCTTTGCAAGCTTGCTTGGTTGGCCAAAAAGTGCGTATGCGTTTTTTCCTGAATATATTCAGGAAAAAACGCATACGCCCTTTTTGGCCAAGTGCATCATTGTGGACGTTCTGCCTCTTTTCCTATGCTTTCAATGCAATTCCAGTCTACCTCCTGAAATCGGTTTCCTGCAATTCTGCCCTGCTTTCAAGTCCTCTTGGCAGCCTTACTTCAGTCTATTTTTGGACGATAGCTGTCATTTATAACTCTGCAGGTTTGTGAATTACAGTGCCCCTGAGCTCCTTTCTTCAACTCGCTTTCTTTTGAGCTGGCCGCAACACCGCAGGATGGCTTCAGGCCCTAATCTGGTTCCCGCACGGCACGCTGAGCCTTTGGTTAATTCCTCTTCCTGGTGGGAAATGAGAGTTAAATTTGCCCGTCCAGACACCTCCAGCTAGCCTCTCATTGGTTCTCGCTATTCCTGTTCATCTTCCGCAGAAATTGCAAACTGGGCCAAACAGGAGGTTAAAGGGACTGACTCTCCAAGTGGGGAGAGTGTTAGTAAAGCGTCTGGAATGTTGCACCCGAGTACCAGTGTACGAAAACTGAGACATATTTGAACACGTCTCCCGATCACATGGTTGATCATACTCTAGGTTCCGCATGCATGTTTTAGCTGAAGGAAGAATACCTTAAACCTGGGTAGTTGAAACCCGTGGAATGGGTACCATGCAATATGACTTCAAAGGGTCTTCATTTGCTCACCGAACCTCTCCAATCCTATCACTGCTGCGTTTATGCCTCTGTACACATGCTTGATTCTCTTTCGGAGACATAGCAATCCATAGGTTTTAAGATACTTACTAGTCAGGTACATTCTTAGGCGTTTAATATGCGGTGTTGAGTCCATTTCGTTGAGCAAGGAGTAGCTCTTGTCTATTCCATATTTGGCTTAAGGAACTTTATCTGTGCTCATTTCAATCTCTGGTTTTATGCAGCACCCCAACTCACCTTTCCCCTTAAGCAAGCATAAGTTGGTTTTCTAAATTTGAGACCCTGTTCTGTTCTGTAATTCAGTTCCTGTGTAGCCAAGTTTACATTCCGTGTATTACTGATATCTTATGATGTTTCTTTTTCTGTGTGACTTATTTCAGTTAGAATCATCATACCTGAATCCACTCATTGTGCAGCTAAGGGCCTGATGACACAGATTTCATTGCTGAGTGATATTGCTTTGTAAGTAAATACCACAACTTCTTTATCCATTTTTCACTTTCTGCGATGTTGAACTTGTATTGTAAACGAGGTTCTTGTAAACAGAGCCGTTCCAAACTTTGGGGTGGCTGTGTCTTTTTGATTTTAATTTCCCTAATCTATAGGACCATAAGTGGAAGTGCCCTAGGCTCTGTTGCTTTGTTTTTTAGATGTTTCAGGAAACACCATACACTTCTCCCGAGTGGTTGTTGGCAATTTACATCCCGCCCATCAGCATAACAAGGCTCCCAGTTCTCCATGGCCTGTCCTGCCTTTCTGGATTTTACACTTTTTTCAGATGGCCCTTTTGACCGGGGGGAAGTGAGACTTCATTGTAGTGCAGATTTCCTTTGCAAGCTTGCTTGGTTGGCCAAAAAGTGCGTATGCGTTTTTTCCTGAATATATTCAGGAAAAAACGCATACGCCCTTTTTGGCCAAGTGCATCATTGTGGACGTTCTGCCTCTTTTCCTATGCTTTCAATGCAATTCCAGTCTACCTCCTGAAATCGGTTTCCTGCAATTCTGCCCTGCTTTCAAGTCCTCTTGGCAGCCTTACTTCAGTCTATTTTTGGACGATAGCTGTCATTTATAACTCTGCAGGTTTGTGAATTACAGTGCCCCTGAGCTCCTTTCTTCAACTCGCTTTCTTTTGAGCTGGCCGCAACACCGCAGGATGGCTTCAGGCCCTAATCTGGTTCCCGCACGGCACGCTGAGCCTTTGGTTAATTCCTCTTCCTGGTGGGAAATGAGAGTTAAATTTGCCCGTCCAGACACCTCCAGCTAGCCTCTCATTGGTTCTCGCTATTCCTGTTCATCTTCCGCAGAAATTGCAAACTGGGCCAAACAGGAGGTTAAAGGGACTGACTCTCCAAGTGGGGAGAGTGTTAGTAAAGCGTCTGGAATGTTGCACCCGAGTACCAGTGTACGAAAACTGAGACATATTTGAACACGTCTCCCGATCACATGGTTGATCATACTCTAGGTTCCACATGCATGTTTTAGCTGAAGGAAGAATACCTTAAACCTGGGTAGTTGAAACCCGTGGAATGGGTACCATGCAATATGACTTCAAAGGGTCTTCATTTGCTCACCGAACCTCTCCAATCCTATCACTGCTGCGTTTATGCCCCTGTACACATGCTTGATTCTCTTTCGGAGACATAGCAATCCATAGGTTTTAAGATACTTACTAGTCAGGTACATTCTTAGGCGTTTAATATGCGGTGTTGAGTCCATTTCGTTGAGCAAGGAGTAGCTCTTGTCTATTCCATATTTGGCTTAAGGAACTTTATCTGTGCTCATTTCAATCTCTGGTTTTATGCAGCACCCCAACTCACCTTTCCCCTTAAGCAAGCATAAGTTGGTTTTCTAAATTTGAGACCCTGTTCTGTTCTGTAATTCAGTTCCTGTGTAGCCAAGTTTACATTCCGTGTATTACTGATATCTTATGATGTTTCTTTTTCTGTGTGACTTATTTCAGTTAGAATCATCATACCTGAATCCACTCATTGTGCAGCTAAGGGCCTGATGACACAGATTTCATTGCTGAGTGATATTGCTTTGTAAGTAAATACCACAACTTCTTTATCCATTTTTCACTTTCTGCGATGTTGAACTTGTATTGTAAACGAGGTTCTTGTAAACAGAGCCGTTCCAAACTTTGGGGTGGCTGTGTCTTTTTGATTTTAATTTCCCTAATCTATAGGACCATAAGTGGAAGTGCCCTAGGCTCTGTTGCTTTGTTTTTTAGATGTTTCAGGAAACACCATACACTTCTCCCGAGTGGTTGTTGGCAATTTACATCCCGCCCATCAGCATAACAAGGCTCCCAGTTCTCCATGGCCTGTCCTGCCTTTCTGGATTTTACACTTTTTTCAGATGGCCCTTTTGACCGGGGGGAAGTGAGACTTCATTGTAGTGCAGATTTCCTTTGCAAGCTTGCTTGGTTGGCCAAAAAGGGCGTATGCGTTTTTTCCTGAATATATTCAGGAAAATACGCATACGCCCTTTTTGGCCAAGTGCATCATTGTGGACGTTCTGCCTCTTTTCCTATGCTTTCAATGCAATTCCAGTCTACCTCCTGAAATCGGTTTCCTGCAATTCTGCCCCGCTTTCAAGTCCTCTTGGCAGCCTTACTTCAGTCTATTTTTGGACTATAGCTGTCATTTATAACTCTGCAGGTTTGTGAATTACAGTGCCCCTAGCTCCTTTCTTCAACTCGCTTTCTTTTGAGCTGGCCGCAACACCGCAGGATGGCTTCAGGCCCTAATCTGGTTCCGGTACGGCACGCTGAGCCTTTGGTTATTTCCTCTTCCTGGTGGGAAATGAGAGTTAAATTTGCCCGTCCAGACACCTCCAGCTAGCCTCTCATTGGTTCTCGCTATTCCTGTTCATCTTCCGCAGAAATTGCAAACTGGGCCAAACAGGAGGTTAAAGGCGCTGACTCTCCAAGTGGGGAGAGTGTTAGTAAAGCGTCTGGAATGTTGCACCCGAGTACCAGGGGAGGAAAACTGAGACATATTTGAACACGTCTCCCGTTCACATGGTTGATCATACTCTAGGTTCCACATGCATGTTTTAGCTGAAGGAAGAATACCTTAAACCTGGGTAGTTGAAACCCGTGGAATGGGTACCATGCGATATGACTTCAAAGGGTCTTCATTTGCTCACTGAACCTCTCCAATCCTATCACTGCTGCGTTTATGCCCCTGTACACATGCTTGATTCTCTTTCGGAGACATAGCAATCCATAGGTTTTAAGATACTTACTAGTCAGGTACATTCTTAGGCGTTTAATATGGGGTGTTGAGTCCATTTCGTTGAGCAAGAAGTAGCTCTTGTCTATTCCATATTTGGCTTAAGGAATTTTATCTGTGCTCATTTCAATCTCTGGTTTTATGCAGCACCCCAACTCACCTTTACCCTTAAGCAAGAATAAGTTGGTTTTCTAAATTTGAGACCCTGTTCTGTTCTGTAATTCAGTTCCTGTGTAGCCAAGTTTACATTCCGTGTATTACTGATATCTTATGATGTTTCTTTTTCTGTGTGACTTATTTCAGTTAGAATCATCATACCTGAATCCACTCATTGTGCTGCTAAGGGCCTGATGACACAGATTTCATTGCTGAGTGATATTGCTTTGTAAGTAAATACCACAAGTTCTTTATCCATTTTTCACTTTCTGTGATGTTGAACTTGTACTGTAAACGAGGTTCTTGTAAACAGAGGCGTCCCAAACTTTGGGGTGGCTATGTTTTTACGATTTTAATTTCCCTAAGCTATAGGACCATAAGTGGAAGTGCCCTAGGCTCTGTTGCTTTGTTTTTTACATGTTTCAGGAAACACCATACACTTCTCCTGAGTGTCTGTTGGCAATTTACATCCCGCCCATCAGCATAACAATGCTCCCAGTTCTCCATGGCCTGTCCTGCCTTTCTGGATTTTACACTTTTTTCAGATGGCCCTTTTGACCGGGGGGAAGTGAGACTTCATTGTAGTGCAGATTTCCTTTGCAAGCTTGCTTGGTTGGCCGAAAACGGCGTATGCGTTTTTTCCTGAATATATTCAGGAAAAAACGCATACGCCCTTTTTGGCCAAGTGCATCATTGTGGACGTTCTGCCGGTTTTCCTATGCTTTCAATGCAATTCCAGTCTACCTCCTGAAATCGGTTTCCTGCAATTCTGCCCCGCTTTCAAGTCCTCTTGGCAGCCTTACTTCAGTCTATTTTTGGACGATAGCTGTCATTTATAACTCTGCAGGTTTGTGAATTACAGTGCCCCTGAGCTCCTTTCTTCAACTCGCTTTCTTGTGACCTGGCCGCAACACCGCAGGATGGCTTCAGGCCCTAATCTGGTTCCGGCCCGGCATGCTGAGCCTTTGGTTAATTCCTCTTCCTGGTGGGAAATGAGAGTTAAATTTGCCCGTCCAGACACCTCCAGCTAGCCTCTCATTGGTTCTCGCTATTCCTGTTCATCTTCCGCAGAAATTGCAAACTGGGCCAAACAGGAGGTTAAAGGGACTGACTCTCCAAGTGGGGAGAGTGTTAGGAAAGCGTCTGGAATGTTGCACCCGAGTACCAGGGGAGGAAAACTGAGACATATTTGAACACGTCTCCCGATCACATGGTTGATCATACTCTAGGTTCCACATGCATGTTTTAGCTGAAGGAAGAATACCTTAAACCTGGGTAGTTGAAACCCGTGGAATGGGTACCATGCAATATGACTTCAAAGGGTCTTCATTTGCTCACCGAACCTGTCCAATCCTATCACTGCTGCGTTTATGCCCCTGTACACATGCTTGATTCTCTTTCAGAGACATAGCAATCCATAGGTTTTAAGATACTTACTAGTCAGGTACATTCTTAGGCGTTTAATATGGGGTGTTGAGTCCATTTCGTTGAGCAAGGAGTAGCTCTTGTCTATTCCATATTTGGCTTAAGGAACTTTATCTGTGCTCATTTCAATCTCTGGTTTTATGCAGCACCCCAACTCACCTTTCCCCTTAAGCAAGCATAAGTTGGTTTTCTAAATTTGAGACCCTGTTCTGTTCTGTAATTCAGTTCCTGTGTAGTCAAGTTTCCATTCCATGTATTACTGATATCTTATGATGTTTCTTTTTCTGTGTGACTTATTTCAGTTAGAATCATCATACCTGAATCCACTCATTGTGCTGCTAAGGGCCTGATGACACAGATTTCATTGCTGAGTGATATTGCTTTGTAAGTAAATACCACAACTTCTTTATCCATTTTCACTTTCTGCGATGTTGAACTTGTACTGTAAACGAGGTTCTTGTAAACAGAGGCGTCCCAAACTTTGGCGTGGCTGTGTTTTTGATTTTAATTTCCCTAAGCTATAGGACCATAAGTGGCAGTGCCCTAGGCTCTGTTGCTTTGTTCTTTAGATGTTTCAGGAAACACCATACACTTCTCCCGAGTGTCTGTTGGCAATTTACATCCCGCCCATCAGCATAACAAGGCTCCCAGTTCTCCATGGCCTGTCCTGCCTTTCTGGATTTTACACTTTTTTCAGATGGCCCTTTTGACCGGGGGGAAGTGAGACTTCATTGTAGTGCAGATTTCCTTTGCAAGCTTGCTTGGTTGGCCAAAAAGTGCATATGCGTTTTTTCCTGAATATATTCAGGAAAAAACGCATACGCCCTTTTTGGCCAAGTGCATCATTGTGGACGTTCTGCCTCTTTTCCTATGCTTTCAATGCAATTCCAGTCTACCTCCTGAAATCGGTTTCCTGCAATTCTGCCCTGCTTTCAAGTCCTCTTGGCAGCCTTACTTCAGTCTATTTTTGGACGATAGCTGTCATTTATAACTCTGCAGGTTTGTGAATTACAGTGCCCCTGAGCTCCTTTCTTCAACTCGCTTTCTTGTGACCTGGCCGCAACACCGCAGGATGGCTTCAGGCCCTAATCTGGTTCCGGCCCGGCATGCTGAGCCTTTGGTTAATTCCTCTTCCTGGTGGGAAATGAGAGTTAAATTTGCCCGTCCAGACACCTCCAGCTAGCCTCTCATTGGTTCTCGCTATTCCTGTTCATCTTCCGCAGAAATTGCAAACTGGGCCAAACAGGAGGTTAAAGGGACTGACTCTCCAAGTGGGGAGAGTGTTAGGAAAGCGTCTGGAATGTTGCACCCGAGTACCAGGGGAGGAAAACTGAGACATATTTGAACACGTCTCCCGTTCACATGGTTGATCATACTTGGGTTCCACATGCATGTTTTAGCTGAAGGAAGAATACCTTAAACCTGGAGAGTTGAGACCCGTGTAATGGGTACCATGCAATATGACTTCAAAGGGTCTTCATTTGCTCACCGAACCTCTCCAATCCTATCACTGCTGCGTTTATGCCCCTGTACACATGCTTGATTCTCTTTTGGAGACATAGCAATCCATAGGTTTTACGATACTTACTAGTCAGGTACATTCTTAGGCGTTTAATATGCGGTGTTGAGTCCATTTCGTTGAGCAAGGAGTAGCTCTTGTCTATTCCATATTTGACTTAAGGAACTTTATCTGTGCTCATTTCAATCTCTGGTTTTATGCAGCACCCCAACTCACCTTTACCCTTAAGCAAGCATAAGTTGGTTTTCTAAATTTGAGACCCTGTTCTGTTCTGTAATTCAGTTCCTGTGTAGCCAAGTTTACATTCCGTGTATTACTGATATCTTATGATGTTTCTTTTTCGGTGTGACTTATTTCAGTTAGAATCATCATACCTGAATCCACTCATTGTGCTGCTATGGGCCTGATGACATAGATTTCATTGCTGAGTGATATTGCTTTGTAAGTAAATACCACAACTTCTTTATCCATTTTTCACTTTCTGCGATGTTGAACTTGTACTGTAAACGAGGTTCTTGTAAACAGAGGCGTCCCAAACTTTGGGGTGGCTGTGTCTTTTTTATTTTAATTTCCCTAAGCTATAGGACCATAAGTGGCAGTGCCCTAGGCTCTGTTGCTTTGTTTTTTAGATGTTTCAGGAAACACCATACACTTCTCCCGAGTGTCTGCTGGCAATTTACATCCCGCCCATCAGCATAACAAGGCTCCCAGTTCTCCATGGCCTGTCCTGCCTTTCTGGATTTTACACTTTTTTCGGATGGCCCTTTTGACTGGGGGGAAGTGAGACTTCATTGTAGTGCAGATTTCCTTTGCAAGCTTGCTTGGTTGGCCAAAAAGGGCGTATGCGTTTTTTCCTGAATATATTCAGGAAAACACGCATACGCCCTTTTTGGCCAAGTGCATCATTGTGGACGTTCTGCCTCTTTTCCTATGCTTTCAATGCAATTCCAGTCTACCTCCTGAAATCGGTTTCCTGCAATTCTGCCCCGCTTTCAAGTCCTCTTGGCAGCCTTACTTCAGTCTATTTTTGGACGATAGCTGTCATTTATAACTCTGCAGGTTTGTGAATTACAGTGCCCCTGAGCTCCTTTCTTCAACTCGCTTTCTTTTGAGCTGGCCGCAACACCGCAGGATGGCTTCAGGCCCTAATCTGGTTCCGGCACGGCACGCTGAGCCTTTGGTTAATTCCTCTTCCTGGTGGGAAATGAGAGTTAAATTTGCCCGTCCAGACACCTCCAGCTAGCCTCTCATTTGTTCTCGCTATTCCTGTTCATCTTCCGCAGAAATTGCAAACTGGGCCAAACAGGAGGTTAAAGGGACTGACTCTCCAAGTGGGGAGAGTGTTAGTAAAGCGTCTGGAATGTTGCACCCGAGTACCAGGGTACGAAAACTGAGACATATTTGAACACGTCTCCCGTTCACATGGTTGATCATACTCTAGCTTCCACATGCATGTTTTAGCTGAAGGAAGAATACCTTAAACCTGGAGAGTTGAGACCCGTGTAATGGGTACCATGCAATATGACTTCAAAGGGTCTTCATTTGCTCACCGAACCTCTCCAATCCTATCACTGCTGCGTTTATGCCCCTGTACACATGCTTGATTCTCTTTTGGAGACATAGCAATCCATAGGTTTTACGATACTTACTAGTCAGGTACATTCTTAGGCGTTTAATATGCGGTGTTGAGTCCATTTCGTTGAGCAAGGAGTAGCTCTTGTCTATTCCATATTTGACTTAAGGAACTTTATCTGTGCTCATTTCAATCTCTGGTTTTATGCAGCAATCCAACTCACCTTTCCCCTTAAGCAAGCATAAGTTGGTTTTCTAAATTTGAGACCCTGTTCTGTTCTGTAATTCAGTTCCTGTGTAGCCAAGTTTACATTCCATGTATTACTGATATCTTATGATGTTTCTTTTTCTGTGTGACTTATTTCAGTTAGAATCATCATACCTGAATCCACTCATTGTGCTGCTAAGGGCCTGATGACACAGATTTCATTGCTGAGTGATATTGCTTTGTAAGTAAATACCACAAGTTCTTTATCCATTTTTCACTTTCTGTGATGTTGAACTTGTACTGTAAATGAGGTTCTTGTAAACAGAGGCGTCCCAAACTTTGGGGTGGCTATGTTTTTTTGATTTTAATTTCCCTAAGCTATAGGACCATAAGTGGCAGTGCCCTAGGCTCTGTTGCTTTGTTTTTTAGATGTTTCAGGAAACACCATACACTTCTCCCGAGTGTCTGTTGGCAATTTACATCCCGCCCATCAGCATAACAAGGCTCCCAGTTCTCCATGGCCTGTCCTGCCTTTCTGGATTTTACACTTTTTTCAGATGGCCCTTTTGACCGGGGGGAAGTGAGACTTCATTGTAGTGCAGATTTCCTTTGCAAGCTTGCTTGGTTGGCCAAAAAGGGCGTATGCGTTTTTTCCTGAATATATTCAGGAAAAAACGCATACGCCCTTTTTGGCCAAGTGCATCATTGTGGACGTTCTGCCTCTTTTCCTATGCTTTCAATGCAATTCCAGTCTACCTCCTGAAATCGGTTTCCTGCAATTCTGCCCCGCTTTCAAGTCCTCTTGGCAGCCTTACTTCAGTCTATTTTTGGACGACAGCTGTCATTTATAACTCTGCAGGTTTGTGAATTACAGTGCCCCTGAGCTCCTTTCTTCAACTCGCTTTCTTTTGAGCTAGCCGCAACACCGCAGGATGGCTTCAGGCCCTAATCTGGTTCCGGCACGGCACGCTGAGCCTTTGGTTAATTCCTCTTCCTGGTGGGAAATGAGAGTTAAATTTGCCCGTCCAGACACCTCCAGCTAGCCTCTCATTGGTTCTCGCTATTCCTGTTCATCTTCCGCAGAAATTGCAAACTGGGCCAAACAGGAGGTTAAAGGCGCTGACTCTCCAAGTCGGGAGAGTGTTAGTAAAGCGTCTGGAATGTTGCACCCGAGTACCAGGGTACGAAAACTGAGACATATTTGAACACGTCTCCCGATCACATGGTTGATCATACTCTAGCTTCCACATGCATGTTTTAGCTGAAGGAAGAATACCTTAAACCTGGGTAGTTGAAACCCGTGGAATGGGTACCATGCAATATGACTTCAAAGGGTCTTCATTTGCTCACCGAACCTCTCCAATCCTATCACTGCTGCGTTTATGCCCCTGTACACATGCTTGATTCTCTTTCGGAGACATAGCAATCCATAGGTTTTAAGATACTTACTAGTCAGGTACATTCTTAGGCGTTTAATATGCGGTGTTGAGTCCATTTCGTTGAGCAAGGAGTAGCTCTTGTCTATTCCATATTTGACTTAAGGAACATTATCTGTGCTCATTTCAATCTCTGGTTTTATGCAGCACCCCAACTCACCTTTACCCTTAAGCAAGCATAAGTTGGTTTTCTGAATTTGAGACCCTGTTCTGTTCTGTAATTCAGTTCCTGTGTAGCCAAGTTTACATTCCGTGTATTACTGATATCTTATGATGTTTCTTTTTCTGTGTGACTTACTTCAGTTAGAATCATCATACCTGAATCCACTCATTGTGCTGCTAAGGGCCTGATGACACAGATTTCATTGCTGAGTGATATTGCTTTGTAAGTAAATACCACAACTTCTTTATCCATTTTTCACTTTCTGCGATGTTGAACTTGTACTGTAAACGAGGTTCTTGTAAACAGAGCCGTTCCAAACTTTGGGGTGGCTGTGTCTTTTTGATTTTAATTTCCCTAAGCTATAGGACCATAAGTGGAAGTGCCCTAGGTTCTGTTGCTTTGTTTTTTAGATGTTTCAGGAAACACCATACACTTCTCCCGAGTGGTTGTTGGCAATTTACATCCCGCCCATCAGCATAACAAGGCTCCCAGTTCTCCATGGCCTGTCCTGCCTTTCTGGATTTTGCACTTTTTTCAGATGGCCCTTTTGACCGGGGGGAAGTGAGACTTCATTGTAGTGCACATTTCCTTTGCAAGCTTGCTTGGTTGGCCAAAAAGGGCGTATTCATTTTTTCCTGAATATATTCAGGAAAAAACGCATACGCCCTTTTTGGCCAAGTGCATCATTGTGGACGTTCTGCCTCTTTTCCTATGCTTTCAATGCAATTCCAGTCTACCTCCTGAAATCAGTTTCCTGCAATTCTGCCCCGCTTTCAAGTCCTCTTGGCAGCCTTACTTCAGTCTATTTTTGGACGATAGCTGTCATTTATAACTCTGCAGGTTTGTGAATTACAGTGCCCCTGAGCTCCTTTCTTCAACTCGCTTTCTTTTGAGCTGGCCGCAACACCGCAGGATGGCTTCAGGCCCTAATCTGGTTCCGGTACGGCACGCTGAGCCTTTGGTTAATTCCTCTTCCTGGTGGGAAATGAGAGTTAAATTTGCCCGTCCAGACACCTCCAGCTAGCCTCTCATTGGTTCTCGCTATTCCTGTTCATCTTCCGCAGAAATTGCAAACTGGGCCAAACAGGAGGTTAAAGGCGCTGACTCTCCAAGTGGGGAGAGTGTTAGTAAAGCGTCTGGAATGTTGCACCCGAGTACCAGGGGAGGAAAACTGAGACATATTTGAACACGTCTCCCGTTCACATGGTTGATCATACTTGGGTTCCACATGCATGTTTTAGCTGAAGGAAGAATACCTTAAACCTGGAGAGTTGAGACCCGTGTAATGGGTACCATGCAATATGACTTCAAAGGGTCTTCATTTGCTCACCGAACCTCTCCAATCCTATCACTGCTGCGTTTATGCCCCTGTACACATGCTTGATTCTCTTTTGGAGACATAGCAATCCATAGGTTTTACGATACTTACTAGTCAGGTACATTCTTAGGCGTTTAATATGCGGTGTTGAGTCCATTTCGTTGAGCAAGGAGTAGCTCTTGTCTATTCCATATTTGACTTAAGGAACTTTATCTGTGCTCATTTCAATCTCTGGTTTTATGCAGCACCCCAACTCACCTTTCCCCTTAAGCAAGCATAAGTTGGTTTTCTAAATTTGAGACCCTGTTCTGTTCTGTAATTCAGTTCCTGTGTAGCCAAGTTTACATTCCGTGTATTACTGATATCTTATGATGTTTCTTTTTCGGTGTGACTTATTTCAGTTAGAATCATCATACCTGAATCCACTCATTGTGCTGCTATGGGCCTGATGACATAGATTTCATTGCTGAGTGATATTGCTTTGTAAGTAAATACCACAACTTCTTTATCCATTTTTCACTTTCTGCGATGTTGAACTTGTACTGTAAACGAGGTTCTTGTAAACAGAGGCGTCCCAAACTTTGGGGTGGCTGTGTCTTTTTGATTTTAATTTCCCTAAGCTATAGGACCATAAGTGGCAGTGCCCTAGGCTCTGTTGCTTTGTTTTTTAGATGTTTCAGGAAACACCATACACTTCTCCCGAGTGTCTGTTGGCAATTTACATCCCGCCCATCAGCATAACAAGGCTCCCAGTTCTCCATGGCCTGTCCTGCCTTTCTGGATTTTACACTTTTTTCAGATGGCCCTTTTGACCGGGGGGAAGTGAGACTTCATTGTAGTGCAGATTTCCTTTGCAAGCTTGCTTGGTTGGCCAAAAGGGGCGTATGCGTTTTTTCCTGAATATATTCAGGAAAAAACGCATACGCCCTTTTTGGCCAAGTGCATCATTGTGGACGTTCTGCCTCTTTTCCTATGCTTTCAATGCAATTCCAGTCTACCTCCTGAAATCGGTTTCCTGCAATTCTGCCCCGCTTTCAAGTCCTCTTGGCAGCCTTACTTCAGTCTATTTTTGGACGATAGCTGTCATTTATAACTCTGCAGGTTTGTGAATTACAGTGCCCCTGAGCTGCTTTCTTCAACTCGCTTTCTTTTGAGCTGGCCGCAACACCGCCGGATGGCTTCAGGCCCTAATCTGGTTCCCGCACGGCACGCTGAGCCTTTGGTTAATTCCTCTTCCTGGTGGGAAATGAGAGTTAAATTTGCCCGTCCAGACACCTCCAGCTAGTCTCTCATTGGTTCTCGCTATTCCTGTTCATCTTCCGCAGAAATTGCAAACTGGGCCAAACAGGAGGTTAAAGGGACTGACTCTCCAAGTCGGGAGAGTGTTAGTAAAGCGTCTGGAATGTTGCACCCGAGTACCAGGGTACGAAAACTGAGACATATTTGAACACGTCTCCCGATCACATGGTTGATCATACTCTAGGTTCCACATGCATGTTTTAGCTGAAGGAAGAATACCTTAAACCTGGGTAGTTGAAACCCGTGGAATAGGTACCATGCAATATGACTTCAAAGGGTCTTCATTTGCTCACCGAACCTCTCCAATCCTATCACTGCTGCGTTTATGCCCCTGTACACATGCTTGATTCTCTTTCGGAGACATAGCAATCCATAGGTTTTACGATACTTACTAGTCAGGTACATTCTTAGGCGTTTAATATGCGGTGTTGAGTCCATTTCGTTGAGCAAGGAGTAGCTCTTGTCTATTCCATATTTGACTTAAGGAACTTTATCTGTGCTCATTTCAATCTCTGGTTTTATGCAGCACCCCAACTCACCTTTACCCTTAAGCAAGCATAAGTTGGTTTTCTAATTTTGAGACCCTGTTCTGTTCTGTAATTCAGTTCCTGTGTAGCCAAGTTTACATTCCGTGTATTACTGATATCTTATGATGTTTCTTTTTCTGTGTGACTTATTTCAGTTAGAATCATCATACCTGAATCCACTCATTGTGCTGCTAAGGGCCTGATGACACAGATTTCATTGCTGAGTGATATTGCTTTGTAAGTAAATACCACAACTTCTTTATCCATTTTTCACTTTCTGCGATGTTGAACTTGTACTGTAAACGAGGTTCTTGTAAACAGAGGCGTGCCAAACTTTGGGGTGGCTGTGTCTTTTTGATTTTAATTTCCCTAAGCTATAGGACCATAAGTGGAAGTGCCCTAGGCTCTGTTGCTTTGTTTTTTAGATGTTTCAGGAAACACCATACACTTCTCCCAAGTGTCTGTTGGCAATTTACATCCCGCCCATCAGCATAACAAGGCTCCCAGTTCTCCATGGCCTGTCCTGCCTTTCTGGATTTTACACTTTTTTCGGATGGCCCTTTTGACTGGGGGGAAGTGAGACTTCATTGTAGTGCAGATTTCCTTTGCAAGCTTGCTTGGTTGGCCAAAAAGGGCGTATGCGTTTTTTCCTGAATATATTCAGGAAAACACGCATACGCCCTTTTTGGCCAAGTGCATCATTGTGGACGTTCTGCCTCTTTTCCTATGCTTTCAATGCAATTCCAGTCTACCTCCTGAAATCGGTTTCCTGCAATTCTGCCCCGCTTTCAAGTCCTCTTGGCAGCCTTACTTCAGTCTATTTTTGGACGATAGCTGTCATTTATAACTCTGCAGGTTTGTGAATTACAGTGCCCCTGAGCTCCTTTCTTCAACTCGCTTTCTTTTGAGCTGGCCGCAACACCGCAGGATGGCTTCAGGCCCTAATCTGGTTCCGGCACGGCACGCTGAGCCTTTGGTTAATTCCTCTTCCTGGTGGGAAATGAGAGTTAAATTTGCCCGTCCAGACACCTCCAGCTAGCCTCTCATTTGTTCTCGCTATTCCTGTTCATCTTCCGCAGAAATTGCAAACTGGGCCAAACAAGAGGTTAAAGGGACTGACTCTCCAAGTGGGGAGAGTGTTAGTAAAGCGTCTGGAATGTTGCACCCGAGTACCAGGGTACGAAAACTGAGACATATTTGAACACGTCTCCCGTTCACATGGTTGATCATACTCTAGCTTCCACATGCATGTTTTAGCTGAAGGAAGAATACCTTAAACCTGGGTAGTTGAAACCCGTGGAATGGGTACCATGCAATATGACTTCAAAGGGTCTTCATTTGCTCACCGAACCTCTCCAATCCTATCACTGCTGCGTTTATGCCCCTGTACACATGCTTGATTCTCTTTCGGAGACATAGCAATCCATAGGTTTTAAGATACTTACTAGTCAGGTACATTCTTAGGCGTTTAATATGCGGTGTTGAGTCCATTTCGTTGAGCAAGGAGTAGCTCTTGTCTATTCCATATTTGGCTTAAGGAACTTTATCTGTGCTCATTTCAATCTCTGGTTTTATGCAGCACCCCAACTCACCTTTCCCCTTAAGCAAGCATAAGTTGGTTTTCTAAATTTGAGACACTGTTCTGTTCTGTAATTCAGTTCCTGTGTAGCCAAGTTTCCATTCCGTGTATTACTGATATCTTATGATGTTTCTTTTTCTGTGTGACTTATTTCAGTTAGAATCATCATACCTGAATCCACTCATTGTGCTGCTAAGGGCCTGATGACACAGATTTCATTGCTGAGTGATATTGCTTTGTAAGTAAATACCACAACTTCTTTATCCATTTTTCACTTTCTGCGATGTTGAACTTGTACTGTAAACGAGGTTCTTGTAAACAGAGCCGTTCCAAACTTTGGGGTGGCTGTGTCTTTTTGATTTTAATTTCCCTAATCTATAGGACCATAAGTGGAAGTGCCCTAGGCTCTGTTGCTTTGTTTTTTAGATGTTTCAGGAAACACCATACACTTCTCCCGAGTGGTTGTTGGCAATTTACATCCCGCCCATCAGCATAACAAGGCTCCCAGTTCTCCATGGCCTGTCCTGCCTTTCTGGATTTTACACTTTTTTCAGATGGCCCTTTTGACCGGGGGGAAGTGAGACTTCATTGTAGTGCAGATTTCCTTTGCAAGCTTGCTTGGTTGGCCAAAAAGGGCGTATGCGTTTTTTCCTGAATATATTCAGGAAAAAACGCATACGCCCTTTTTGGCCAAGTGCATCATTGTGGACGTTCTGCCTCTTTTCCTATGCTTTCAATGCAATTCCAGTCTACCTCCTGAAATCGGTTTCCTGCAATTCTGCCCCGCTTTCAAGTCCTCTTGGCAGCCTTACTTCAGTCTATTTTTGGACGATAGCTGTCATTTATAACTCTGCAGGTTTGTGAATTACAGTGCCCCTGAGCTCCTTTCTTCAACTCGCTTTCTTTTGAGCTGGCCGCAACACCGCAGGATGGCTTCAGGCCCTAATCTGGTTCCGGTACGGCACGCTGAGCCTTTGGTTATTTCCTCTTCCTGGTGGGAAATGAGAGTTAAATTTGCCCGTCCAGACACCTCCAGCTAGCCTCTCATTGGTTCTCGCTATTCCTGTTCATCTTCCGCAGAAATTGCAAACTGGGCCAAACAGGAGGTTAAAGGCGCTGACTCTCCAAGTGGGGAGAGTGTTAGTAAAGCGTCTGGAATGTTGCACCCGAGTACCAGGGGAGGAAAACTGAGACATATTTGAACACGTCTCCCGTTCACATGGTTGATCATACTTGGGTTCCACATGCATGTTTTAGCTGAAGGAAGAATACCTTAAACCTGGAGAGTTGAGACCCGTGTAATGGGTACCATGCAATATGACTTCAAAGGGTCTTCATTTGCTCACCGAACCTCTCCAATCCTATCACTGCTGCGTTTATGCCCCTGTACACATGCTTGATTCTCTTTTGGAGACATAGCAATCCATAGGTTTTACGATACTTACTAGTCAGGTACATTCTTAGGCGTTTAATATGCGGTGTTGAGTCCATTTCGTTGAGCAAGGAGTAGCTCTTGTCTATTCCATATTTGACTTAAGGAACTTTATCTGTGCTCATTTCAATCTCTGGTTTTATGCAGCAATCCAACTCACCTTTCCCCTTAAGCAAGCATAAGTTGGTTTTCTAAATTTGAGACCCTGTTCTGTTCTGTAATTCAGTTCCTGTGTAGCCAAGTTTACATTCCATGTATTACTGATATCTTATGATGTTTCTTTTTCTGTGTGACTTATTTCAGTTAGAATCATCATACCTGAATCCACTCATTGTGCTGCTAAGGGCCTGATGACACAGATTTCATTGCTGAGTGATATTGCTTTGTAAGTAAATACCACAAGTTCTTTATCCATTTTTCACTTTCTGTGATGTTGAACTTGTACTGTAAATGAGGTTCTTGTAAACAGAGGCGTCCCAAACTTTGGGGTGGCTATGTTTTTTTGATTTTAATTTCCCTATGCTATAGGACCATAAGTGGCAGTGCCCTAGGCTCTGTTGCTTTGTTTTTTAGATGTTTCAGGAAACACCATACACTTCTCCCGAGTGTCTGTTGGCAATTTACATCCCGCCCATCAGCATAACAAGGCTCCCAGTTCTCCATGGCCTGTCCTGCCTTTCTGGATTTTACACTTTTTTCAGATGGCCCTTTTGACCGGGGGGAAGTGAGACTTCATTGTAGTGCAGATTTCCTTTGCAAGCTTGCTTGGTTGGCCAAAAAGGGCGTATGCGTTTTTTCCTGAATATATTCAGGAAAAAACGCATATGCCCTTTTTGGCCAAGTGCATCATTGTGGACGTTCTGCCTCTTTTCCTATGCTTTCAATGCAATTCCAGTCTACCTCCTGAAATCGGTTTCCTGCAATTCTGCCCCGCTTTCAAGTCCTCTTGGCAGCCTTACTTCAGTCTATTTTTGGACGACAGCTGTCATTTATAACTCTGCAGGTTTGTGAATTACAGTGCCCCTGAGCTCCTTTCTTCAACTCGCTGTCTTTTGAGCTAGCCGCAACACCGCAGGATGGCTTCAGGCCCTAATCTGGTTCCGGCACGGCACGCTGAGCCTTTGGTTAATTCCTCTTCCTGGTGGGAAATGAGAGTTAAATTTGCCCGTCCAGACACCTCCAGCTAGCCTCTCATTGGTTCTCGCTATTCCTGTTCATCTTCCGCAGAAATTGCAAACTGGGCCAAACAGGAGGTTAAAGGCGCTGACTCTCCAAGTCGGGAGAGTGTTAGTAAAGCGTCTGGAATGTTGCACCCGAGTACCAGGGTACGAAAACTGAGACATATTTGAACACGTCTCCCGATCACATGGTTGATCATACTCTAGCTTCCACATGCATGTTTTAGCTGAAGGAAGAATACCTTAAACCTGGGTAGTTGAAACCCGTGGAATGGGTACCATGCAATATGACTTCAAAGGGTCTTCATTTGCTCACCGAACCTCTCCAATCCTATCACTGCTGCGTTTATGCCCCTGTACACATGCTTGATTCTCTTTCGGAGACATAGCAATCCATAGGTTTTAAGATACTTACTAGTCAGGTACATTCTTAGGCGTTTAATATGCGGTGTTGAGTCCATTTCGTTGAGCAAGGAGTAGCTCTTGTCTATTCCATATTTGACTTAAGGAACTTTATCTGTGCTCATTTCAATCTCTGGTTTTATGCAGCACCCCAACTCACCTTTACCCTTAAGCAAGCATAAGTTGGTTTTCTGAATTTGAGACCCTGTTCTGTTCTGTAATTCAGTTCCTGTGTAGCCAAGTTTACATTCCGTGTATTACTGATATCTTATGATGTTTCTTTTTCTGTGTGACTTACTTCAGTTAGAATCATCATACCTGAATCCACTCATTGTGCTGCTAAGGGCCTGATGACACAGATTTCATTGCTGAGTGATATTGCTTTGTAAGTAAATACCACAACTTCTTTATCCATTTTTCACTTTCTGCGATGTTGAACTTGTACTGTAAACGAGGTTCTTGTAAACAGAGCCGTTCCAAACTTTGGGGTGGCTGTGTCTTTTTGATTTTAATTTCCCTAAGCTATAGGACCATAAGTGGAAGTGCCCTAGGTTCTGTTGCTTTGTTTTTTAGATGTTTCAGGAAACACCATACACTTCTCCCGAGTGGTTGTTGGCAATTTACATCCCGCCCATCAGCATAACAAGGCTCCCAGTTCTCCATGGCCTGTCCTGCCTTTCTGGATTTTGCACTTTTTTCAGATGGCCCTTTTGACCGGGGGGAAGTGAGACTTCATTGTAGTGCACATTTCCTTTGCAAGCTTGCTTGGTTGGCCAAAAAGGGCGTATTCATTTTTTCCTGAATATATTCAGGAAAAAACGCATACGCCGTTTTTGGCCAAGTGCATCATTGTGGACGTTCTGCCTCTTTTCCTATGCTTTCAATGCAATTCCAGTCTACCTCCTGAAATCAGTTTCCTGCAATTCTGCCCCGCTTTCAAGTCCTCTTGGCAGCCTTACTTCAGTCTATTTTTGGACGATAGCTGTCATTTATAACTCTGCAGGTTTGTGAATTACAGTGCCCCTGAGCTCCTTTCTTCAACTCGCTTTCTTTTGAGCTGGCCGCAACACCGCAGGATGGCTTCAGGCCCTAATCTGGTTCCGGTACGGCACGCTGAGCCTTTGGTTAATTCCTCTTCCTGGTGGGAAATGAGAGTTAAATTTGCCCGTCCAGACACCTCCAGCTAGCCTCTCATTGGTTCTCGCTATTCCTGTTCATCTTCCGCAGAAATTGCAAACTGGGCCAAACAGGAGATTAAAGGCGCTGACTCTCCTAGTGGGGAGAGTGTTAGTAAAGCGTCTGGAATGTTGCACCCGAGTACCAGGGGAGGAAAACTGAGACATATTTGAACACGTCTCCCGTTCACATGGTTGATCATACTTGGGTTCCACATGCATGTTTTAGCTGAAGGAAGAATACCTTAAACCTGGAGAGTTGAGACCCGTGTAATGGGTACCATGCAATATGACTTCAAAGGGTCTTCATTTGCTCACCGAACCTCTCCAATCCTATCACTGCTGCGTTTATGCCCCTGTACACATGCTTGATTCTCTTTTGGAGACATAGCAATCCATAGGTTTTACGATACTTACTAGTCAGGTACATTCTTAGGCGTTTAATATGCGGTGTTGAGTCCATTTCGTTGAGCAAGGAGTAGCTCTTGTCTATTCCATATTTGACTTAAGGAACTTTATCTGTGCTCATTTCAATCTCTGGTTTTATGCAGCACCCCAACTCACCTTTACCCTTAAGCAAGCATAAGTTGGTTTTCTAAATTTGAGACCCTGTTCTGTTCTGTAATTCAGTTCCTGTGTAGCCAAGTTTACATTCCGTGTATTACTGATATCTTATGATGTTTCTTTTTCGGTGTGACTTATTTCAGTTAGAATCATCATACCTGAATCCACTCATTGTGCTGCTATGGGCCTGATGACATAGATTTCATTGCTGAGTGATATTGCTTTGTAAGTAAATACCACAACTTCTTTATCCATTTTTCACTTTCTGCGATGTTGAACTTGTACTGTAAACGAGGTTCTTGTAAACAGAGGCGTCCCAAACTTTGGGGTGGCTGTGTCTTTTTGATTTTAATTTCCCTAAGCTATAGGACCATAAGTGGCAGTGCCCTAGGCTCTGTTGCTTTGTTTTTTAGATGTTTCAGGAAACACCATACACTTCTCCCGAGTGTCTGTTGGCAATTTACATCCCGCCCATCAGCATAACAAGGCTCCCAGTTCTCCATGGCCTGTCCTGCCTTTCTGGATTTTACACTTTTTTCAGATGGCCCTTTTGACCGGGGGGAAGTGAGACTTCATTGTAGTGCAGATTTCCTTTGCAAGCTTGCTTGGTTGGCCAAAAAGGGCGTATGCGTTTTTTCCTGAATATATTCAGGAAAAAACGCATACGCCCTTTTTGGCCAAGTGCATCATTGTGGACGTTCTGCCTCTTTTCCTATGCTTTCAATGCAATTCCAGTCTACCTCCTGAAATCGGTTTCCTGCAATTCTGCCCCGCTTTCAAGTCCTCTTGGCAGCCTTACTTCAGTCTATTTTTGGACGACAGCTGTCATTTATAACTCTGCAGGTTTGTGAATTACAGTGCCCCTGAGCTCCTTTCTTCAACTCGCTTTCTTTTGAGCTAGCCGCAACACCGCAGGATGGCTTCAGGCCCTAATCTGGTTCCGGCACGGCACGCTGAGCCTTTGGTTAATTCCTCTTAATGGTGGGAAATGAGAGTTAAATTTGCCCGTCCAGACACCTCCAGCTAGCCTCTCATTGGTTCTCGCTATTCCTGTTCATCTTCCGCAGAAATTGCAAACTGGGCCAAACAGGAGGTTAAAGGCGCTGACTCTCCAAGTCGGGAGAGTGTTAGTAAAGCGTCTGGAATGTTGCACCCGAGTACCAGGGTACGAAAACTGAGACATATTTGAACACGTCTCCCGATCACATGGTTGATCATACTCTAGCTTCCACATGCATGTTTTAGCTGAAGGAAGAATACCTTAAACCTGGGTAGTTGAAACCCGTGGAATGGGTACCATGCAATATGACTTCAAAGGGTCTTCATTTGCTCACCGAACCTCTCCAATCCTATCACTGCTGCGTTTATGCCCCTGTACACATGCTTGATTCTCTTTCGGAGACATAGCAATCCATAGGTTTTAAGATACTTACTAGTCAGGTACATTCTTAGGCGTTTAATATGCGGTGTTGAGTCCATTTCGTTGAGCAAGGAGTAGCTCTTGTCTATTCCATATTTGACTTAAGGAACTTTATCTGTGCTCATTTCAATCTCTGGTTTTATGCAGCACCCCAACTCACCTTTACCCTTAAGCAAGCATAAGTTGGTTTTCTGAATTTGAGACCCTGTTCTGTTCTGTAATTCAGTTCCTGTGTAGCCAAGTTTACATTCCGTGTATTACTGATATCTTATGATGTTTCTTTTTCTGTGTGACTTACTTCAGTTAGAATCATCATACCTGAATCCACTCATTGTGCTGCTAAGGGCCTGATGACACAGATTTCATTGCTGAGTGATATTGCTTTGTAAGTAAATACCACAACTTCTTTATCCATTTTTCACTTTCTGCGATGTTGAACTTGTACTGTAAACGAGGTTCTTGTAAACAGAGCCGTTCCAAACTTTGGGGTGGCTGTGTCTTTTTGATTTTAATTTCCCTAAGCTATAGGACCATAAGTGGAAGTGCCCTAGGTTCTGTTGCTTTGTTTTTTAGATGTTTCAGGAAACACCATACACTTCTCCCGAGTGGTTGTTGGCAATTTACATCCCGCCCATCAGCATAACAAGGCTCCCAGTTCTCCATGGCCTGTCCTGCCTTTCTGGATTTTGCACTTTTTTCAGATGGCCCTTTTGACCGGGGGGAAGTGAGACTTCATTGTAGTGCACATTTCCTTTGCAAGCTTGCTTGGTTGGCCAAAAAGGGCGTATTCATTTTTTCCTGAATATATTCAGGAAAAAACGCATACGCCCTTTTTGGCCAAGTGCATCATTGTGGACGTTCTGCCTCTTTTCCTATGCTTTCAATGCAATTCCAGTCTACCTCCTGAAATCGGTTTCCTGCAATTCTGCCCCGCTTTCAAGTCCTCTTGGCAGCCTTACTTCAGTCTATTTTTGGACGATAGCTGTCATTTATAACTCTGCAGGTTTGTGAATTACAGTGCCCCTGAGCTCCTTTCTTCAACTCGCTTTCTTTTGAGCTGGCCGCAACACCGCAGGATGGCTTCAGGCCCTAATCTGGTTCCGGTACGGCACGCTGAGCCTTTGGTTAATTCCTCTTCCTGGTGGGAAATGAGAGTTAAATTTGCCCGTCCAGACACCTCCAGCTAGCCTCTCATTGGTTCTCGCTATTCCTGTTCATCTTCCGCAGAAATTGCAAACTGGGCCAAACAGGAGGTTAAAGGCGCTGACTCTCCAAGTGGGGAGAGTGTTAGTAAAGCGTCTGGAATGTTGCACCCGAGTACCAGGGGAGGAAAACTGAGACATATTTGAACACGTCTCCCGTTCACATGGTTGATCATACTTGGGTTCCACATGCATGTTTTAGCTGAAGGAAGAATACCTTAAACCTGGAGAGTTGAGACCCGTGTAATGGGTACCATGCAATATGACTTCAAAGGGTCTTCATTTGCTCACCGAACCTCTCCAATCCTATCACTGCTGCGTTTATGCCCCTGTACACATGCTTGATTCTCTTTTGGAGACATAGCAATCCATAGGTTTTACGATACTTACTAGTCAGGTACATTCTTAGGCGTTTAATATGCGGTGTTGAGTCCATTTCGTTGAGCAAGGAGTAGCTCTTGTCTATTCCATATTTGACTTAAGGAACTTTATCTGTGCTCATTTCAATCTCTGGTTTTATGCAGCACCCCAACTCACCTTTACCCTTAAGCAAGCATAAGTTGGTTTTCTAAATTTGAGACCCTGTTCTGTTCTGTAATTCAGTTCCTGTGTAGCCAAGTTTACATTCCGTGTATTACTGATATCTTATGATGTTTCTTTTTCTGTGTGACTTATTTCAGTTAGAATCATCATACCTGAATCCACTCATTGTGCTGCTATGGGCCTGATGACATAGATTTCATTGCTGAGTGATATTGCTTTGTAAGTAAATACCACAACTTCTTTATCCATTTTTCACTTTCTGCGATGTTGAACTTGTACTGTAAACGAGGTTCTTGTAAACAGAGGCGTCCCAAACTTTGGGGTGGCTGTGTCTTTTTGATTTTAATTTCCCTAAGCTATAGGACCATAAGTGGCAGTGCCCTAGGCTCTGTTGCTTTGTTTTTTAGATGTTTCAGGAAACACCATACACTTCTCCCGAGTGTCTGTTGGCAATTTACATCCCGCCCATCAGCATAACAAGGCTCCCAGTTCTCCATGGCCTGTCCTGCCTTTCTGGATTTTACACTTTTTTCAGATGGCCCTTTTGACCGGGGGGAAGTGAGACTTCATTGTAGTGCAGATTTCCTTTGCAAGCTTGCTTGGTTGGCCAAAAGGGGCGTATGCGTTTTTTCCTGAATATATTCAGGAAAAAACGCATACGCCCTTTTTGGCCAAGTGCATCATTGTGGACGTTCTGCCTCTTTTCCTATGCTTTCAATGCAATTCCAGTCTACCTCCTGAAATCGGTTTCCTGCAATTCTGCCCCGCTTTGAAGTCCTCTTGGCAGCCTTACTTCAGTCTATTTTTGGACGATAGCTGTCATTTATAACTCTGCAGGTTTGTGAATTACAGTGCCCCTGAGCTGCTTTCTTCAACTCGCTTTCTTTTGAGCTGGCCGCAACACCGCCGGATGGCTTCAGGCCCTAATCTGGTTCCCGCACGGCACGCTGAGCCTTTGGTTAATTCCTCTTCCTGGTGGGAAATGAGAGTTAAATTTGCCCGTCCAGACACCTCCAGCTAGTCTCTCATTGGTTCTCGCTATTCCTGTTCATCTTCCGCAGAAATTGCAAACTGGGCCAAACAGGAGGTTAAAGGGACTGACTCTCCAAGTCGGGAGAGTGTTAGTAAAGCGTCTGGAATGTTGCACCCGAGTACCAGGGTACGAAAACTGAGACATATTTGAACACGTCTCCCGATCACATGGTTGATCATACTCTAGGTTCCACATGCATGTTTTAGCTGAAGGAAGAATACCTTAAACCTGGGTAGTTGAAACCCGTGGAATAGGTACCATGCAATATGACTTCAAAGGGTCTTCATTTGCTCACCGAACCTCTCCAATCCTATCACTGCTGCGTTTATGCCCCTGTACACATGCTTGATTCTCTTTTGGAGACATAGCAATCCATAGGTTTTACGATACTTACTAGTCAGGTACATTCTTAGGCGTTTAATATGCGGTGTTGAGTCCATTTCGTTGAGCAAGGAGTAGCTCTTGTCTATTCCATATTTGACTTAAGGAACTTTATCTGTGCTCATTTCAATCTCTGGTTTTATGCAGCACCCCAACTCACCTTTACCCTTAAGCAAGCATAAGTTGGTTTTCTAATTTTGAGACCCTGTTCTGTTCTGTAATTCAGTTCCTGTGTAGCCAAGTTTACATTCCGTGTATTACTGATATCTTATGATGTTTCTTTTTCTGTGTGACTTATTTCAGTTAGAATCATCATACCTGAATCCACTCATTGTGCTGCTAAGGGCCTGATGACACAGATTTCATTGCTGAGTGATATTGCTTTGTAAGTAAATACCACAACTTCTTTATCCATTTTTCACTTTCTGCGATGTTGAACTTGTACTGTAAACGAGGTTCTTGTAAACAGAGGCGTCCCAAACTTTGGGGTGGCTGTGTCTTTTTGATTTTAATTTCCCTAAGCTATAGGACCATAAGTGGAAGTGCCCTAGGCTCTGTTGCTTTGTTTTTTAGATGTTTCAGGAAACACCATACACTTCTCCCAAGTGTCTGTTGGCAATTTACATCCCGCCCATCAGCATAACAAGGCTCCCAGTTCTCCATGGCCTGTCCTGCCTTTCTGGATTTTACACTTTTTTCGGATGGCCCTTTTGACTGGGGGGAAGTGAGACTTCATTGTAGTGCAGATTTCCTTTGCAAGTTTGCTTGGTTGGCCAAAAAGGGCGTATGCGTTTTTTCCTGAATATATTCAGGAAAACACGCATACGCCCTTTTTGGCCAAGTGCATCATTGTGGACGTTCTGCCTCTTTTCCTATGCTTTCAATGCAATTCCAGTCTACCTCCTGAAATCGGTTTCCTGCAATTCTGCCCCGCTTTCAAGTCCTCTTGGCAGCCTTACTTCAGTCTATTTTTGGACGATAGCTGTCATTTATAACTCTGCAGGTTTGTGAATTACAGTGCCCCTGAGCTCCTTTCTTCAACTCGCTTTCTTTTGAGCTGGCCGCAACACCGCAGGATGGCTTCAGGCCCTAATCTGGTTCCGGCACGGCACGCTGAGCCTTTGGTTAATTCCTCTTCCTGGTGGGAAATGAGAGTTAAATTTGCCCGTCCAGACACCTCCAGCTAGCCTCTCATTTGTTCTCGCTATTCCTGTTCATCTTCCGCAGAAATTGCAAACTGGGCCAAACAGGAGGTTAAAGGGACTGACTCTCCAAGTGGGGAGAGTGTTAGTAAAGCGTCTGGAATGTTGCACCCGAGTACCAGGGTACGAAAACTGAGACATATTTGAACACGTCTCCCGATCACAAGGTTGATCATACTCTAGCTTCCACATGCATGTTTTAGCTGAAGGAAGAATACCTTAAACCTGGGTAGTTGAAACCCGTGGAATGGGTACCATGCAATATGACTTCAAAGGGTCTTCATTTGCTCACCGAACCTCTCCAATCCTATCACTGCTGCGTTTATGCCCCTGTACACATGCTTGATTCTCTTTCGGAGACATAGCAATCCATAGGTTTTAAGATACTTACTAGTCAGGTACATTCTTAGGCGTTTAATATGCGGTGTTGAGTCCATTTCGTTGAGCAAGGAGTAGCTCTTGTCTATTCCATATTTGGCTTAAGGAACTTTATCTGTGCTCATTTCAATCTCTGGTTTTATGCAGCACCCCAACTCACCTTTCCCCTTAAGCAAGCATAAGTTGGTTTTCTAAATTTGAGACCCTGTTCTGTTCTGTAATTCAGTTCCTGTGTAGCCAAGTTTACATTCCGTGTATTACTGATATCTTATGATGTTTCTTTTTCTGTGTGACTTATTTCAGTTAGAATCATCATACCTGAATCCACTCATTGTGCTGCTAAGGGCCTGATGACACAGATTTCATTGCTGAGTGATATTGCTTTGTAAGTAAATACCACAACTTCTTTATCCATTTTTCACTTTCTGCGATGTTGAACTTGTACTGTAAACGAGGTTCTTGTAAACAGAGCCGTTCCAAACTTTGGGGTGGCTGTGTCTTTTTGATTTTAATTTCCCTAATCTATAGGACCATAAGTGGAAGTGCCCTAGGCTCTGTTGCTTTGTTTTTTAGATGTTTCAGGAAACACCATACACTTCTCCCTAGTGGTTGTTGGCAATTTACATCCCGCCCATCAGCATAACAAGGCTCCCAGTTCTCCATGGCCTGTCCTGCCTTTCTGGATTTTACACTTTTTTCAGATGGCCCTTTTGACCGGGGGGAAGTGAGACTTCATTGTAGTGCAGATTTCCTTTGCAAGCTTGCTTGGTTGGCCAAAAAGGGCGTATGCGTTTTTTCCTGAATATATTCAGGAAAAAACGCATACGCCCTTTTTGGCCAAGTGCATCATTGTGGACGTTCTGCCTCTTTTCCTATGCTTTCAATGCAATTCCAGTCTACCTCCTGAAATCGGTTTCCTGCAATTCTGCCCCGCTTTCAAGTCCTCTTGGCAGCCTTACTTCAGTCTATTTTTGGACGATAGCTGTCATTTATAACTCTGCAGGTTTGTGAATTACAATGCCCCTGAGCTCCTTTCTTCAACTCGCTTTCTTTTGAGCTGGCCGCAACACCGCAGGATGGCTTCAGGCCCTAATCTGGTTCCGGTACGGCACGCTGAGCCTTTGGTTATTTCCTCTTCCTGGTGGGAAATGAGAGTTAAATTTGCCCGTCCAGACACCTCCAGCTAGCCTCTCATTGGTTCTCGCTATTCCTGTTCATCTTCCGCAGAAATTGCAAACTGGGCCAAACAGGAGGTTAAAGGCGCTGACTCTCCAAGTGGGGAGAGTGTTAGTAAAGCGTCTGGAATGTTGCACCCGAGTACCAGGGGAGGAAAACTGAGACATATTTGAACACGTCTCCCGTTCACATGGTTGATCATACTTGGGTTCCACATGCATGTTTTAGCTGAAGGAAGAATACCTTAAACCTGGAGAGTTGAGACCCGTGTAATGGGTACCATGCAATATGACTTCAAAGGGTCTTCATTTGCTCACCGAACCTCTCCAATCCTATCACTGCTGCGTTTATGCCCCTGTACACATGCTTGATTCTCTTTTGGAGACATAGCAATCCATAGGTTTTACGATACTTACTAGTCAGGTACATTCTTAGGCGTTTAATATGCGGTGTTGAGTCCATTTCGTTGAGCAAGGAGTAGATCTTGTCTATTCCATATTTGACTTAAGGAACTTTATATGTGCTCATTTCAATCTCTGGTTTTATGCAGCAATCCAACTCACCTTTCCCCTTAAGCAAGCATAAGTTGGTTTTCTAAATTTGAGACCCTGTTCTGTTCTGTAATTCAGTTCCTGTGTAGCCAAGTTTACATTCCATGTATTACTGATATCTTATGATGTTTCTTTTTCTGTGTGACTTATTTCAGTTAGAATCATCATACCTGAATCCACTCATTGTGCTGCTAAGGGCCTGATGACACAGATTTCATTGCTGAGTGATATTGCTTTGTAAGTAAATACCACAACTTCTTTATCCATTTTTCACTTTCTGTGATGTTGAACTTGTACTGTAAATGAGGTTCTTGTAAACAGAGGCGTCCCAAACTTTGGGGTGGCTATGTTTTTTTGATTTTAATTTCCCTAAGCTATAGGACCATAAGTGGCAGTGCCCTAGGCTCTGTTGCTTTGTTTTTTAGATGTTTCAGGAAACACCATACACTTCTCCCGAGTGTCTGTTGGCAATTTACATCCCGCCCATCAGCATAACAAGGCTCCCAGTTCTCCATGGCCTGTCCTGCCTTTCTGGATTTTACACTTTTTTCAGATGGCCCTTTTGACCGGGGGGAAGTGAGACTTCATTGTAGTGCAGATTTCCTTTGCAAGCTTGCTTGGTTGGCCAAAAAGGGCGTATGCGTTTTTTCCTGAATATATTCAGGAAAAAACGCATACGCCCTTTTTGGCCAAGTGCATCATTGTGGACGTTCTGCCTCTTTTCCTATGCTTTCAATGCAATTCCAGTCTACCTCCTGAAATCGGTTTCCTGCAATTCTGCCCCGCTTTCAAGTCCTCTTGGCAGCCTTACTTCAGTCTATTTTTGGACGACAGCTGTCATTTATAACTCTGCAGGTTTGTGAATTACAGTGCCCCTGAACTCCTTTCTTCAACTCGCTTTCTTTTGAGCTAGCCGCAACACCGCAGGATGGCTTCAGGCCCTAATCTGGTTCCGGCACGGCACGCTGAGCCTTTGGTTAATTCCTCTTCCTGGTGGGAAATGAGAGTTAAATTTGCCCGTCCAGACACCTCCAGCTAGCCTCTCATTGGTTCTCGCTATTCCTGTTCATCTTCCGCAGAAATTGCAAACTGGGCCAAACAGGAGGTTAAAGGCGCTGACTCTCCAAGTCGGGAGAGTGTTAGTAAAGCGTCTGGAATGTTGCACCCGAGTACCAGGGTACGAAAACTGAGACATATTTGAACACGTCTCCCGATCACATGGTTGATCATACTCTAGCTTCCACATGCATGTTTTAGCTGAAGGAAGAATACCTTAAACCTGGGTAGTTGAAACCCGTGGAATGGGTACCATGCAATATGACTTCAAAGGGTCTTCATTTGCTCACCGAACCTCTCCAATCCTATCACTGCTGCGTTTATGCCCCTGTATACATGCTTGATTCTCTTTTGGAGACATAGCAATCCATAGGTTTTAAGATACTTACTAGTCAGGTACATTCTTAGGCGTTTAATATGCGGTGTTGAGTCCATTTCGTTGAGCAAGGAGTAGCTCTTGTCTATTCCATATTTGACTTAAGGAACTTTATCTGTGCTCATTTCAATCTCTGGTTTTATGCAGCACCCCAACTCACTTTTCCCCTTAAGCAAGCATAAGTTGGTTTTCTGAATTTGAGACCCTGTTCTGTTCTGTAATTCAGTTCCTGTGTAGCCAAGTTTACATTCCGTGTATTACTGATATCTTATGATGTTTCTTTTTCTGTGTGACTTACTTCAGTTAGAATCATCATACCTGAATCCACTCATTGTGCTGCTAAGGGCCTGATGACACAGATTTCATTGCTGAGTGATATTGCTTTGTAAGTAAATACCACAACTTCTTTATCCATTTTTCACTTTCTGCGATGTTGAACTTGTACTGTAAACGAGGTTCTTGTAAACAGAGCCGTTCCAAACTTTGGGGTGGCTGTGTCTTTTTGATTTTAATTTCCCTAAGCTATAGGACCATAAGTGGAAGTGCCCTAGGTTCTGTTGCTTTGTTTTTTAGATGTTTCAGGAAACACCATACACTTCTCCCGAGTGGTTGTTGGCAATTTACATCCCGCCCATCAGCATAACAAGGCTCCCAGTTCTCCATGGCCTGTCCTGCCTTTCTGGATTTTGCACTTTTTTCAGATGGCCCTTTTGACCGGGGGGAAGTGAGACTTCATTGTAGTGCAGATTTCCTTTGCAAGGTTGCTTGGTTGGCCAAAAACGGCGTATTCATTTTTTCCTGTATATATTCAGGAAAAAACGCATACGCCCTTTTTGGCCAAGTGCATCATTGTGGACGTTCTGCCTCTTTTCCTATGCTTTCAATGCAATTCCAGTCTACCTCCTGAAATCAGTTTCCTGCAATTCTGCCCCGCTTTCAAGTCCTCTTGGCAGCCTTACTTCAGTCTATTTTTGGACGATAGCTGTCATTTATAACTCTGCAGGTTTGTGAATTACAGTGCCCCTGAGCTCCTTTCTTCAACTCGCTTTCTTTTGAGCTGGCCGCAACACCGCAGGATGGCTTCAGGCCCTAATCTGGTTCCGGTACGGCACGCTGAGCCTTTGGTTAATTCCTCTTCCTGGTGGGAAATGAGAGTTAAATTTGCCCGTCCAGACACCTCCAGCTAGCCTCTCATTGGTTCTCGCTATTCCTGTTCATCTTCCGCAGAAATTGCAAACTGGGCCAAACAGGAGGTTAAAGGCGCTGACTCTCCAAGTGGAGAGAGTGTTAGTAAAGCGTCTGGAATGTTGCACCCGAGTACCAGGGGAGGAAAACTGAGACATATTTGAACACGTCTCCCGTTCACATGGTTGATCATACTTGGGTTCCACATGCATGTTTTAGCTGAAGGAAGAATACCTTAAACCTGGAGAGTTGAGACCCGTGTAATGGGTACCATGCAATATGACTTCAAAGGGTCTTCATTTGCTCACCGAACCTCTCCAATCCTATCACTGCTGCATTTATGCCCCTGTACACATTCTTAATTCTCTTTTGGAGACATAGCAATCCATAGGTTTTACGATACTTACTAGTCAGGTACATTCTTAGGCGTTTAATATGCGGTGTTGAGTCCATTTCGTTGAGCAAGGAGTAGCTCTTGTCTATTCCATATTTGACTTAAGGAACTTTATCTGTGCTCATTTCAATCTCTGGTTTTATGCAGCACCCCAACTCACCTTTCCCCTTAAGCAAGCATGAGTTGGTTTTCTAAATTTGAGACCCTGTTCTGTTCTGTAATTCAGTTCCTGTGTAGCCAAGTTTACATTCCGTGTATTACTGATATCTTATGATGTTTCTTTTTCTGTGTGACTTATTTCAGTTAGAATCATCATACCTGAATCCACTCATTGTGCTGCTAAGGGCCTGATGACACAGATTTCATTGCTGAGTGATATTGCTTTGTAAGTAAATACCACAACTTCTTTATCCATTTTTCACTTTCTGTGATGTTGAACTTGTACTGTAAACGAGGTTCTTGTAAACAGAGGCGTCCCAAACTTTGGGGTGGCTGTGTCTTTTTGATTTTAATTTCCCTAAGCTATAGGACCATAAGTGGCAGTGCCCTAGGCTCTGTTGCTTTGTTTTTTAGATGTTTCAGGAAACACCATACACTTCTCCCGAGTGTCTGTTGGCAATTTACATCCCGCCCATCAGCATAACAAGGCTCCCAGTTCTCCATGGCCTGTCCTGCCTTTCTGGATTTTACACTTTTTTCAGATGGCCCTTTTGACCGGGGGGAAGTGAGACTTCATTGTAGTGCAGATTTCCTTTGCAAGCTTGCTTGGTTGGCCAAAAAGGGCGTACGCGTTTTTTCCTGAATATATTCAGGAAAAAACGCGTACGCCCTTTTTGGCCAAGTGCATCATTGTGGACGTTCTGCCTCTTTTCCTATGCTTTCAATGCAATTCCAGTCTACCTCCTGAAATCGGTTTCCTGCAATTCTGCCCCTCTTTCAAGTCCTCTTGGCAGCCTTACTTCAGTCTATTTTTGGACGATAGCTGTCATTTATAACTCTGCAGGTTTGTGAATTACAGTGCCCCTGAGCTCCTTTCTTCAACTCGCTTTCTTTTGAGCTGGCCGCAACACCGCAGGATGGCTTCAGGCCCTAATCTGGTTCCGGCACGGCACGCTGAGCCTTTGGTTAATTCCTCTTCCTGGTGGGAAATGAGAGTTAAATTTGCCCGTCCAGACACCTCCAGCTAGCCTCTCATTGGTTCTCGCTGTTCCTGTTCATCTTCCGCAGAAATTGCAAACTGGGCAAAACAGGAGGTTAAAGGGACTGACTCTCCAAGTGGGGAGAGTGTTAGTAAAGCGTCTGGAATGTTGCACCCGAGTACCAGGGGAGGAAAACTGAGACATATTTGAACACGTCTCCCGATCACATGGTTGATCATACTCTAGGTTCCACATGCCTGTTTTAGCTGAAGGAAGAATACCTTAAACCTGGGTAGTTGAAACCCGTGGAATGGGTACCATGCAATATGATTTCAAAGGGTCTTCATTTGCTCACCGAACCTCTCCAATCCTATCACTGCTGCGTTTATGCCCCTGTACACATTCTTGATTCTCTTTCGGAGACATAGCAATCCATAGGTTTTAAGATACTTACTACTCAGGTACATTCTTAGGCGTTTAATATGCGGTGTTGAGTCCATTTCGTTGAGCAAGGAGTAGCTCTTGTTTATTCCATATTTGGCTTAAGGAACTTTATCTGTGCTCATTTCAATCTCTGGTTTTATGCAGCACCCCAACTCACCTTTACCCTTAAGCAAGCATAAGTTGTCTTTCTAAATTTGAGACCATGTTCTGTTCTGTAATTCAGTTCCTGTGTAGCCAAGTTTCCATTCCGTGTATTACTGATATCTTATGATGTTTCTTTTTCTGTGTGACTTACTTCAGTTAGAATCATCATACCTGAATCCACTCATTGTGCTGCTAAGGGCCTGATGACATAGATTTCATTGCTGAGTGATATTGCTTTGTAAGTGAATACCACAACTTCTTTATCCATTTTTCACTTTCTGCGATGTTGAACTTGTACTGTAAACGAGGTTCTTGTAAACAGAGCCGTTCCAAACTTTGGGGTGGCTGTGTCTTTTTGATTTTAATTTCCCTAAGCTATAGGACCATAAGTGGAAGTGCCCTAGGCTCTGTTGCTTTGTTTTTTAGATGTTTCAGGAAACACCATACACTTCTCCCGAGTGGTTGCTGGCAATTTACATCCCGCCCATCAGCATAACAAGGCTCCCAGTTCTCAATGGCCTGTTGCCTTTCTGGATTTTACACTTTTTTCAGATGGCCCTTTTGACCGGGGGGAAGTGAGACTTCATTGTATTGCAGATTTCCTTTGCAAGCTTGCTTGGTTGGCCAAAAAGGGCGTATGCGTTTTTTCCTGAATATATTCAGGAAAAAACGCATACGCCCTTTTTGGCCAAGTGCATCATTGTGGACGTTCTGCCTCTTTTCCTATGCTTTCAATGCAATTCCAGTCTAGCTCCTGAAATCGGTTTCCTGCAATTCTGCCCCGCTTTCAAGTCCTCTTGGCAGCCTTACTTCAGTCTATTTTTGGACGATAGCTGTCATTTATAACTCTGCAGGTTTGTGAATTACAGTGCCCCTGAGCTCCTTTCTTCAACTTGCTTTCTTGTGACCTGGCCGCAACACCACAGCATGGCTTCAGGCCCTAATCTGGTTCCGGCAGGGCACGCTGAGCCTTTGGTTAATTCCTCTTCATGGTGGAAAATGAGAGTTAAATTTGCCCGTCCAGACACCTCCAGCTAGCCTCTCATTGGTTCTCGCTATTCCTGTTCATCTTCCGCAGAAATTGCAAACTGGGCCAAACAGGAGGTTAAAGGGACTGACTCTCCAAGTCGGGAGAGTGTTAGTAAAGTGTCTGGAATGTTGCAACCGAGTACCAGGGTACGAAAACTGAGACATATTTGAACACGTCTCCCGATCACATGGTTGATCATACTCTAGGTTCCACATGCATGTTTTAGCTGAAGGAAGAATACCTTAAACCTGGGTAGTTGAAACCTGTGGAATGGGTACCAAGCAATATGACTTCAAAGGGTCTTCATTTGCTCACCGAACCTCTCCAATCCTATCACTGCTGCGTTTATGCCCCTGTACACATGCTTGATTCTCTTTCGGAGACATAGCAATCCATAGGTTTTAAGATACTTACTAGTCAGGTACATTCTTAGGCGTTTAATATGGGGTGTTGAGTCCATTTCATTGAGCAAGGAGTAGCTCTTGTCTATTCCATATTTGGCTTAAGGAACTTTATCTGTGCTCATTTCAATCTCTGGTTTTATGCAGCACCCCAACTCACCTTTCCCCTTAAGCAAGCATAAGTTGGTTTTCTAAATTTGAGACCCTGTTCTCTTCTGTAATTCAGTTCCTGTGTAGCCAAGTTTCCATTCCGTGTATTACTGATATCTTATGATGTTTCTTTTTCTGTGTGACTTATTTCAGTTAGAATCATCATACCTGAATCCACTCATTGTGCTGCTAAGGGCCTGATGACACAGAATTCATTGCTGAGTGATATTGCTTTGTAAGTAAATACCACAAGTTCTTTATCCATTTTTCACTTTCTGCGATGTTGAACTTGTACTGTAAACGAGGTTCTTGTAAACAGAGCCTTTCCAAACTTTGGGGTGGCTGTGTCTTTTTGATTTTAATTTCCCTAAGCTATAGGACCAAGAGTCGAAGTGCCCTAGGTTCTGTTGCTTTGTTTTTTAGATGTTTCAGGAAACACCATACACTTCTCCCGAGTGGTTGTTGGCAATTTACATCCCGCCCATCAGCATAACAAGGCTCCCAGTTCTCCATGGCCTGTCCTGCCTTTCTGGATTTTACACTTTTTTCAGATGGCCCTTTTGACCGGGGAGAAGTGAGACTTCATTGTAGTGCAGATTTCCTTTGCAAGCTTGCTTGGTTGGCCAAAAAGGGCGTATGCGTTTTTTCCTGAATATATTCAGGAAAATACGCATACGCCCTTTTTGGCCAAGTGCATCATTGTGGACGTTCTGCCTCTTTTCCTATGCTTTCAATGCAATTCCAGTCTACCTCCTGAAATCGGTTTCCTGCAATTCTGCCCCGCTTTCAAGTCCTCTTGGCAGCCTTCCTTCAGTCTATTTTTGGACGATAGCTGTCATATATAACTCTGCAGGTTTGTGAATTACAGTGCCCCTGAGCTCCTTTCTGCAACTCGCTTTCTTGTGACCTGGCCGCAACACCGCAGGATGGCTTCAGGCCCTAATCTGGTTCCGGCACGGCACGCTGAGCCTTTGGTTATTTCCTCTTCCTAGTGGGAAATGAGAGTTAAATTTGCCCGTCCAGACACCTCCAGCTAGTCTCTCATTGGTTCTCGCTATTCCTGTTCATCTTCCGCAGAAATTGCAAACTGGGCCAAACAGGAGGTAAAAGGCGCTGACTCTCCAACTCGGGAGAGTGTTAGTAAAGCGTCTGGAATGTTGCACCCGAGTACCAGGGGAGGAAAACTGAGAAATATTTGAACACGTCTCCCGTTCACATGGTTGATCATACTTGGGTTCCACATGCATGTTTTAGCTGAAGGAAGAATACCTTAAACCTGGGTAGTTGAAACATGTGTAACGGGTACCATGCAATATGACTTCAAAGGGTCTTCATTTGCTCACCGAACCTCTCCAATCCTACCACTGCTGCGTTTATGCCCCTGTACACATGCTTGATTCTCTTTCGGAGACATAGCAATCCATAGGTTTTAAGATACTTACTAGTCAGGTATATTCTTAGGCGTTTAATATGGGGTGTTGAGTCCATTTCATTGAGCAAGGAGTAGCTCTTGTCTATTCCATATTTGGCTTAAGGAACTTTATCTGTGCTCATTTCAATCTCTGGTTTTATGCAGCACCCCAACTCACCTTTCCCCTTAAGCAAGAATAAGTTGGTTTTCTAAATTTGAGACCCTGTTCTGTTCTGTAATTCAGTTCCTGTGTAGCCAAGTTTACATTCCGTGTATTAGTGATATCTTATGATGTTTCTTTTTCTGTGTGACTTATTTCAGTTAGAATCATCGTACCTGAATCCACTCATTATGCTGCTACGGGCCTGATGACATAGATTTCATTGCTGAGTGATACTGCATTGTACGTAAGTACGACAAGTTCTTTATCCATTTTTCACTTTCTGTGATATTGAACTTGTACGGTAAACGAGGTTCTTCTAAACAGAGGCGTCCCAAACTTTGGGGTGGCTGTGTCTTTTTGATTTTAATTTCCCTAAGCTATAGGACCATAAGTGGAAGTGCCCTAGGCTCTGTTGCTTTGTTTTTTAGATGTTTCAGGAAACACCATACACTTCTCCCAAGTGTCTGTTGGCAATTTACATCCCGCCCATCAGCATAACAAGGCTCCCAGTTCTCCATGGCCTGTCCTGCCTTTCTGGATTTTACACTTTTTTCAGATGGCCCTTTTGACCGGGGGGAAGTGAGACTTCATTGTAGTGCAGATTTCCTTTGCTAGTTTGCTTGGTTGGACAAAAAGGGCGTATGTGTTTTTTCCTGAATATATTCAGGAAAAAACGCATACGCCCTTTTTGGCCAAGTGCATCATTGTGGACGTTCTGCCTCTTTTCCTATGCTTTCAATGCAATTCCAGTCTACCTCCTGAAATCGGTTTCCTGCAATTCTGCCCCAATTTCAAGTCCTCTTGGCAGCCTTACTTCAGTCTATTTTTGGACGATAGCTGTCATTTATAACTCTGCAGGTTTGTGAATTACAGTGCCCCTGAGCTCCTTTCTTCAACTCGCTTCCTTGTGAGCTGGCCGCAACACCGCAGGATGGCTTCAGGCCCTAATCTGGTTCCGGCACGGCACGCTGAGCCTTTGGTTAATTCCTCTTCCTGGTGAGAAATGAGAGTTAAATTTGCCCGTCCAGACACCTCCAGCTAGTCTCTCATTGGTTCTCACTATTCCTGTTCATCTTCCGCAGAAATTGCAAACTGGGCCAAACAGGAGGTTAAAGGGACTGACTCTCCAAGTCGGGAGAGTGTTAGTAAAGCGTCTGGAATGTTGCACCCGAGTTCCAGGGTACGAAAACTGAGACATATTTGAACACGTCTCCCGATCACATGGTTGATCATACTCTAGGTTCCACATGCATGTTTTAGCTGAAGGAAGAATACCTTAAACCTGGGTAGTTGAAACCCGTGGAATGGGTACCATGCAATATGACTTCAAAGGGTCTTCATTTGCTCACCGAACCTCTCCAATCCTATCACTGCTGCGTTTATGCCCCTGTACACATGCTGGATTCTCTTTCGGAGACATAGCAATTCATAGGTTTTAAGATACTTACTAGTCAGGTACATTCTTAGGCGTTTAATATGCGGTGTTGAGTCCATTTCGTTGAGCAAGGAGTAGCTCTTGTCTATTCCATATTTGACTTAAGGAACTTTATCTGTGCTCATTTCAATCTCTGGTTTTATGCAGCACCCCAACTCACCTTTACCCTTAAGCAAGCATAAGTTGGTTTTCTAAATTTGACACCCTGTTCTGTTCTGTAATTCAGTTCCTGTGTAGCCAAGTTTCCATTCCGTGTATTACTGATATCTTATGATGTTTCTTTTTCTGTGTGACTTATTTCAGTTAGAATCATCATACCTGAATCCACTCATTGTGCTGCTAAGGGCCTGATGACATAGATTTCATTGCTGAGTGATATTGCTTTGTAAGTGAATACCACAACTTCTTTATCCATTTTTCACTTTCTGCGATGTTGAACTTGTACTGTAAACGAGGTTCTTGTAAACAGAGCCGTTCCAAACTTTGGGGTGTCTGTGTCTTTTTGATTTTAATTTCCCTAAGCTATAGGACCATAAGTGGAAGTGCCCTAGGCTCTATTGCTTTGTTTTTTAGATGTTTCAGGAAACACCATACACTTCTCCCAAGTGTCTGTTGGCAATTTACATCCCGCCCATCAGCATAACAAGGCTCCCAGTTCTCAATGGCCTGTTGCCTTTCTGGATTTTACACTTTTTTCAGATGGCCCTTTTGACCGGGGGGAAGTGAGACTTCATTGTAGTGCAGATTTCCTTTGCAAGCTTGCTTGGTTGGCCAAAAAGGGCGTATGCGTTTTTTCCTGAATATATTCAGGAAAAAACGCATACGCCCTTTTTGGCCAAGTGCATCATTGTGGACGTTCTGCCTCTTTTCCTATGCTTTCAATGCAATTCCAGTCTACCTCCTGAAATCGGTTTCCTGCAATTCTGCCCCGCTTTCAAGTCCTCTTGGCAGCCTTACTTCAGTCTATTTTTGGACGATAGCTGTCATTTATATCTCTGCAGGTTTGTGAATTACAGTGCCCCTGAGCTCCTTTCTTCAACTCGCTTTCTTGTGAGCTGGCCGCAACACCGCAGGATGTCTTCAGGCCCTAATCTGGTTCCGGCACGGCACGCTGAGCCTTTGGTTAATTCCTCTTCCTGGTGGGAAATGAGAGTTAAATTTGCCCGTCCAGACACCTCCAGCTAGTCTGTCATTGGTTCTCGCTATTCCTGTTCATCTTCCGCAGAAATTGCAAACTGGGCCAAACAGGAGGTTAAAGGGACTGACTCTCCAAGTCGGGAGAGTGTTAGTAAAGCGTCTGGAATGTTGCACCCGAGTACCAGGGTACGAAAACTGAGACATATTTGAACACGTCTCCCGATCACATGGTTGATCATACTCTAGGTTCCACATGCATGTTTTAGCTGAAGGAAGAATACCTTAAACTTGGGTAGTTGAAACCCGTGGAATGGGTACCATGCAATATGACTTCAAAGGGTCTTCATTTGCTCACCGAACCTCTCCAATCCTATCACTGCTGCGTTTATGCCCCTGTACACATGCTTGATTCTCTTTCGGAGACATAGCAATCCATAGGTTTTAAGATACTTACAAGTAAGGTACATTCTTAGGCGTTTAATATGCGGTGTTGAGTCCATTTCGTTGAGCAAGGAGTAGCTCTTGTCTATTCCATATTTGACTTAAGGAACTTTATCTGTGCTCATTTCAATCTCTGGTTTTATGCAGCACCCCAACTCACCTTTACCCTTAAGCAAGCATAAGTTGGTTTTCTAAATTTGAGACCCTGTTCTGTTCTGTAATTCAGTTCCTGTGTAGCCAAGTTTCCATTCCGTGTATTACTGATATCTTATGATGTTTCTTTTTCTGTGTGACTTATTTCAGTTAGAATCATCATACCTGAATCCACTCATTGTGATGCTAAGGGCCTGATGACACAGATTTCATTGCTTGGTGATATTGCTTTGTAAGTAAATACCACAACTTCTTTATCCATTTTTCACTTTCTGCGATGTTGAACTTGTACTGTAAACGAGGTTCTTGTAAACAGAGCCGTTCCAAACTTTGGGGTGGCTGTGTCTTTTTGATTTTAATTTCCCTAAGCTATAGGACCATACGTGGAAGTGCCCTAGGTTCTGTTGCTTTCTTTTTTAGATGTTTCAGGAAACACCATACACTTCTCCCAAGTGGTTCTTGGCAATTTACATCCCGCCCATCAGCATAACAAGGCTCCCAGTTCTCCATGGCCTGTCCTGCCTTTCTGGATTTTACACTTTTTTCAGATGGCCCTTTTGACCGGGGGGAAGTGAGACTTCATTGTAGTGCAGATTTCCTTTGCAAGCTTGCTTGGTTGGCCAAAAAGGGCGTATGCGTTTTTTCCTAAATATATTCAGGAAAAAACGCATATGCCCTTTTTGGCCAAGTGCATCATTGTGGACGTCCTGCCTCTTTTCCTATGCCTTCAATGCAATTCCAGTCTACCTCCTGAAATCGGTTTCCTGCAATGCTGCCCCGCTTTCAAGTCCTCTTGGCAGCCTTACTTCAGTCTATTTTTGGACGATAGCTGTCATTTATAACTCTGCAGGTTTGTGAATTACAGTGCCCCTGAGCTCCTTTCTTCAACTTGCTTTCTTTTGAGCTGGCCGCAACACCGCAGGATGGCTTCAGGCCCTAATCTGGTTCTGGCACGGCATGCTGAGCCTTTGGTTAATTCCTCTTCCTGGTGGGAAATGAGAGTTAAATTTGCCCGTCCAGACACCTCCAGCTAGTCTCTCATTGGTTCTCGCTATTCCTGTTCATCTTCCGCAGAAATTGCAAACTGGGCCAAACAGGAGGTTAAAGGGACTGACTCTCCAAGTCGGGAGAGTGTTAGTAAAGTGTCTGGAATGTTGCACCCGAGTACCAGGGTACGAAAACTGAGACATATTTGAACACGTCTCCTGATCACATGGTTGATCATACTCTGGGTTCCACATGCATGTTTTAGCTGAAGGAAGAATACCTAAAACCTGGAGAGTTGAGACCCGTGTAATGGGTACCATGCAATATGACTTCAAAGGGTCTTCATTTGCTCACCGAACCTCACCAATCCTATCACTGCTGCGTTTATGCCCCTGTACACACGCTTGATTCTCTTTTGGAGACATAGCAGTCCATAGGTTTTAAGATACTTACTAGTCAGGTACATTCTTAGGCGTTTAATATGGGGTGTTGAGTCCATTTCGTTGAGCAAGGAGTAGCTCTTGTCTATTCCATATTTGGCTTAAGGAACTTTATCTGTGCTCATTTCAATCTCTGGTTTTATGCAGCACCCCAACTCACCTTTACCCTTAAGCAAGCATAAGTTGGTTTTCTAAATTTGAGACCCTGTTCTGTTCTGTAATTCAGTTCCTGTGTAGCCAAGTTTACATTCCGTGTATTACTGATATCTTATGATGTTTCTTTTTCTGTGTGACTTATTTCAGTTAGAATCATCATACCTGAATCCACTCATTGTGCTGCTAAGGGCCTGATGACACAGATTTCATTGCTGAGTGATATCGCTTTGTAAGTAAATACCACAACTTCTTTATCCATTTTTCACTTTCTGCGATGTTGAACTTGTACTGTAAATGAGGTTCTTGTAAACAGAGCCGTTCCAAACTTTGGGGTGGCTGTGTCTTTTTGATTTTAAATTCCCTAAGCTATAGGACCATAAGTGGAAGTGCCCTAGGCTCTGTTGCTTTGTTTTTTAGATGTTTCAGGAAACACCATACACTTCTCCCCAGTGGTTGTTGGCAATTTACATCCCGCCCATCAGCATAACAAGGCTCCCAGTTCTCCATGGCCTGTCCTGCCTTTCTGGATTTTACACTTTTTTCAGATGGCCCTTTTGACCGGGGGGAAGTGAGACTTCATTGTAGTGCAGATTTCCTTTGCAAGCTTGCTTGGTTGGCCAAAAAGGGCGTACGCGTTTTTTCCTGAATATATTCAGGAAAAAAAGCGTACGCCCTTTTTGGCCAAGTGCATCATTGTGGACGTTCTGCCTCTTTTCCTATGCTTTCAATGCAATTCCTGTCTACCTCCTGAAATCGGTTTCCTGCAATGCTGCCCCGCTTTCAAGTCCTCTTGGCAGCCTTACTTCAGTCTATTTTTGGACGATAGCTGTCATTTATAACTCTGCAGGTTTGTGAATTACAGTGCCCCTGAGCTCCTTTCTTCAACTCGCTTTCTTGTGACCTGGCCGCAACACTGCAGGATGGCTTCAGGCCCTAATCTGGTTCTGGCACGGCACGCTGAGCCTTTGGTTAATTCCTCTTCCTGGTGGGAAATGAGAGTTAAATTTGCCCATCCAGACACCTCCAGCTAGTCTCTCATTTGTTCTCGCTATTCCTGTTCATCTTCCGCAGAAATTGCAAACTGGGCCAAACAGGAGGTTAAAGGGACTGACTCTCCAAGTCGGGAGAGTGTTAGTAAAGCGTCTGGAATGTTGCACCCGAGTACCAGGGTACGAAAACTGAGACATATTTGAACACGTCTCCCGATCACATGGTTGATCATACTCTGGGTTCCACATGCATGTTTTAGCTGAAGGAAGAATACCTTAAAACTGGGTAGTAGAAACCCGTGGAATGGGTACCATGCAATATGACTTCAATGGGTCTTCATTTGCTCACCGAACCTCTCCAATCCTATCACTGCTGCGTTTATGCCCCTGTACACATGGTTGATTCTCTTTCGGAGACATAGCAATCCATAGGTTTTAAGATACTTACTAGTCAGGTACATTCTTAGGCGTTTAATATGCGGTGTTGAGTCCATTTCGTTGAGCAAGGAGTAGCTCTTGTCTATTCCATATTTGGCTTAAGGAACTTTATCTGTGCTCATTTCAATCTCTGGTTTTATGCAGGACCCCAACTCACCTTTACCCTTAAGCAAGCATAAGTTGGTTTTCTAAATTTGAGACCGTGTTCTGTTCTGTAATTCAGTTCCTGTGTAGCCAAGTTTACATTCCGTGTATTACTGATATCTTATGATGTTTCTTTTTCTGTGTGACTTATTTCAGTTAGAATCATCATACCTGAATCCACTCATTGTGCTGCTAAGGGCCTGATGACATAGATTTCATTGCTGAGTGATATTGCTTTGTAAGTGAATACCACAACTTCTTTATCCATTTTTCACTTTCTGCGATGTTGAACTTGTACTGTAAACGAGGTTCTTGTAAACAGAGGTGTCCCAAACTTTGGGGTGGCTGTGTCTTTTTGATTTTAATTTCCCTAAGCTATAGGACCATAAGTGGAAGTGCCCTAGGCTCTGTTGCTTTGTTTTTTAGATGTTTCAGGAAACACCATACACTTCTCCCAAGTGTCTGTTGGCAATTTACATCCCGCCCATCAGCATAACAAGGCTCCCAGTTCTCAATGGCCTGTCCTGCCTTTCTGGATTTTACACTTTTTTCAGATGGCCCTTTTGACCGGGGGGAAGTGAGACTTCATTGTAGTGCAGATTTCCTTTGCAAGCTTGCTTGGTTGGCCAAAAAGGGCGTATGCGTTTTTTCCTGAATATATTCAGGAAAAAACGCATACGCCCTTTTTGGCCAAGTGCATCATTGTGGACGTTCTGCCTCTTTTCCTATGCTTTCAATGCAATTCCAGTCTACCTCCTGAAATCGGTATCCTGCAATTCTGCCCCGCTTTCAAGTCCTCTTGGCAGCCTTACTTCAGTCTATTTTTGGACGATAGCTGTCATTTATAACTCTGCAGGTTTGTGAATTACAGTGCCCCTGAGCTCCTTTCTTCAACTCGCTTTCTTTTGAGCTGGCCGCAACACCGCAGGATGGCTTCAGGCCCTAATCTGGTTCCGGCCCTGCACGCTGAGCCTTTGGTTAATTCCTCTTCCTGGTGGGAAATGAGAGTTAAATTTGCCCGTTCAGACACCTCCAGCTAGCCTCTCATTGGTTCTCGCTATTCCTGTTCATCTTCTGCAGAAATTGCAAACTGGGCCAAACAGGAGGTTAAAGGCACTGACTCTCCAAGTCGGGAGAGTGTTAGTAAAGCGTCTGGAATGTTGCACCCGAGTACCAGGGGAGGAAAACTGAGACATATTTGAACACGTCTCCCGTTCACATGGTTGATCATACTCTGGGTTCCACATGCATGTTTTAGCTGAAGGAAGAATACCTAAAACCTGGAGAGTTGAGACCCGTGTAATGGGTACCATGCAATATGACTTCAAAGGGTCTTCATTTGCTCACCGAACCTCTCCAATCCTATCACTGCTGCGTTTATGCCCCTGTACACACGCTTGATTCTCTTTTGGAGACATAGCAATCCATAGGTTTTAAGATACTTACTAGTCAGGTACATTCTTAGGCGTTTAATATGGGGTGTTGAGTCCATTTCGTTGAGCAAGGAGTAGCTCTTCTCTATTCCATATTTGGCTTAAGGAACTTTATCTGTGCTCATTTCAATCTCTGGTTTTATGCAGCACCCCAACTCACCTTTCCCCTTAAGCAAGCATAAGTTGGTTTTCTAAATTTGAGACCCTATTCTGTTTTGGAATGCAGTTCCTGTGTAGCCAAGTTTACATTCCGTGTATTAGTGATATCTTATGATGTTTCTTTTTCTGTGTGACTTATTTCAGTTAGAATCATCATACCTGAATCCACTCATTATGCTGCTAAGGGCCTGATGACATAGATTTCATTGCTGAGTGATACTGTATTGTACCTAAGTACCTCAAGTTCTTTATCCATTTTTCACTTTCTGTGATATTGAACTTGTACGGTAAACGAGGTTATTGTAAACGGAGGCATCCCAAACTTTGGGGTGGCTGTGTCTTTTTGATTTTAATTTCCCTAAGCTATAGGACCATAAGTGGAAGTGCCCTAGGCTCTGTTGCTTTGTTTTTTAGATGTTTCAGGAAACACCATACACTTCTCCAGAGTGGCTGTTGGCAATTTACATCCCGCCCATCAGCATAACAAGGCTCCCAGTTCTCCATGGCCTGTCGTGCCTTTATGGATTTTACACTTTTTTCAGATGGCCCTTTTGACCGGGGGGAAGTGAGACTTCATTGTAGTGCAGATTTCCTTTGCAAGCTTGCTTGGTTGGCCAAAAAGTGCGTATGCGTTTTTTCCTGAATATATTCAGGAAAAAACGCATACACCCTTTTTGACCAAGTGCATCATTGTGGACGTTCTGCCTCTTTTCCTATGCTTTCAATGCAATTCCAGTCTACCTCCTGAAATCGGTTTCCTGCAATGCTGCCCCGCTTTCAAGTCCTCTTGGCAGCCTTACTTCAGTCTATTTTTGGACGATAGCTGTCATTTATAACTCTGCAGGTTTGTGAATTACAGTGCCCCTGAGCTCCTTTCTTCAACTCGCTTTCTTGTCAGCTGGCCGCAACACCGCAGGATGGCTTCAGGCCCTAATCTTGTTCCGGCACGGCACGCTGAGCCTTTGGTTAATTCCTCTTCCTGGTGGGAAATGAGAGTTAAATTTGCCCGTCCAGACACCTCCAGCTAGTCTCTCATTGGTTCTCGCTATTCCTGTTCATCTTCCGCAGAAATTGCAAACTGGGCCAAACAGGAGGTTAAAGGGACTGACGCTCCAAGTCGGGAGAGTGTTAGTAAAGCGTCTGGAATGTTTCACCCGAGTACCAGGGTACGAAAACTGAGACATATTTGAACACGTCTCCCGATCACATGGTTGATCATACTCTAGGTTCCACATGCATGTTTTAGCTGAAGGAAGAATACCTTAAACCTGGGTAGTTGAAACCCATGGAATGGGTACCATGCAATATGACTTCAAAGGGTCTTCATTTGCTCACGAACCTCTCCAGTCCTATCACTGCTGCGTTTATGCCCCTGTACACATGCTTGATTGTCTTTTGGAGACATAGCAATCCATAGCTTTTAAGATACTTACTAGTCAGGTACATTCTTAGGCGTTTAATATGCGGTGTTGAGTCCATTTCGTTGAGCAAGGAGTAGCTCTTGTCTACTCCATATTTGGCTTAAGGAACTTTATCTGTGCTCATTTCAATCTCTGGTTTTATGCAGCACCCCAACTCACCTTTCCCCTTAAGCAAGCATAAGTTGGTTTTCTAAATTTGAGACCCTGTTCTGTTCTGTAATTCAGTTCCTGTGTAGCCAAGTTTACATTCCGTGTATTAGTGATATCTTATGATGTTTCTTTTTCTGTGTGACTTATTTCAGTTAGAATCATCATACCTGAATCCACTCATTGTGCTGCTAAGGGCCTGATGACATAGATTTCATTGCTGAGTGTTATTGCTTTGTAAGTAAATACCACAGCTTCTTTATCCATTTTTCATTTTCTGCGATATTGAACTTGTACTGTAAACGAGGTTCTTGTAAACAGAGCCGTCCCAAACTTTGGGGTGGCTGTGTCTTTTTGATTTTAATTTCCCTAAGCTATAGGACCATAAGTGGAAGTGCCCTAGGCTCTGTTGCTTTGTTTTTTAGATGTTTCAGGAAACACCATACACTTCTCCAGAGTGTCTGTTGGCAATTTACATCCCGCCCATCAGCATAAGAAGGCTCCCAGTTCTCCATGGCCTGTCGTGCCTTTATGGATTTTACACTTTTTTCAGATGGCCCTTTTGACCAGGTGGAAGTGAGACTTCATTGTAGTGCAGATATCCTTTGCAAGCTTGCTTGGTTGCCCAAAATGTGCGTATGCGTTTTTTCCTGAATATATTCAGGAAAAAACACATACGCCCTTTTTGGCCAAGTGCATCATTGTCGAGTTTCTGACTCTCTTCATATGCTTTCAATGCAATTCCAGTCTACCTCCTGAAATCGGTTTCCTGCAATTCTGCCTTGCTTTCAATGCCTCTTCATAGCCTTACCTCAATATATTTTTTAAAAATAGTTGGCCTTTATAACTCTGCAGGTTTTTGAATTGCAGTGGCCCTTAGCTCCATTTTTTAGCTCTTATTTTTGTGGTATTGCCCCATAACCACAGGATTCCTTGAAGCCCTATTTTTCTTCTGGGGCACCTGCTGTGCCTTTGGTTAATTCTTCTTACTGATGTGATATTAGAGTGACATGTGCCCATTGAAACCGCTACAGCTAGTTCCTCACTGGTTCCCCCTATTCCCATTCATCCTCTGCACTAACTGCAGACTGTGCGATACCAGAACTTAAAGGCATTGACTCCATGTGGGGATGTTGTTAGTAAAGCGGCTGGAATGTCGATCCGGAGCCCCAGGAGAGGAAAAATGAGGTGCGTTTTAGAAACCTTTCCCGATCATATGGTATACCAGTCGCTGGGTTTCCCAAGCATGGTTTAGCTGTAGGAAGATTCCCTTCAACCTGGAGTGTTGGGACCCTTGGACTGAGTAGCATGAAGTATTGCATTAAACTTTCGGCAGTTGCTCACCAAAGCTCACCAATCCTGTCAGCCCCAAGTGTCCAGCCTTATGTCTTATCCAGCTGTGGGTTTATATGTGGTCAATCCAGGTTGTATCACAGCCCCTGAGCGAATTTTGTAAGAATTTTTCTCTCTTTCATTGTTTCAGCGTTTTGTTTTTAAAATTTATTTCTATAATGGGGTTTAGCTCCTTTTCACTGCTGTGTTTGTGCCGCTCTGCACACACTTGATTCCCTTATGGAGATATATCAATACATGGGTTTTAAGATTCTTATTCCTCAGATATATTTCTCTGCGGTGTATAGGGAGTGTTGAGGCCAGTTCATTGAGCAAGGTGTAGATCTTGTCTAATACCTATTTGGTTTATTGAACGGTATCTGTGCTAATTTCAAACTCTGGTTTTATGCATCACCCCACCTCTCCTTTCCCCTTAAGCTGACATAAGTGTGTTTTCTAAATGTGAGACACTGTTCTGTTCTGTAATTCATTTCTTGTGCAGCCATATTTACCCTCCCTCTATAAGTGATATCTTATGATATGTTTCTTTTTCTGTTTGACTTATTTCAAGTAGTATTATCGGACCTAAATCCACTCTTTATCCTTCTACTAGCCTTATTACATTGATTTCATGGTGAAGAGATATTCCATTGTACATAAGTACCACATCTTCTTTATCCATTGTTCTCTTTCCTGGGATATTTAAGGTGTACTGAAGTTGAGGTTCTTGTAAACAGAGTAGCCCTAAACTGTGGTGTGCTTGTGTCTTGTTGATTTTTAGACTTCCCTAGATATACTCCCATGATTGGAAGTGTCCTATGCTCTGTAGCTCTGTTTTTTAGATGATTTAGGAACCACCATACACTTCTCCAGAGTGGCTCTCGGCAGTTCACACACTGCCCATCAGCGTATAAAGGCTCCCTGTTCTCCATGGCCTGTCCTGCATTTCTGGTTTTTACAATTTTTTAGGATGGCCCTTTTGACCGGTGGGAAGTGAGACTTCTTTGTTGTGCACATTTGCATTGCTTGCTTGCTTCGTTGCCCATAAAGTGCGTATGCGTTTTTTCCTGGATATAATCAGGAAAAAACGCATACGCCCTTTTGGGCCAACTGCATCATTGTCGAAATTCTGCCGCTTTTCATGTGCGTTAAAGACGAGTCCAATCTATCTCTTGAAATCTGTTTCTTGCAATTCTGTCTTGCATTCAGATCCTCTTCTTTGCCTTACCTCAACATATTTTTGGACGTTAGTTTTCATTTATAACTCTGCAGGTTTGTGAATTGCAGTGACCCTGAGCTCCATTTTTTAAGTTGCTCTTTTGTGAGCTGGCCTCAAACCCGCAGGATTGCTTCAGGCCCTATTTTGGCTCCGGCGAGGCAGGCTGAGCCTTTCTTTAATTCTTATTCTTAATGGGAAATTAGAGTGATATGTGCCCGTCCAAACCCCTACAACTCTTCTCTCATTGGTTCCCCCTCTTCCCGTTCATCCTCCTCACAATTTGCAAAATGTGTGAAACAGAAGTTTAAATGTGCTGATTCTCCAAGTGGGGAGATTCTAAGTAGCGTGGCTGGAATGGTGAACAGGAGCACCAGGAGAGGATAAATGAGGTGCATTTTAGACACATCTCCCGATCACATGGTGTACAGTCCTCTGGGTTTTCCATGCATGTTTTAGCTGTAGGAAGATCCCTTGAACCTGCAGATTTGGGACCCATTGAATGGGTACCAGGTAGTATTACTTTAAAGGGTGTGCATTTCCTCACCCAACCTCACATTTCTCTTAGCACAAACAGTTTCCAGCCTTATGTCTCATCCTGCTGTGGGTCTAGATGTGTTCAATCCATGTTGCATCACCGTCCCTGAGGAAAAGTTGTAAGAGGTTTTCTCTGTCTCTCTGTCGTTTATTTTTTTCAATTTATTACTATATTGGTTACAGCTGATTTTCAAAGCTCTGTTTCTTGCTGCTGTACATCCACTTGATTCGCGTACAGAGAGACATCAATAAATTCTTTTTCAGATTCTTACCAGTCGTATATATTCTTTTCCGGTGACTTGAGTGTGCTGAGTGCAGTTCTTTTAGCTACCGTGTAGGCCTTGTTGATTATCAGTTTGGTATTTGGAATGGTATCTTTGCTAATTTCAACCTCCTGGATGATGCCTCACCCCTCCCCACCTTTCCCGTTTAGCAGCCTTATGCGTGTTTTCTACATATTTGACTATGTTTTTGTTTTGTAATTTATTTCATGTGTAGCCATTTTGGATTCCACCTTTAAGTGATATCTTATGATATGTGTCTTTTTCTTTTTGAATTCTGTCACTTAGAATGATCATACGTAACTCCTCCGGAGTTGTTACAACTGGCCATATTTCATTGATTTCCAGGCTGAATAATATTCCACTCTACCTAAGTACCACACCTCTATCCATTTTTTCCATCCAGAGACATTTAAGTTATATCCTAGTCGAGGATCTTTTAAACAGAGAGGGGGTAAACATTGGGGTGCCTGTGTCCTCTCGATTTTTGTTTTTCCCAAGATATACGCCCATGAGTGCAAGTGCCCTATGCTCTGTAGCTCATTTTTTAGATGCTTTAGTAAACACAATACACTTCTCCAGAATGGCCGTTGGCAATATACATTTCCACTATAAGTCTCACAGGGCTCCCTCTTCTCGTTGCCCTGTCCTGCATTTCTGTTGTTTACGCTTTATGAGGATGGCTCTTCTGACTGATGCGAAGTGATATGTTTTGTAGTATTGACTTCCAGTGCCCACCTGTTTGGTTGGCTAAAAAAGTGTATGCCCTTTTCTTGAATATATACAGAAAAGAACGCATACACCCTTTTTGGCCAACTGCAATGTTGGCAATGTTCAGCTCCTTTTCTTGTGCTTAATGGCGAGTCCTTTCTACCTCCTCAAATCCCTTTCCTGCCATTCTCCCTTGCTTACAAGTCCTTTTCTCTGACTTTCCTCAAGACATTTTTCAGTGATGGATATTTTCAACTCTGCAGTTTTGTGAATTTTACTGCCCCTGAGTTCCATTGTTCAACTCGTGTTTATGGGAACTGGCCACAAAGCAGCGGGATTTCCTCAAGCCCTATACTGTTTCCATGGGCAACCCTAGCCTTTGGTCAATTCGTCTTCCTGATTGGAAATTAGAGTGACATGTGCCTGTCTGAACACCTAGGACTTGTCTCTCATTGTTCCTCATCCTTCCGCTTCATCCTCTGGACAAATTCCAAACTGTACGCAACAGGATGTTGACAGTGCTGACATCTCCAAGTGGGGAGACTGTTAGTAAAGACGCTGGAGGGGTGAACCCGAGCACCAGGAGATGAGGAGATGAGATGCCTTTTCCAAACTCTTCCCGATCAGACGGTATACCATCCTCTGGGTGTGACAGACATGTTTTAGCAGTAGGAAGAGTCCCATTCATGTAAGGAGAACACCAGGGCTTTTTCAAAATCAGTGTCTCCCCGAAACCCAAACTGGGGAAGTTTTTAAGCTACGGCTACACATATGTTCATTAAGGGCCTTGGGAAGTAGGCAGAGTCCAAACTTTAGATGATTGAAGTCTTCAGGGTCAAAAGCACTCACCACCAGCTTCCCTTAGGCTACACTTTAACTGTCATTGATAGATGATGTCAATAAAAATATCTATTCTTTTTCAGATTATTTCCCCTTATAGGTTATTGCAAAATGTTGAGTGTAGTTCCCTGTGCTATACAGTAGTTCCTTGTTGATGATCTATTTTATACATAGCAGTGTGTATGTGTTAATTCCAAACTGTTAATTTATCCCTCCTCCCACCTTTCCCCTTTGGTAATAATAAATTATAAGATTTTATACTTCTCAGAAATGGGGGAGCTGAAAGAGAGGTATCATTTTCAATGGAAAAGCATTTAAAACAAGATTGAAGGTTTAACCAAGATTATTAGCTGTACATCCTTGGAAAGAAATCACTTCGTTTCTCTAATATTGACCTGACAAATAAGACAAACCTTTTCACTGAACTTGCTTATAAAAAGTGATGGAAATATCAAATGGAAGTGTTAAAAACATCTTATTTTACCCGAGCCTTATACACTGTTCTATGTTAACTACAGTTTGGCTCACACATCTGTTCATTGAGGTTACAATAGTCTCAATTTCTGTTACTGATCCTCCAGAGTGGACCCCAACAAGTGTCCCCCTGCCCAGTGTCATTGGGGCCAACAGATCGAGACTGAGTTTGGTTCACAAGCAAAGGAAACTTTATATTTTGATCAGAGAATGGAGAGGTGAGAGCATGCACTACCCCGTGGGCTGTGGGCTGGGCTGCTGTGTAGAGATCCTGTCAGAGTCAGTGGGAGGGAGGGAGGCGGCGGAGCTCTCGAGGGCCGGGTTGGCTGTAGCTCAGGCTCTATATCGTGGAGTCTGCACTGGGCCCCAGGAGCTGAGGTGTCGACCCAGCCATTCTGCACTAGGAAATCTGGTCTGAAGTGCCGGGTGTGGAACCTCTGCATGCGGGACCCTAGGAGCACGTGAAATTAGACAAAGCACAAAGGATAAAAAAGGTTAGACTTGACTTTATTGCCCAGATTCTATTTTTATCTCCCAGGGATTTTTAATGGGCTTTGCTGGGGACAAACCCCTCCTCTGCCTTTTGTCCCGTTCCTCATTCTTGGAGTGCTGAGGGTGCAGACCCTTCTTCTGTAACTGCTGAGTGCTGAGTTGGGAGCCCTCATACCCTGGGGCGAGGGTCAGAGCTTCTCCCCAGCAGCCTCCCGGTGACGTTGATTGTCCCCAGGACCCCTGCCTCCCTGCTCGTCCACCTGAGCACCAGCATTGGAGGTGTTATAGATTCTAATGACCTTTAAGGGTCCAGGAAAGAGATGTGCAGAGACGCTGTGGGGACCGGTTTCACCCCGCCCACATTTGTTCGGCCACCTTAGGCTGACCGTCTCTGCCAGCCTAGATGCTCTGACCAGTAGTCTGTGCTTTCTTCAATTAGGCCCCTGAATTAACGTACAAACAGCACCAGGTGTCAGAGCCCTGCCCGCTCAACTCCCAGACAGTCCAGGGTCAGTGGTGACCAAGGACCATGATGGCTACTGAGTCAACAGCCTTTTGAAGTAAACAGGAGTCCAGCCGGTCTTATTGGCCACCATCATCACGGTGTCTGTAGGCTTTTCTATGGTGACAGTGTGGTATACTGTTCCCCCGCCAAGATTATTAGCTCCCCTCTGGGTGCAGTAAGTCCTGCAAGCAGTAGTCTACTCTTTTGGGACACACTCGTGTTGTTTTATGAGAGAAACTCCAGGTCAAGTGATGTTCACACGAGTCGTCATGGTGCCCTGTTGCCCCCGGTTATCTCTCTGGATGTTGGAGTTGGAGGGCCTCCTCACTCGAGGTCGGTGTGCCCACGGAGCGAACCCTGCAACTTCAGGGCATGGTTGGTGGTTAGGATCACCACGTGGGGTCCTTTTCCCTTAGGAGGGAGGTGGCCTTTTGGGCTGCTGATTTCCAGGTTTTTAGATACCGCCAGTATCTTGGCCAGATGTGGCAGTGGGCCAAGCCCCTTAGTGACCGTAGTTTATCCTACCTGGATGGCATTCTTGCATTGTTCCATTTCAAGTGGTCCCAGTTTTTGCACTAATTCTCCAATGGCGATTCACCTTTCACCGGGAATGTAAAGGTCAAAGGGTTTAGCTAAATTAGGGAGTTCCAGGGCAAGGGTCTGAATTGACTGCTCTTTCCATTCTTGAAAGGCCACTTCTGGATTCTATTCAAAAGGATCATCATCTTTTCCTTTCAGTGTTTCATATAGAGGCCCAGCTAGTAGACTGTAGCTAGGGATCCAGAAGCAGCAAACCCTGGCCTCCCCAGGAACCCCTAAGCTGTCTTCTAGTTTTAGAAAGGGGTAAGGCTGAAAATGGTTTCTTCCCTTTCCTGGGATGGGCTTCTCTGACCTTCTGTGAGAATGAAGCCCAGGCAGGTCACCGCAGTCTGTGATATTTGAGCTTTTTCTTGGACAACTTCTATCCTTTATTGGCTTGGTAGTTCAGAGGCCTCCTTAGTAGGGCTGGTGATCAGAATGTCGTCTGCATATTGAAGGAGGGTTTCCTTTTCCAGAGGTAGAACTTTTAGGTCTTTAGCTAAGCTTTCCCCAAAGATGGTGTGGGAATTTTTGCACCCTTGGGGCCAGACGGCCCGGAAGTATTGTTTTAGTTGTATGTGGAGTCCTGCCACTCACAAGCCAAAATTTCTTGTGACTCTGGGACTAATGGAATACAAAAGAAGGCATCATTGAAGACTAATACAGAATACCATGTCCTGGTGGTTGGTAGAATGACCAGCAGGGTGTAGGAATTAGGAGCAACTGGAGGTATATCCTCGGTGGCTTCACTGACTGTCCTGACATCCTTTACCAGGTCCCCAGCAGCCCATGGGGCTCTCGTGGTCAGACCAATCCCAGAATATGGAGCTCACCTGGGCAGGTACCCCACCCCCACCCCAGCCCACGGGGCTCTCGTGGTCAGGCCCCTCCCAGGATACAGAGCTACCCTTGCAGGTACCGTGGCAGGGCTGGGCACACAGGAACCGTGCACATAGCCCTCATTGCAGAGCACCCCCAGCTCACCTGTCGCTCAGAGCTGACACAGAGCACCTCAGAGCAGGACTTGAACTAACAAACAGCAGCTGCGACAGGTCTGTGACCCTGGGCATCACTCCGTGAGGCCTCCCTCCACCTGGTCTTCCAGAGACTTCCACTGCACCCGGGGCACCAGGCCTCTGTCTCCAACCACCACCCACCCCTCCTCTCCCTGACTCCTGGGTTCCTCTCATTAGGAGAGGGTTTTCTTGAAGTTGTCTCCCACTCATGGGCCAGATAAAATGATTAGAAAACAAGCCAAAGCTGCAGCCCCTTGTCTATCCTGACTCTCAGGAGCCCACACCTGTTCCTTGGACCTGGCCGGTTCAGCAAGTTCCATTTTCTGCAACTGTGAGCCCCTGAGGGGTGATGATTGGCTGACCTGGGCAGCCTTACCTTGCCGGCCAGCCCTCCCCAGGTGTGCCTGGGTTGAGATCAATATAAATACCACTCCAGGCAGCAAGAGCCCCTGCAGCCGTGCCTGACGCCATTTTCTCTGCCCTGTCAGCAGTCTCGGGGCTGGGCTGGTGGGAGGGAGTGAGAGGCCACGGCTTTGTGGGTGGCCCAGTGTGAGTGGGGCTCTGCTGGACTTTCTGCAGCAGTTGCCAGGCTGCCACCTGCTAAAGAAGAGGATGTGTCACCCATACCTGCTGCTGGAATTTCTCCCTGGGCAGAGGTGAGGAAGGAAAAAAGCAGTGGGGGCAGGGACAGGACGGGTATCTCAGGCAGGGAAATGGAAATCTTCCAGAAGAGCACCCAGGGCCAGGACCATCCTGGCTGGCCTGCAGGCACCAAGTCGGCCGGCATGCTGTCACTCGTGTGGCTCTATGGCCCTTCCTCTAGGCTTTCAAGTCCTTGTATATATTCAGGTGTTTTACCTGGGACGGGTGGGAATAGTTCAGCAGCAAGTGGCCTGGGGCTCAGCTCACGTTTACTCACAGATGCCTCGGCACGGTGCCCCAGCTTTGCAATGAGGACGCTTGTTGCGTGGGGGCTGCTGGCTGAATGGGAGACGATTCCCCACCACTGACCAACTTCAGAATTGTTTACAACTGGAGCAAGTGCCCTGATACGGTTTTCCTCTGTGTAACTGGTGGGTTCTGTGTTTTTTTTCTCTTTTTCGTTTTTGGTTCAAGGTAGATTTTATTCCTCTTTTTTGTATTTACAGATATAAGCATGGAAATAATTTATTCATATAAATACATGTATGTGCAGGGAATAATTGTTTTTTCTGTTTTATTTTTTAAATTTTACTTCTTTTTAATTTTGAATTTTATTTTATATTTTTATACAGCAGGTTCTTATTGGTTATCTATTTTATACATATAAATGTATACATGCCAATCCCAGTCTCTCAACTCCTCCCACCACCACCCCCCCAACAGCTTTCCCCCCTTGTTGTCCATACGTTTGTTGTCTACATCTGTTGCTCTGTTTATGCCTTGCAAAATGGTTAATCTGTACAGTTTTTCTAGGTTCCACATATATGCATGAATATACAAGATTTGTTTTTCTCTTTCTGACTTACTTCACTCTGTATGACAGTCTCTAGATCCATCGACGTCTCTACAAATGACCCAATTTCATTCCTTTTCATGGCTTAGTAATATTCCATTTTATATATGTACCACAGCTTTATGCATTCGTCTGTCTGTGGGCATTTAGGTTGCTTCCATTACCTCGATATTGTAAATAGTGATGCAATGAACATTGCGGTGAATGACTCTTTTTGATTTATGGTTTTGTCTGGGTATATGTCCAGTACTGGGATTGCTGTATCCTATGGTAATTCTATTGTTAGTTTCTTAAGAAATTCCATATTGTTCTCCATAATGACTGTATCAATTTATATTCCCAACAATAGTGGAAGAGGGTTCCTTTTCTCCACACCCTTTCCAGCATTATTTGTTTCTAGATTTTCAATGATGCCTATTCTACCAGGTGTGAGGTGATACCTCATTGTTGAATCCATTTCGTTGAGCAAGGGGTAGCTCTTGTCTATTACATATTTGGCTTATGGAAAGGTATCTGTGCTAATTTCAAACTCTGCTTTTATGCAGCACCCCAACTCACCTTCCCCCTTAAGCAGGCATAAGTTGGTTTTCTAAACTTGAGACCCTGTTCTGTTTTGTAATTCAGTTCATATGTAGCCAAGTTCACATTCCGTGTATTAGTGATACCTTATGATGTTCCTTTTTCTGTGTGACTTATTTCACTTAGAATCATCGTGCCTCAATCCACTCATTATGCTGGTACGGGCCTGGTGACATAGATTTCATTGCTGAGTGGTATTCTGTTGTACAGAAGTACCGCAACTTCTTTATCCATTATTTGCTCTCTGGGATATTTAACTTGTGCCGTAGAAGAGATTCCTGTAATAAGAGCCGTCCCAAATTTTGGGGTTGCTGTGTCTTTTTGATATTAATTTCCCTAAGCTATAGGACCATAAGTGGAAGTGCCCTAGGCTCTGTTGCTTTGTTTTTTAGATGTTTCAGGAAACACCATACACTTCTCCCGAGTGTCTGTTGGCAATTTACATCCCGCCCATCAGCATAACAAGGCTCCCAGTTCTCCATGGCCTGTCCTGCCTTTCTGGATTTTACACTTTATTCTGATGGCCCTTTTGACCGGGGGGAAGTGAGACTTCATTGTAGTGCAGATTTCCTTTGCAAGCTTGCTTGGTTGGCCAAAAAGGGCGTATGCGTTTTTTCCTGAATATATTCAGGAAAAAACGCATATTCCCTTTTGGCAAAGTGCATCATTGTGGACGTTCTGCCTCTTTTCCTATGCTTTCAATGCAAATCCAGTCTACCTCCTGAAATCGGTATCCTGCAATTCTGCCCCGCTTTCAAGTCCTCTTGGCAGCCTTACTTCAGTCTATTTTTGGACGATAGCTGTCATTTATAACTCTGAAGGTTTGTGAATTACAGAGCCCCTGAGCTCCTTTCTTCAACTCACTTTCTTGTGAGCTGGCCGCAACACCACAGGATGGCTTCAGGCCCTAATCTGTTTCCGGCATGGCACGCTGAGCCTTTGGTTAATTCCTCTTCCTAGTGGGAAATGAGAGTTAAATTTGCCCGTTCAGACACCTCCAGCTAGTCTCTCATTGGTTCTCACTATTCCTGTTCATCTTCCGCAGAAATTGCAAACTGTGTTAAACAGGAGGTTAAAGGCGCTGACTCTCCAAGTGGGGAGAGTGTTAGTAAAGCGTCTGGAATGTTGCACCCGAGTACCAGGGGAGGAAACCTGAGACATATTTGAACACGTCTACCGATCACATGGTTGATCATACTCTAGGTTCCACATGCATGTTTTAGCTGAAGGAAGAATACCTTAAACCTGGGTAGTTGAAACCCGTGGAATGGGTAGCATGCAATATGACTTCAATGGGTCTTCATTTGCTCACCGAACCTCTCCAATCCTATCACTGCTGCGTTTATGCCCCTGTACACATGCTTGATTCTCTTTCGGAGACATAGCAATCCATAGGTTTTAAGATACTTACTAGTCAGGTACATTCTTAGGCGTTTAATATGCGGTGTTGAGTCCATTTCGTTGAGCAAGGAGTAGCTCTTGTCTATTCCATATTTGGCTTAAGGAACTTTATCTGTGCTCATTTCAATCTCTGGTTTTATGCAGCACCCCAACTCACCTTTCCCCTTAAGCAAGCATAGGTTGGTTTTCTAAATTTGAGACCGTGTTCTGTTTTGGAATTCAGTTCCTGTGTAGCCAAGTTTACATTCCGTGTATTAGTGATATCTTATGATGTTTCTTTTTCTGTGTGACTTACTTCAGTTAGAATCATCGTACCTGAATCCACTCATTGTGCTGCTAAGGGCCTGATGACACAGATTTCATTGCTGAGTGATATTGCTTTGTAAGTAAATACCACAACTTCTTTATCCATTTTTCACTTTCTGCGATGTTGAACTTGTACTGTAAACGAGGTTCTTGTAAACAGAGGCGTCCCAAACTTTGGGGTGGCTGTGTCTTTTTGATTTTAATTTCCCTAAGCTATAGGACCATAAGTGGCAGTGCCCTAGGCTCTGTTGCTTTGTTTTTTAGATGTTTCAGGAAACACCATACACTTCTCCAGAGTGTCTGTTGGCAATTTACATCCCGCCCATCACCATAACAAGGCTCCCAGTTCTCCATGGCCTTTCCTGCCTTTCTGGATTTTATACTTTTTTCAGATGGCCCTTTTGACCGGGGGGAAGTGAGACTTCATTGTAGTGCAGATTTCCTTTGCAAGCTTGCTTGGTTAGCCAAAAAGGGCGTATGCGTTTTTTCCTGAATATATTCAGGAAAAAACGCATACGCCCTTTTTGGCCAAGTGCATCATTGTGGACGTTCTGCCTCTTTTCCTATGCTTTCAATGCAATTCCAGTCTACCTCCTGAAATCGGTTTCCTGCAATTCTGCCCCGCTTTCAAGTCCTCTAGGCAGCCTAACTTCAGTCTATTTTTGGACGATAGCTGTCATTTATAACTCTGCAGGTTTGTGAATTACAGTGCCCCTGAGCTCCTTTCTTCAACTCGCTTTCTTGTGACCTGGCCGCAACACCGCAGGATGGTTTCAGGCCCGAATCTGGTTCCGGCCCGGCATGCTGAGCCTTTGGTTAATTCCTCTTCCTGGTGGGAAATGAGAGTTAAATTTGCCCGTCCAGACACCTCCAGCTAGCCTCTCATTGGTTCTCGCTATTCCTGTTCATCTTCCGCAGAAATTGCAAACGGGACCAAACAGGAGGTTAAAGGGACTGACTCTCCACGTGAGGAGAGTGTTAGTAAAGCGTCTGGAATGTTGCACCCGAGTACCAGGGTACGAAAACTGAGACATATTTGAACACGTCTCCCGATCACATGGTTGATCATACTCTAGGTTCCACATGCATGTTTTAGCTGAAGGAAGAATACCTTAAACCTGGGTAGTTGAAACCCGTGGAATGGGTACCATGCAATATGACTTCAAAGGGTCTTCATTTGCTCACCGAACCTCTCCAATCCTATCACTGCTGCGTTCATGCCCCTGTACACATGCTTGATTCTCTCTCGGAGACATAGCAATCCATAGGTTTTACGATACTTACTAGTCAGGTACATTCTTAGGCGTTTAATATGGGGTGTTGAGTCCATTTCGTTGAGCAAGGAGTAGCTCTTGTCTATTCCATATTTGGCTTAAGGAACTTTATCTGTGCTCATTTCAATCTCTGGTTTTATGCAGCACCCCAACTCACCTTTCCCCTTAAGCAAGCATAAGTTGGTTTTCTAAATTTGAGACCCTGTTCTGTTTTGGAATGCAGTTCCTGTGTAGCCAAGTTTACATTCCGTGTATTAGTGATATCTTATGATGTTTCGTTTTCTGTGTGACTTATTTCATTTATAATCATCGTACCTGAATCCACTCATTATGCTGCGACGGGCCTGATGACATAGATTTCATTGCTGAGTGATACTGCATTGTACGTAAGTACCTCAAGTTCTTTATCCATTTTTCACTTTCTGTGATATTGAACTTGTACAGTAAACGAGGTTCTTGTAAACGGAGGCGTCCCACACTTTGGGGTGGCTGTGTCTTTTTGATTTTAATTACCCTAAGCTATAGGACCATAAGTGGAAGTGCCCTAGGCTCTGTTGCTTTGTTTTTTAGATGTTTCAGGAAACACCATACACTTCTCCAGAGTGGCTGTTGGCAATTTACATCCCGCCCATCAGCATAAGAAGGCTCCCAGTTCTCCATGGCCTGTCGTGCCTTTATGGATTTTACACTTTTTTCAGATGGCCCTTTTGACCAGGTGGAAGTGAGACTTCATTGTAGTGCAGGTTTCCTTTGCAAGCTTGCTTGGTTGGCCAAAAAGTGCGTATGCGTTTTTTCCTGAATATATTCAGGAAAAAACGCATACGCACTTTTTGGCCAAGTGCATCATTGTGGACGTTCTGCCTCTTTTCCTATGCTTTCAATGCAATTCCAGTCTACCTCCTGAAATCGGTTTCCTGCAATTCTGCCCCGCTTTCAAGTCCTCTTGGCAGCCTTACTTCAGTCTATTTTTGGATGATAGCTGTCATTTATAACTCTGCAGGTTTGTGAATTACAGTGCCCCTGAGCTCCTTTCTTCAACTCGCTTTCTTGTGACCTGGCTGCAACACCGCAGGATGGCTTCAGGCCCTAATCTGGTTCTGGCACGGCACGCTGAGCCTTTGGTTAATTCCTCTTCCTGGTGGGAAATGAGAGTTAAATTTGCCCGTCCAGACACCTCCAGCTAGTCTCTCATTGGTTCTCGCTATTCCTGTTCATCTTCCGCAGAAATTGCAAACTGGGCCAAACAGGAGGTTAAAGGGACTGACTCTCCAAGTAGGGAGAGTGTTAGTAAAGCGTCTGGAATGTTGCACCCGAATACCAGGGTACGAAAACTGAGACATATTTGAACACGTCTCCCGATCACATGGTTGATCATACTCTGGGTTCCACATGCATGTTTTAGCTGAAGGAAGAATACCTAAAACCTGGAGAGTTGAGACCCTTGTAATGGGTACCATGCAATATGACATCAAAGGGTCTTCATTTGCTCACCGAACCTCTCCAATCCTATCACTGCTGCGTTTATGCCCCTGTACACACGCTTGATTCTCTTTTGGAGACATAGCAATCCATAGGTTTTAAGATACTTACTAGTCAGGTACATTCTTAGGCGTTTAATATGGGGTGTTGAGTCCATTTCGTTGAGCAAGGAGTAGCTCTTGTCTATTCCATATTTGGCTTAAGGAACTTTATCTGTGCTCATTTCAGTCTCTGGTTTTATGCAGCACCCCAACTCACCTTTCCCCTTAAGCAAGCATAAGTTGGTTTTCTAAATTTGAGACCCTGTTCTGTTTTGGAATGCAGTTCCTGTGTAGCCAAGTTTACATTCCGTGTATTAGTGATATCTTATGATGTTTCTTTTTCTGTGTGACTTATTTCAGTTAGAATCATCGTACCTGAATCCACTCATTATGCTGCTAAGGGCCTGATGACATAGATTTCATTGCTGAGTGATAATGCATTGTACGTAAGTACCTCAAGTTCTTTATCCATTTTTCACTTTCTGTGATATTGAACTTGTACGGTAAACGAGGTTCTTGTAAACAGAGGTGTCCCAAACATTGGGGTGGCTGTGTCATTTTGATTTTAATTTCCCTAAGCTATAGGACCATAAGTGGAAGTGCCCTAGGCTCTGTTGCTTTGTTTTTTAGATGTTTCAGGAAACACCATACACTTCTCCCAAGTGGTTCTTGGCAATTTACATCCCGCCCATCAGCATAACAAGGCTCCCAGTTCTCCATGGCCTGTCCTGCCTTTCTGGATTTTACACTTTTTTCAGATGGCCCTTTTAACCGGGGAGAAGTGAGACTTCATTGTAGTGCAGATATCCTTTGCAAGTATGCTTGGTTGGCCAAAAAGGGCGTATGCGTTTTTTCCTGAATATATTCAGGAAAAAACGCATACGCCCTTTTTGGCCAAGTGCATCATTGTGGACGTTCTGCCTCTTTTCCTATGCTTTCAATGCAATTCCAGTCTACCTCCTGAAATCGGTTTCCTGCAATGCTGCCCCGCTTTCAAGTCCTCTTGGCAGCCTTACTTCAGTCTATTTTTGGACGATAGCTGTCATTTATAACTCTGCAGGTTTGTGAATTACAGTGCCCCTGAGCTCCTTTCTTCAACTTGCTTTCTTGTGACCTGGCCGCAACACCGCAGGATGTCTTCAGGCCCTAATCTGGTTCTGGCACGGCACGCTGAGCCTTTGGTTAATTCCTCTTCCTGGTGGGAAATGAGAGTTAAATTTGCCCATCCAGACACCTCCAGCTAGTCTCTCATTGATTCTCGCTATTCCTGTTCATCTTCCGCAGTAATTGCAAACTGGGCCAAACAGGTGGTTAAAGGGACTGACTCTCCAAGTGGGGAGAGTGTTAGTAAGCGTCTGGAATGTTGCACCCGAGTACCAGGGTACGAAAACTGAGACATATTTGAACACGTCTCCCGATCACATGGTTGATCATACTCTAGGTTCCACATGCATGTTTTAGCTGAAGGAAGAATACCTTAAACCTGGGTAGTTGAAACCCGTGGAATGGGTACCATGCAATATGACTTCAAAGGGTCTTCATTTGCTCACGAACCTCTCCAATCCTATCACTGCTGCGTTTATGCCCCTGTACACATGCTTGATTCTCTTTTGGAGACATAGCAATCCATAGGTTTTAAGATACTTACTAGACAGGTACATTCTTAGGCGTTTAATATGCGGTGTTGAGTCCATTTCATTGAGCAAGGAGTAGCTCTTGTCTATTCCATATTTGGCTTAAGGAACTTTATCTGTGCTCATTTCAATCTCTGGTTTTATGCAGCACCCCAACTCACCTTTACCCTTAAGCAAGCATAAGTTGGTTTTCTAAATTTGAGACCCTGTTCTGTTCTGTAATTCAGTTCCTGTGTAGCCAAGTTTTCATTCCGTGTATTACTGATATCTTATGATGTTTCTTTTTCTGTGTGACTTATTTCAGTTAGAATCATCATACCTGAATCCACTCATTGTGCTGCTAAGGGCCTGATGACACAGATTTCATTGCTGAGTGATATTGCTTTGTAAGTAAATACCACAACTTCTTTCTCCATTTTTCACTTTCTACGATGTTGAACTTGTACTGTAAACGAGGTTCTTGTAAACAGAGCCGTTCCAAACTTTGGGGTGGCTGTGTCTTTTTGATTTTAATTTCCCTAAGCTATAGGACCATAAGTGGAAGTGCCCTAGGTTCTGTTGCTTTGTTTTTTGGATGTTTCAGGAAACACCATACACTTCTCCCGAGTGGTTGTTGGCAATTTACATCCCGCCCATCAGCATAACAAGGCTCCCAGTTCTCCATGGCCTGTCCTGCCTTTCTGGATTTTACACTTTTTTCAGATGGCCCTTTTGACCGGGGGGAAGTGAGACTTCATTGTAGTGCAGATTTCCTTTGCAAGCTTGCTTGGTTGGCCAAAAAGGGCGTATGCGTTTTTTCCTGAATATATTCAGGAAAAAACGCATACGCCCTTTTTGGCCAAGTGCATCATTGTGGACGTTCTGCCTCTTTTCCTATGCTTTCAATGCAATTCCAGTCTACCTCCTGAAATCGGTTTCCTGCAATTCTGCCCCGCTTTCAAGTCCTCTTGGCAGGCTTACTTCAGTATATTTTTGGATGATAGCTGTCATTTATAACTCTGCAGGTTTGTGAATTACAGTGCCCCTGAGCTCCTTTCTTCAACGCGCTTTCTTGTGACCTGGTCGCAACACCGCAGGATGGCTTCAGGCCCTAATCTGGTTCCGGCACGGCACGCTGAGCCTTTGGTTATTTCCTCTTCCTGGTGGGAAATGAGAGTTAAATTTGCCCGTCCAGACACCTCCAGCTAGTCTCTCATTGGTTCTCGCTATTCCTGTTCATCTTCCGCAGAAATTGCAAACTGGGCCAAACAGGAGGTTAAAGGCGCTGACTCTCCAAGTCGGGAGAGTGTTAGTAAAGCGTCTGGAATGTTGCACCCGAGTACCAGGGTACAAAAACTGAGACATAGTTGAACACGTCTCCCGTTCACACGGATGATCATACTCTTGGTTCCACATGCATGTTTTAGCTGAAGGAAGAATACCTTAAACCTGGAGAGTTGAGACACGTGTAATGGGTACCATGCAATATGAATTCAAAGGGTCTTCATTTGCTCACGAACCTCTCCAATCCTATCACTGCTGCATTTATGCCCCTGTACACATGCTTGATTCTCTTTTGGAGACATAGCAATCCATAGGTTTTAAAATACTTACTAGACAGGTACATTCTTAGGCGTTTAATATGCGGTGTTGAGTCCATTTCGTTGAGCAAGGAGTAGCTCCTGTCTATTCTATATTTGGCTTAAGGAACTTTATCTGTGCTCATTTCAGTCTCTGGTTTTATAAAGCACCCCAACTCACCTTTCCCCTTAAGCAAGCATAAGTTGGTTTTCTAAATTTGAGACCCTGTTCTGTTCTGTAATTCAGTTCCTGTGTAGCCAAGTTTACATTCCGTGTATTACTGATATATTATGATGTTTCTTTTTCTGTGTGACTTATTTCAGTTAGAATCATCATACCTGAATCCACTCATTGTGCTGCTACGGGCCTGATGACAGAGATTTCATTGCTGAGTGATATTGCTTTGTAAGTAAATACCACAACTTCTTTATCCATTTTTCACTTTCTGCGATGTTGAACTTGTACTGTAAACGAGGTTCTTGTAAACAGAGCCGTTCCAAACTTTGGGGTGGCTGTGTCTTTTTGATTTTAATTTCCCTAAGATATAGGACCATAAGTGGAAGTGCCCTAGGTTCTGTTGCTTTGTTTTTTAGATGTTTCAGGAAACACCATCCACTTCTCCGGAGTGGTTGTTGGCAATTTACATCCCGCCCATCAGCATAACAAGGCTCCCAGTTCTCCATGGCCTGTCCTGCCTTTCTGGATTTTACACTTTTTTCAGATGGCCCTTTTGACCGGGGGGAAGTGAGACTTCATTGTAGTGCAGATTTCCTTTGCAAGCTTGCTTGGTTGGCCAAAAAGGGCGTATGCGTTTTTTCCTGAATATATTCAGGAAAAAACGCATACGCCCTTTTTGGCCAAGTGCATCATTGTGGACGTTCTGCCTCTTTTCCTATGCTTTCAATGCAATTCCAGTCTACCTCCTGAAATCGGTTTCCTGCAATTCTGCCCCGCTTTCAAGTCCTCTTGGCAGCCTTACTTCAGTCTATTTTTGGACGATAGCTGTCATTTATAACTCTGCAGGTTTGTGAATTACAGTGCCCCTGAGCTCCTTTCTTCAACTCGCTTTCTTGTGAGCTGGCCGCAACACCGCAGGATGGCTTCAGGCCCTAATCTGGTTCCGGCACGGCACGCTGAGCCTTTGGTTAATTCCTCTTCCTGGTGGGAAATGAGAGTTAAATTTGCCCGTCCAGACACCTCCAGCTAGTCTCTCATTGGTTCTCGCTATTCCTGTTCATCTTCCGCAGAAATTGCAAACTGGGCCAAACAGGAGGTTAAAGGGACTGACTCTCCAAGTCGGGAGAGTGTTAGTAAAGCGTCTGGAATGTTGCACCCGAGTACCAGGGGAGGGAAACTGAGACATATTTGAACACGTCTCCCGATCACATGGTTGATCATACTCTAGGTTCCACATGCATGTTTTAGCTGAAGGAAGAATACCTTAAACCTGGGTAGTTGAAACCCGTGGAATTGGTACCATGCAATATGACTTCAAAGGGTCTTCATTTGCTCACCGAACCTCTCCAATCCTATCACTGCTGCCTTTATGCCCCTGTACACATGCTTGATTCTCTTTCAGAGACATAGCAATCCATAGGTTTTAATTACTTACTAGTCAGGTACATTCTTAGGCGTTTAATATGCGGTGTTGAGTCCATTTCGTTGAGCAAGGAGTAGCTCTTGTCTATTCCATATTTGGCTTAAGGAACTTTATCTGTGCTCATTTCAATCTCTGGTTTTATGCAGCACCCCAACTCACCTTTCCCCTTAAGCAAGCATAAGTTGGTTTTCTAAATTGGAGACCCTGTTCTGTTCTGTAATTCAGTTCCTGTGTAGCCAAGTTTACATTCCGTGTATTACTGATATCTTATGATGTTTCTTTTTCTGTGTGACTTATTTCAGTTCGAATCATCATACCTGAATCCACTCATTGTGCTGCTAAGGGCCTGATGACACAGATTTCATTGCTGAGTGATATTGCTTTGTAAGTAAATACCACAACTTCTTTATCCATTTTTCACTTTCTGCGATGTTGAACTTGTACTGTAAACGAGGTTCTTGTAAACAGAGCCGTTCCAAACTTTGGGGTGGCTGTGTCTTTTTGATTTTAAATTCCCTAAGCTATAGGACCATAAGTGGAAGTGCCCTAGGCTCTGTTGCTTTGTTTTTTAGATGTTTCAGGAAACACCATACACTTCTCGCGAGTGGTTGTTGGCAATTTACATTCCGCCCATCTGCATAACAAGGCTCCCAGTTCTCCATGGCCTGTCCTGCCTTTCTGGATTTTACACTTTTTTGAGATGGCCCTTTTGACCGGGGGGAAGTGAGACTTCATTGTAGTGCAGATTTCCTTTGCAAGCTTGCTTGGTTGGCCAAAAAGGGCGTATGCGTTTTTTCCTGAATATATTCAGGAAAAAACGCATACGCCCTTTTTGGCCAAGTGCATCATTGTGGACGTTCTGCCTCTTTTCCTATGCTTTCAATGCAATTCCAGTCTACCTCCTGAAATCGGTTTCCTGCAATGCTGCCCCGCTTTCAAGTCCTCTTGGCAGCCTTACTTCAGTCTATTTTTGGACGATAGCTGTCATTTATAACTCTGCAGGTTTGTGAATTACAGTGCCCCTGAGCTCCTTTCTTCAACTCGCTTTCTTGTGACCTGGCCGCAACACCGCAGGATGGCTTCAGGCCCTAATCTGGTTCTGGCATGGCACGCTGAGCCTTTGGTTAATTCCTCTTCCTGGTGGGAAATGACAGTTAAATTTGCCCGTCCAGACACCTCCAGCTAGTCTCTCATTGGTTCTCGCTATTCCTGTTCATCTTCCGCAGAAATTGCAAACTGGGCCAAACAGGAGGTTAAAGGGACTGACTCTCCAAGTCGGGAGAGTGTTAGTAAAGCGTCTGGAATGTTGCACCCGAGTACCAGGGGAGGAAAACTGAGACATATTTGAACACGTCTCCCGTTCACATGGTTGATCATACTCTAGGTTCCACATGCATGTTTTAGCTGAAGAAAGAATACCTTAAACCTGGAGAGTTGAGACCCGTGTAATGGGTACCATGCAATATGACTTCAAAGGGTCTTCATTTGCTCACCGAACCTCTCCAATCCTATCACTGCTGCGTTTATGCCCCTGTACACACGCTTGATTCTCTTTTGGAGACATAGCAATCCATAGGTTTTAAGATACTTACTAGTCAGGTACATTCTTATGCGTTTAATATGGGGTGTTGAGTCCATTGCGTTGAGCAAGGAGTAGCTCTTGTCTATTCCATATTTGGCTTAAGGACCTTTATATGTGCTCATTTCAATCTCTGATTTTATGCAGCACCCCAACTCACTTTACCCTTAAGCAAGCATAAGTTGGTTTTCTAAATTTGAGACCCTGTTCTGTTTTGGAATGCAGTTCCTGTGTAGCCAAGTTTACATTCCGTGTATTACTGATATCTTATGATGTTTCTTTTTCTGTTTGAGTTATTTCAGTTAGAATCATCGTACCTGAATCCGCTCATTATGCTGCTATGGGCCTGATGACATAGATTTCATTGCTGAGTGATATTGCTTTGTAAGTAAATACCACAACTTCTTTATCCATTTTTCACTTTCTGCGATGTTGAACTTGTACTGTAAACGAGGTTCTTGTAAACAGAGGCGTCCCAAACTTTGGGGTGGCTGTGTCTTTTTGATTTTAATTTCCCTAAGCTATAGGACCATAAGTGGCAGTGCCCTAGGCTCTGTTGCTTTGTTTTTTAGATGTTTCAGGAAACACCATACACTTCTCCCGAGTGGTTGTTGGCAATTTACATCCCGCCCATCAGCATAACAAGGCTCCCAGTTCTCCATGGCCTGTCCTGCCTTTCTGGATTTTACACTTTTTTCAGATGGCCCTTTTGACCAGGGGGAAGTGAGACTTCATTGTAGTGCAGATTTCCTTTGCAAGCTTGCTTGGTTGGCCAAAAAGGGCGTATGCGTTTTTTCCTGAATATATTCAGGAAAAAACGCATACGCCCTTTTTGGCCAAGTGCATCATTGTGGACGTTCTGCCTCTTTTCCTATGCTTTCAATGCAATTCCAGTCTACCTCCTGAAATCGGTTTCCTGCAATTCTGCCCCGCTTTCAAGTCCTCTTGGCAGCCTTACTTCAGTCTATTTTTGGACGATAGCTGTCATTTATAACTCTGCAGGTTTGTGAATTACAGTGCCCCTGAGCTCCTTTCTTCAACTCGCTTTCTTGTGACCTGGCCGCAACACCGCAGGATGGCTTCAGGCCCTAATCTGGTTCCGGCACGGCACGCTGAGCCTTTGGTTAATTCCTCTTCCTGGTGGGAAATGAGAGTTAAATTTGCCCGTCCAGACACCTCCAGCTAGCCTCTCATTGGTTCTCGCTATTCCTGTTCATCTTCCACAGAAATTGCAAACTGGGCCAAACAGGAGGTTAAAGGGACTGACTCTCCAAGATGGGAGAGTGTTAGTAAAGCGTCTGGAATGTTGCACCCGAGTACCAGGGGAGGGAAACTGAGACATATTTGAACACGTCTCCCGTTCACATGGTTGATCATACTCTGGGTTCCACATGCATGTTTTAGCTGAAGGAAGAATACCTTAAACCTTGGTAGTTGAAACCCGTGGAATGGGTACCATGCAATATGACTTCAAAGGGTCTTCATTTGCTCACCGAACCTCTCCAATCCTATCACTGCTGCGTTTATGCCCCTGTACACTTGCTTGATTCTCTTTCGGAGACATAGCAATCCATAGGTTTTAAGATACTTACTAGTCAGGTACATTCTTAGGCGTTTAATATGCGGTGTTGAGTCCATTTCGTTGAGCAAGGAGTAGCTCTTGTCTATTCCATATTTGGCTTAAGGAACTTTATCTGTGCTCATTTCAATCTCTGGTTTTATGCAGCACCCCAACTCACCTTTACCCTTAAGCAAGCATAAGTTGGTTTTCTTAATTTGAGACCCTGTTCTGTTCTGTAATTCAGTTCCTGTGTAGCCAAGTTTCCATTCCGTGTATTACTGATATCTTATGATGTTTCTTTTTCTGTGTGACTTATTTCAGTTAGAATCATCATACCTGAATCCACTCATTGTGCTGCTAAGGGCCTGATGACACAGATTTCATTGCTGAGTGATATTGCTTTGTAAGTAAATACCACAACTTCTTTCTCCATTTTTCACTTTCTGCGATGTTGAACTTGTACTGTAAACGAGGTTCTTGTAACCAGAGCCGTTCCAAACTTTGGGGTGGCTGTGTCTTTTTGATTTTAATTTCCCTAAGCTATAGGACCATAAGTGGCAGTGCCCTAGGCTCTGTTGCTTTGTTTTTTAGATGTTTCAGGAAACACCATACACTTCTCCAGAGTGTCTGTTGGCAATTTACATCCCGCCCATCACCATAACAAGGCTCCCAGTTCTCCATGGCCTTTCCTGCCTTTCTGGATTTTATACTTTTTTCAGATGGCCCTTTTGACCGGGGGGAAGTGAGACTTCATTGTAGTGCAGATTTCCTTTGCAAGCTTGCTTGGTTAGCCAAAAAGGGCGTATGCGTTTTTTCCTGAATATATTCAGGAAAAAACGCATACGCCCTTTTTGGCCAAGTGCATCATTGTGGACGTTCTGCCTCTTTTCCTATGCTTTCAATGCAATTCCAGTCTACCTCCTGAAATCGGTTTCCTGCAATTCTGCCCCGTTTTCAAGTCCTCTAGGCAGCCTAACTTCAGTCTATTTTTGGACGATAGCTGTCATTTATAACTCTGCAGGTTTGTGAATTACAGTGCCCCTGAGCTCCTTTCTTCAACTCGCTTTCTTGTGACCTGGCCGCAACACCGCAGGATGGCTTCAGGCCCGAATCTGGTTCCGGCCCGGCATGCTGAGCCTTTGGTTAATTCCTCTTCCTGGTGGGAAATGAGAGTTAAATTTGCCCGTCCAGACACCTCCAGCTAGCCTCTCATTGGTTCTCGCTATTCCTGTTCATCTTCCGCAGAAATTGCAAACGGGACCAAACAGGAGGTTAAAGGGACTGACTCTCCACGTGAGGAGAGTGTTAGTAAAGCGTCTGGAATGTTGCACCCGAGTACCAGGGTACGAAAACTGAGACATATTTGAACACGTCTCCCGATCACATGGTTGATCATACTCTAGGTTCCACATGCATGTTTTAGCTGAAGGAAGAATACCTTAAACCTGGGTAGTTGAAACCCGTGGAATGGGTACCATGCAATATGACTTCAAAGGGTCTTCATTTGCTCACCGAACCTCTCCAATCCTATCACTGCTGCGTTCATGCCCCTGTACACATGCTTGATTCTCTCTCGGAGACATAGCAATCCATAGGTTTTACGATACTTACTAGTCAGGTACATTCTTAGGCGTTTAATATGGGGTGTTGAGTCCATTTCGTTGAGCAAGGAGTAGCTCTTGTCTATTCCATATTTGGCTTAAGGAACTTTATCTGTGCTCATTTCAATCTCTGGTTTTATGCAGCACCCCAACTCACCTTTCCCCTTAAGCAAGCATAAGTTGGTTTTCTAAATTTGAGACCCTGTTCTGTTTTGGAATGCAGTTCCTGTGTAGCCAAGTTTACATTCCGTGTATTAGTGATATCTTATGATGTTTCGTTTTCTGTGTGACTTATTTCATTTATAATCATCGTACCTGAATCCACTCATTATGCTGCGACGGGCCTGATGACATAGATTTCATTGCTGAGTGATACTGCATTGTACGTAAGTACCTCAAGTTCTTTATCCATTTTTCACTTTCTGTGATATTGAACTTGTACAGTAAACGAGGTTCTTGTAAACGGAGGCGTCCCACACTTTGGGGTGGCTGTGTCTTTTTGATTTTAATTACCCTAAGCTATAGGACCATAAGTGGAAGTGCCCTAGGCTCTGTTGCTTTGTTTTTTAGATGTTTCAGGAAACACCATACACTTCTCCAGAGTGGCTGTTGGCAATTTACATCCCGCCCATCAGCATAAGAAGGCTCCCAGTTCTCCATGGCCTGTCGTGCCTTTATGGATTTTACACTTTTTTCAGATGGCCCTTTTGACCAGGTGGAAGTGAGACTTCATTGTAGTGCAGGTTTCCTTTGCAAGCTTGCTTGGTTGGCCAAAAAGTGCGTATGCGTTTTTTCCTGAATATATTCAGGAAAAAACGCATACGCACTTTTTGGCCAAGTGCATCATTGTGGACGTTCTGCCTCTTTTCCTATGCTTTCAATGCAATTCCAGTCTACCTCCTGAAATCGGTTTCCTGCAATTCTGCCCCGCTTTCAAGTCCTCTTGGCAGCCTTACTTCAGTCTATTTTTGGATGATAGCTGTCATTTATAACTCTGCAGGTTTGTGAATTACAGTGCCCCTGAGCTCCTTTCTTCAACTCGCTTTCTTGTGACCTGGCTGCAACACCGCAGGATGGCTTCAGGCCCTAATCTGGTTCTGGCACGGCACGCTGAGCCTTTGGTTAATTCCTCTTCCTGGTGGGAAATGAGAGTTAAATTTGCCCGTCCAGACACCTCCAGCTAGTCTCTCATTGGTTCTCGCTATTCCTGTTCATCTTCCGCAGAAATTGCAAACTGGGCCAAACAGGAGGTTAAAGGGACTGACTCTCCAAGTAGGGAGAGTGTTAGTAAAGCGTCTGGAATGTTGCACCCGAATACCAGGGTACGAAAACTGAGACATATTTGAACACGTCTCCCGATCACATGGTTGATCATACTCTGGGTTCCACATGCATGTTTTAGCTGAAGGAAGAATACCTAAAACCTGGAGAGTTGAGACCCTTGTAATGGGTACCATGCAATATGACATCAAAGGGTCTTCATTTGCTCACCGAACCTCTCCAATCCTATCACTGCTGCGTTTATGCCCCTGTACACACGCTTGATTCTCTTTTGGAGACATAGCAATCCATAGGTTTTAAGATACTTACTAGTCAGGTACATTCTTAGGCGTTTAATATGGGGTGTTGAGTCCATTTCGTTGAGCAAGGAGTAGCTCTTGTCTATTCCATATTTGGCTTAAGGAACTTTATCTGTGCTCATTTCAGTCTCTGGTTTTATGCAGCACCCCAACTCACCTTTCCCCTTAAGCAAGCATAAGTTGGTTTTCTAAATTTGAGACCCTGTTCTGTTTTGGAATGCAGTTCCTGTGTAGCCAAGTTTACATTCCGTGTATTAGTGATATCTTATGATGTTTCTTTTTCTGTGTGACTTATTTCAGTTAGAATCATCGTACCTGAATCCACTCATTATGCTGCTAAGGGCCTGATGACATAGATTTCATTGCTGAGTGATAATGCATTGTACGTAAGTACCTCAAGTTCTTTATCCATTTTTCACTTTCTGTGATATTGAACTTGTACGGTAAACGAGGTTCTTGTAAACAGAGGTGTCCCAAACATTGGGGTGGCTGTGTCATTTTGATTTTAATTTCCCTAAGCTATAGGACCATAAGTGGAAGTGCCCTAGGCTCTGTTGCTTTGTTTTTTAGATGTTTCAGGAAACACCATACACTTCTCCCAAGTGGTTCTTGGCAATTTACATCCCGCCCATCAGCATAACAAGGCTCCCAGTTCTCCATGGCCTGTCCTGCCTTTCTGGATTTTACACTTTTTTCAGATGGCCCTTTTAACCGGGGAGAAGTGAGACTTCATTGTAGTGCAGATATCCTTTGCAAGTATGCTTGGTTGGCCAAAAAGGGCGTATGCGTTTTTTCCTGAATATATTCAGGAAAAAACGCATACGCCCTTTTTGGCCAAGTGCATCATTGTGGACGTTCTGCCTCTTTTCCTATGCTTTCAATGCAATTCCAGTCTACCTCCTGAAATCGGTTTCCTGCAATGCTGCCCCGCTTTCAAGTCCTCTTGGCAGCCTTACTTCAGTCTATTTTTGGACGATAGCTGTCATTTATAACTCTGCAGGTTTGTGAATTACAGTGCCCCTGAGCTCCTTTCTTCAACTTGCTTTCTTGTGACCTGGCCGCAACACCGCAGGATGTCTTCAGGCCCTAATCTGGTTCTGGCACGGCACGCTGAGCCTTTGGTTAATTCCTCTTCCTGGTGGGAAATGAGAGTTAAATTTGCCCATCCAGACACCTCCAGCTAGTCTCTCATTGATTCTCGCTATTCCTGTTCATCTTCCGCAGTAATTGCAAACTGGGCCAAACAGGTGGTTAAAGGGACTGACTCTCCAAGTGGGGAGAGTGTTAGTAAGCGTCTGGAATGTTGCACCCGAGTACCAGGGTACGAAAACTGAGACATATTTGAACACGTCTCCCGATCACATGGTTGATCATACTCTAGGTTCCACATGCATGTTTTAGCTGAAGGAAGAATACCTTAAACCTGGGTAGTTGAAACCCGTGGAATGGGTACCATGCAATATGACTTCAAAGGGTCTTCATTTGCTCACGAACCTCTCCAATCCTATCACTGCTGCGTTTATGCCCCTGTACACATGCTTGATTCTCTTTTGGAGACATAGCAATCCATAGGTTTTAAGATACTTACTAGACAGGTACATTCTTAGGCGTTTAATATGCGGTGTTGAGTCCATTTCATTGAGCAAGGAGTAGCTCTTGTCTATTCCATATTTGGCTTAAGGAACTTTATCTGTGCTCATTTCAATCTCTGGTTTTATGCAGCACCCCAACTCACCTTTACCCTTAAGCAAGCATAAGTTGGTTTTCTAAATTTGAGACCCTGTTCTGTTCTGTAATTCAGTTCCTGTGTAGCCAAGTTTTCATTCCGTGTATTACTGATATCTTATGATGTTTCTTTTTCTGTGTGACTTATTTCAGTTAGAATCATCATACCTGAATCCACTCATTGTGCTGCTAAGGGCCTGATGACACAGATTTCATTGCTGAGTGATATTGCTTTGTAAGTAAATACCACAACTTCTTTCTCCATTTTTCACTTTCTACGATGTTGAACTTGTACTGTAAACGAGGTTCTTGTAAACAGAGCCGTTCCAAACTTTGGGGTGGCTGTGTCTTTTTGATTTTAATTTCCCTAAGCTATAGGACCATAAGTGGAAGTGCCCTAGGTTCTGTTGCTTTGTTTTTTAGATGTTTCAGGAAACACCATACACTTCTCCCGAGTGGTTGTTGGCAATTTACATCCCGCCCATCAGCATAACAAGGCTCCCAGTTCTCCATGGCCTGTCCTGCCTTTCTGGATTTTACACTTTTTTCAGATGGCCCTTTTGACCGGGGGGAAGTGAGACTTCATTGTAGTGCAGATTTCCTTTGCAAGCTTGCTTGGTTGGCCAAAAAGGGCGTATGCGTTTTTTCCTGAATATATTCAGGAAAAAACGCATACGCCCTTTTTGGCCAAGTGCATCATTGTGGACGTTCTGCCTCTTTTCCTATGCTTTCAATGCAATTCCAGTCTACCTCCTGAAATCGGTTTCCTGCAATTCTGCCCCGCTTTCAAGTCCTCTTGGCAGGCTTACTTCAGTATATTTTTGGATGATAGCTGTCATTTATAACTCTGCAGGTTTGTGAATTACAGTGCCCCTGAGCTCCTTTCTTCAACGCGCTTTCTTGTGACCTGGTCGCAACACCGCAGGATGGCTTCAGGCCCTAATCTGGTTCCGGCACGGCACGCTGAGCCTTTGGTTATTTCCTCTTCCTGGTGGGAAATGAGAGTTAAATTTGCCCGTCCAGACACCTCCAGCTAGTCTCTCATTGGTTCTCGCTATTCCTGTTCATCTTCCGCAGAAATTGCAAACTGGGCCAAACAGGAGGTTAAAGGCGCTGACTCTCCAAGTCGGGAGAGTGTTAGTAAAGCGTCTGGAATGTTGCACCCGAGTACCAGGGTACAAAAACTGAGACATAGTTGAACACGTCTCCCGTTCACACGGATGATCATACTCTTGGTTCCACATGCATGTTTTAGCTGAAGGAAGAATACCTTAAACCTGGAGAGTTGAGACACGTGTAATGGGTACCATGCAATATGACTTCAAAGGGTCTTCATTTGCTCACGAACCTCTCCAATCCTATCACTGCTGCATTTATGCCCCTGTACACATGCTTGATTCTCTTTTGGAGACATAGCAATCCATAGGTTTTAAGATACTTACTAGACAGGTACATTCTTAGGCGTTTAATATGCGGTGTTGAGTCCATTTCGTTGAGCAAGGAGTAGCTCCTGTCTATTCTATATTTGGCTTAAGGAACTTTATCTGTGCTCATTTCAGTCTCTGGTTTTATAAAGCACCCCAACTCACCTTTCCCCTTAAGCAAGCATAAGTTGGTTTTCTAAATTTGAGACCCTGTTCTGTTCTGTAATTCAGTTCCTGTGTAGCCAAGTTTACATTCCGTGTATTACTGATATATTATGATGTTTCTTTTTCTGTGTGACTTATTTCAGTTAGAATCATCATACCTGAATCCACTCATTGTGCTGCTACGGGCCTGATGACAGAGATTTCATTGCTGAGTGATATTGCTTTGTAAGTAAATACCACAACTTCTTTATCCATTTTTCACTTTCTGCGATGTTGAACTTGTACTGTAAACGAGGTTCTTGTAAACAGAGCCGTTCCAAACTTTGGGGTGGCTGTGTCTTTTTGATTTTAATTTCCCTAAGATATAGGACCATAAGTGGAAGTGCCCTAGGTTCTGTTGCTTTGTTTTTTAGATGTTTCAGGAAACACCATCCACTTCTCCGGAGTGGTTGTTGGCAATTTACATCCCGCCCATCAGCATAACAAGGCTCCCAGTTCTCCATGGCCTGTCCTGCCTTTCTGGATTTTACACTTTTTTCAGATGGCCCTTTTGACCGGGGGGAAGTGAGACTTCATTGTAGTGCAGATTTCCTTTGCAAGCTTGCTTGGTTGGCCAAAAAGGGCGTATGCGTTTTTTCCTGAATATATTCAGGAAAAAACGCATACGCCCTTTTTGGCCAAGTGCATCATTGTGGACGTTCTGCCTCTTTTCCTATGCTTTCAATGCAATTCCAGTCTACCTCCTGAAATCGGTTTCCTGCAATTCTGCCCCGCTTTCAAGTCCTCTTGGCAGCCTTACTTCAGTCTATTTTTGGACGATAGCTGTCATTTATAACTCTGCAGGTTTGTGAATTACAGTGCCCCTGAGCTCCTTTCTTCAACTCGCTTTCTTGTGAGCTGGCCGCAACACCGCAGGATGGCTTCAGGCCCTAATCTGGTTCCGGCACGGCACGCTGAGCCTTTGGTTAATTCCTCTTCCTGGTGGGAAATGAGAGTTAAATTTGCCCGTCCAGACACCTCCAGCTAGTCTCTCATTGGTTCTCGCTATTCCTGTTCATCTTCCGCAGAAATTGCAAACTGGGCCAAACAGGAGGTTAAAGGGACTGACTCTCCAAGTCGGGAGAGTGTTAGTAAAGCGTCTGGAATGTTGCACCCGAGTACCAGGGGAGGGAAACTGAGACATATTTGAACACGTCTCCCGATCACATGGTTGATCATACTCTAGGTTCCACATGCATGTTTTAGCTGAAGGAAGAATACCTTAAACCTGGGTAGTTGAAACCCGTGGAATTGGTACCATGCAATATGACTTCAAAGGGTCTTCATTTGCTCACCGAACCTCTCCAATCCTATCACTGCTGCCTTTATGCCCCTGTACACATGCTTGATTCTCTTTCAGAGACATAGCAATCCATAGGTTTTAATTACTTACTAGTCAGGTACATTCTTAGGCGTTTAATATGCGGTGTTGAGTCCATTTCGTTGAGCAAGGAGTAGCTCTTGTCTATTCCATATTTGGCTTAAGGAACTTTATCTGTGCTCATTTCAATCTCTGGTTTTATGCAGCACCCCAACTCACCTTTCCCCTTAAGCAAGCATAAGTTGGTTTTCTAAATTGGAGACCCTGTTCTGTTCTGTAATTCAGTTCCTGTGTAGCCAAGTTTACATTCCGTGTATTACTGATATCTTATGATGTTTCTTTTTCTGTGTGACTTATTTCAGTTCGAATCATCATACCTGAATCCACTCATTGTGCTGCTAAGGGCCTGATGACACAGATTTCATTGCTGAGTGATATTGCTTTGTAAGTAAATACCACAACTTCTTTATCCATTTTTCACTTTCTGCGATGTTGAACTTGTACTGTAAACGAGGTTCTTGTAAACAGAGCCGTTCCAAACTTTGGGGTGGCTGTGTCTTTTTGATTTTAAATTCCCTAAGCTATAGGACCATAAGTGGAAGTGCCCTAGGCTCTGTTGCTTTGTTTTTTAGATGTTTCAGGAAACACCATACACTTCTCGCGAGTGGTTGTTGGCAATTTACATTCCGCCCATCAGCATAACAAGGCTCCCAGTTCTCCATGGCCTGTCCTGCCTTTCTGGATTTTACACTTTTTTGAGATGGCCCTTTTGACCGGGGGGAAGTGAGACTTCATTGTAGTGCAGATTTCCTTTGCAAGCTTGCTTGGTTGGCCAAAAAGGGCGTATGCGTTTTTCCCTGAATATATTCAGGAAAAAACGCATACGCCCTTTTTGGCCAAGTGCATCATTGTGGACGTTCTGCCTCTTTTCCTATGCTTTCAATGCAATTCCAGTCTACCTCCTGAAATCGGTTTCCTGCAATGCTGCCCCGCTTTCAAGTCCTCTTGGCAGCCTTACTTCAGTCTATTTTTGGACGATAGCTGTCATTTATAACTCTGCAGGTTTGTGAATTACAGTGCCCCTGAGCTCCTTTCTTCAACTCGCTTTCTTGTGACCTGGCCGCAACACCGCAGGATGGCTTCAGGCCCTAATCTGGTTCTGGCATGGCACGCTGAGCCTTTGGTTAATTCCTCTTCCTGGTGGGAAATGACAGTTAAATTTGCCCGTCCAGACACCTCCAGCTAGTCTCTCATTGGTTCTCGCTATTCCTGTTCATCTTCCGCAGAAATTGCAAACTGGGCCAAACAGGAGGTTAAAGGGACTGACTCTCCAAGTCGGGAGAGTGTTAGTAAAGCGTCTGGAATGTTGCACCCGAGTACCAGGGGAGGAAAACTGAGACATATTTGAACACGTCTCCCGTTCACATGGTTGATCATACTCTAGGTTCCACATGCATGTTTTAGCTGAAGAAAGAATACCTTAAACCTGGAGAGTTGAGACCCGTGTAATGGGTACCATGCAATATGACTTCAAAGGGTCTTCATTTGCTCACCGAACCTCTCCAATCCTATCACTGCTGCGTTTATGCCCCTGTACACACGCTTGATTCTCTTTTGGAGACATAGCAATCCATAGGTTTTAAGATACTTACTAGTCAGGTACATTCTTATGCGTTTAATATGGGGTGTTGAGTCCATTGCGTTGAGCAAGGAGTAGCTCTTGTCTATTCCATATTTGGCTTAAGGACCTTTATATGTGCTCATTTCAATCTCTGATTTTATGCAGCACCCCAACTCACTTTACCCTTAAGCAAGCATAAGTTGGTTTTCTAAATTTGAGACCCTGTTCTGTTTTGGAATGCAGTTCCTGTGTAGCCAAGTTTACATTCCGTGTATTACTGATATCTTATGATGTTTCTTTTTCTGTTTGAGTTATTTCAGTTAGAATCATCGTACCTGAATCCGCTCATTATGCTGCTATGGGCCTGATGACATAGATTTCATTGCTGAGTGATATTGCTTTGTAAGTAAATACCACAATTTCTTTATCCATTTTTCACTTTCTGCGATGTTGAACTTGTACTGTAAACGAGGTTCTTGTAAACAGAGGCGTCCCAAACTTTGGGGTGGCTGTGTCTTTTTGATTTTAATTTCCCTAAGCTATAGGACCATAAGTGGCAGTGCCCTAGGCTCTGTTGCTTTGTTTTTTAGATGTTTCAGGAAACACCATACACTTCTCCCGAGTGGTTGTTGGCAATTTACATCCCGCCCATCAGCATAACAAGGCTCCCAGTTCTCCATGGCCTGTCCTGCCTTTCTGGATTTTACACTTTTTTCAGATGGCCCTTTTGACCAGGGGGAAGTGAGACTTCATTGTAGTGCAGATTTCCTTTGCAAGCTTGCTTGGTTGGCCAAAAAGGGCGTATGCGTTTTTTCCTGAATATATTCAGGAAAAAACGCATACGCCCTTTTTGGCCAAGTGCATCATTGTGGACGTTCTGCCTCTTTTCCTATGCTTTCAATGCAATTCCAGTCTACCTCCTGAAATCGGTTTCCTGCAATTCTGCCCCGCTTTCAAGTCCTCTTGGCAGCCTTACTTCAGTCTATTTTTGGACGATAGCTGTCATTTATAACTCTGCAGGTTTGTGAATTACAGTGCCCCTGAGCTCCTTTCTTCAACTCGCTTTCTTGTGACCTGGCCGCAACACTGCAGGATGGCTTCAGGCCCTAATCTGGTTCCGGCACGGCACGCTGAGCCTTTGGTTAATTCCTCTTCCTGGTGGGAAATGAGAGTTAAATTTGCCCGTCCAGACACCTCCAGCTAGCCTCTCATTGGTTCTCGCTATTCCTGTTCATCTTCCACAGAAATTGCAAACTGGGCCAAACAGGAGGTTAAAGGGACTGACTCTCCAAGATGGGAGAGTGTTAGTAAAGCGTCTGGAATGTTGCACCCGAGTACCAGGGGAGGGAAACTGAGACATATTTGAACACGTCTCCCGTTCACATGGTTGATCATACTCTGGGTTCCACATGCATGTTTTAGCTGAAGGAAGAATACCTTAAACCTTGGTAGTTGAAACCCGTGGAATGGGTACCATGCAATATGACTTCAAAGGGTCTTCATTTGCTCACCGAACCTCTCCAATCCTATCACTGCTGCGTTTATGCCCCTGTACACTTGCTTGATTCTCTTTCGGAGACATAGCAATCCATAGGTTTTAAGATACTTACTAGTCAGGTACATTCTTAGGCGTTTAATATGCGGTGTTGAGTCCATTTCGTTGAGCAAGGAGTAGCTCTTGTCTATTCCATATTTGGCTTAAGGAACTTTATCTGTGCTCATTTCAATCTCTGGTTTTATGCAGCACCCCAACTCACCTTTACCCTTAAGCAAGCATAAGTTGGTTTTCTTAATTTGAGACCCTGTTCTGTTCTGTAATTCAGTTCCTGTGTAGCCAAGTTTCCATTCCGTGTATTACTGATATCTTATGATGTTTCTTTTTCTGTGTGACTTATTTCAGTTAGAATCATCATACCTGAATCCACTCATTGTGCTGCTAAGGGCCTGATGACACAGATTTCATTGCTGAGTGATATTGCTTTGTAAGTAAATACCACAACTTCTTTCTCCATTTTTCACTTTCTGCGATGTTGAACTTGTACTGTAAACGAGGTTCTTGTAACCAGAGCCGTTCCAAACTTTGGGGTGGCTGTGTCTTTTTGATTTTAATTTCCCTAAGCTATAGGACCATAAGTGGAAGTGCCCTAGGTTCTGTTGCTTTGTTTTTTAGATGTTTCAGGAAACACCATACACTTCTCCCCAGTGGTTTTTGGCAATTTATATCCCGCCCATCAGCATAACAAGGCTCCCAGTTCTCCATGGCCTGTCCTGCCTTTCTGGATTTTACACTTTTTTCAGATGGCCCTTTTGACCGGGGGGAAGTGAGACTTCATTGTAGTGCAGATTTCCTTTGCAAGCTTGCTTGGTTGGCCAAAAAGGGCGTATGCGTTTTTTCCTGAATATATTCAGGAAAAAACGCATACGCCCTTTTTGGCCAAGTGCATCATTGTGGACGTTCTGCCTCTTTTCCTATGCTTTCAATGCAATTCCAGTCTACCTCCTGAAATCGGTTTCCTGCAATTCTGCCCCGCTTTCAAGTCCTCTTGGCAGCCTTACTTCAGTCTATTTTTGGAAGATAGCTCTCATTTATAACTCTGCAGGTTTGTGAATTACAGTGCCCCTGAGCTCCTTTCTTCAACTCGCTTTCTTTTGAGCTGGCCGCAACACCGCAGGATGGCTTCAGGCCCTAATCTGATTCTGGTACGGCACGCTGAGCCTTTGGTTATTTCCTCTTCCTGGTGGGAAATGAGAGTTAAATTTGCCCGTCCAGACTCCTCCAGCTAGTCTCTCATTGGTTCTCGCTATTCCTGTTCATCTTCCGCAGAAATTGCAAACTGGGCCAAACAGGAGGTTAAAGGGACTGACTCTCCAAGTCGGGAGAGTGTTAGTAAATCGTCTGGAATGTTGCACCCAAGTACCAGGGTACGAAAACTGAGACATATTTGAACACGTCTCCCGATCACATGGTTGATCATACTCTAGGTTCCACATGCATGTTTTAGCTGAAGGAAGAATACCTTAAACCTGGGTATTTGAAACCCGTGGAATGGGTACCATGCAATATGACTTCAAAGGGTCTTCATTTGCTCACGAACCTCTCCAATCCTATCACTGCTGCATTTATGCCCCTGTACACATGCTTGATTCTCTTTCGGAGACATAGCAATCTATAGGTTTTAAGATACTTACTAGTCAGGTACATTCTTAGGCGTTTAATATGCGGTGTTGAGTCCATTTCGTTGAGCAAGGAGTAGCTCTTGTCTATTCCATATTTGGCTTAAGGAACTTTATCTGTGCTCATTTCAATCTCTGGTTTTATGTAGCACCCCAACTCACCTTTCCCCTTAAGCAAGCATAAGTTGGTTTTCTAAATTGGAGACCCTGTTCTGTTTTGGAATGCAGTTCCTGTGTAGCCAAGTTTACATTCCGTGTATTAGTGATATCTTATGATGTTTCTTTTTCTGTGTGACTTATTTCAGTTAGAATCATCATACCTGAATCCACTCATTATGCTGCCATGGGCCTGATGACATAGATTTCATTGCTGAGTGATACTGCATTGTATGTAAGTACCACAGGTTCTTTATTCATTTTTCACTTTCTGTGATATTGAACTTGTACGGTAAACGAGGTTCTTGTAAACAGAGGCGTCCCAAACTTTGGGGTGGCTGTGTCTTTTTGATTTTAATTTCCCTAAGCTATAGGACCATAAGTGGAAGTGCCCTAGGCTCTGTTGCTTTGTTTTTTAGATGTTTCAGGAAACACCATACACTTCTCCCGAGTGTCTGTTGGCAATTTACATCCCGCCCATCAGCATAACAAGGCTCCCAGTTCTCCATGGCCTGTCCTGCCTTTCTGGATTTTACACTTTTTTCAGATGGCCCTTTTGACCGGGGGGAAGTGAGACTTCATTGTAGTGCAGATTTCCTTTGCAAGCTTGCTTGGTTGGCCAAAAAGGGCGTATGCGTTTTTTCCTGAATATATTCAGGAAAAAACGCATACGCCCTTTTTGGCCAAGTGCATCATTGTGGACGTTCTGCCTCTTTTCCTATGCTTTCAATGCAATTCCAGTCTACCTCCTGAAATCGGTTTCCTGCAATTCTGCCCCGCTTTCAAGTCCTCTTGGCAGCCTTACTTCAGTCTATTTTTGGACGATAGCTGTCATTTATAACTCTGCAGGTTTGTGAATTACAGTGCCCCTGAGCTCCTTTCTTCAACTCGCTTTCTTGTGACCTGGCCGCAACACCGCAGGATGGCTTCAGGCCCTAATCTGGTTCCGGCCCGGCATGCTGAGCCTTTGGTTAATTCCTCTTCCTGGTGGGAAATGAGAGTTAAATTTGCCCGTTCAGACACCTCCAGCTAGCCTCTCATTGGTTCTCGCTATTCCTGTTCATCTTCCGCAGAAATTGCAAACTGGGCCAAACAGGAGGTTAAAGGGACTGACTCTCCAAGTGGGGAGAGTGTTAGTAAAGCGTCTGGAATGTTGCACCCGAGTACCAGGGGAGGAAGACTGAGACATATTTGAACACGTCTCCCGTTCACATGGTTGATCATACTCTGGGTTCCACATGCATGTTTTAGCTGAAGAAAGAATACCTTAAACCTGGAGAGTTGAGACCCGTGTAATGGGTACCATGCAATATGACTTCAAAGGGTCTTCATTTGCTCACCGAACCTCTCCAATCCTATCACTGCTGCGTTTATGCCCCTGTACACACGCTTGATTCTCTTTTGGAGACATAGCAATCCATAGGTTTTAAGATACTTACTAGTCAGGTACATTCTTATGCGTTTAATATGGGGTGTTGAGTCCATTGCGTTGAGCAAGGAGTAGCTCTTGTCTATTCCATATTTGGCTTAAGGACCTTTATATGTGCTCATTTCAATCTCTGGTTTTATGCAGCACCCCAACTCACTTTACCCTTAAGCAAGCATAAGTTGGTTTTCTAAATTTGAGACCCTGTTCTGTTTTGGAATGCAGTTCCTGTGTAGCCAAGTTTACATTCCGTGTATTACTGATATCTTATGATGTTTCTTTTTCTGTTTGAGTTATTTCAGTTAGAATCATCGTACCTGAATCCGCTCATTATGCTGCTATGGGCCTGATGACATAGATTTCATTGCTGAGTGATATTGCTTTGTAAGTAAATACCACAACTTCTTTATCCATTTTTCACTTTCTGCGATGTTGAGCTTGTACTGTAAACGAGGTTCTTGTAAACAGAGGCGTCCCAAACTTTGGGGTGGCTGTGTGTTTTTGATTTTAATTTCCCTAAGCTATAGGACCATAAGTGGCAGTGCCCTAGGCTCTGTTGCTTTGTTTTTTAGATGTTTCAGGAAACACCATACACTTCTCCCGAGTGGTTGTTGGCAATTTACATCCCGCCCATCAGCATAACAAGGCTCCCAGTTCTCCATGGCCTGTCCTGCCTTTCTGGATTTTACACTTTTTTCAGATGGCCCTTTTGACCGGGGGGAAGTGAGACTTCATTGTAGTGCAGATTTCCTTTGCAAGCTTGCTTGGTTGGCCAAAAAGGGCGTATGCGTTTCTTCCTGAATATATTCAGGAAAAAACGCATACGCCCTTTTTGGCCAAGTGCATCATTGTGGACGTTCTGCCTCTTTTCCTATGCTTTCAATGCAATTCCAGTCTACCTCCTGAAATCGGTTTCCTGCAATTCTGCCCCGCTTTCAAGTCCTCTTGGCAGCCTTACTTCAGTCTATTTTTGGACGATAGCTGTCATTTATAACTCTGCAGGTTTGTGAATTACAGTGCCCCTGAGCTCCTTTCTTCAACTCGCTTTCTTGTGACCTGGCCGCAACACCGCAGGATGGCTTCAGGCCCTAATCTGGTTCCGGCACGGCACGCTGAGCCTTTGGTTAATTCCTCTTCCTGGTGGGAAATGAGAGTTAAATTTGCCCGTCCAGACACCTCCAGCTAGCCTCTCATTGGTTCTCGCTATTCCTGTTCATCTTCCACAGAAATTGCAAACTGGGCCAAACAGGAGGTTAAAGGGACTGACTCTCCAAGATGGGAGAGTGTTAGTAAAGCGTCTGGAATGTTGCACCCGAGTACCAGGGGAGGGAAACTGAGACATATTTGAACACGTCTCCCGTTCACATGGTTGATCATACTCTGGGTTCCACATGCATGTTTTAGCTGAAGGAAGAATACCTTAAACCTTGGTAGTTGAAACCCGTGGAATGGGTACCATGCAATATGACTTCAAAGGGTCTTCATTTGCTCACCGAACCTCTCCAATCCTATCACTGCTGCGTTTATGCCCCTGTACACTTGCTTGATTCTCTTTCGGAGACATAGCAATCCATAGGTTTTAAGATACTTACTAGTCAGGTACATTCTTAGGCGTTTAATATGCGGTGTTGAGTCCATTTCGTTGAGCAAGGAGTAGCTCTTGTCTATTCCATATTTGGCTTAAGGAACTTTATCTGTGCTCATTTCAATCTCTGGTTTTATGCAGCACCCCAACTCTCCTTTACCCTTAAGCAAGCATAAGTTGGTTTTCTAAATTTGAGACCCTGTTCTGTTCTGTAATTCAGTTCCTGTGTAGCCAAGTTTCCATTCCGTGTATTACTGATATCTTATGATGTTTCTTTTTCTGTGTGACTTATTTCAGTTAGAATCATCATACCTGAATCCACTCATTGTGCTGCTAAGGGCCTGATGACACAGATTTCATTGCTGAGTGATATTGCTTTGTAAGTAAATACCACAACTTCTTTCTCCATTTTTCACTTTCTGCGATGTTGAACTTGTACTGTAAACGAGGTTCTTGTAACCAGAGCCGTTCCAAACTTTGGGGTGGCTGTGTCTTTTTGATTTTAATTTCCCTAAGCTATAGGACCATAAGTGGAAGTGCCCTAGGTTCTGTTGCTTTGTTTTTTAGATGTTTCAGGAAACACCATACACTTCTCCTGAGTGTCTGTTGGTAATTTACATCCCGCCCATCAGCATAACAAGGCTCCCAGTTCTCCATGGCCTGTCCTGCCTTTCTGGATTTTACACTTTTTTCAGATGGCCCTTTTGACCGGGGGGAAGTGAGACTTCATTGTAGTGCAGATTTCCTTTGCAAGCTTGCTTGGTTGGCCAAAAAGGGCGTATGCGTTTTTTCCTGAATATATTCAGGAAAAAACGCATACGCCCTTTTTGGCCAACTGCATCATTGTGGACGTTCTGCCTCTTTTCCTATGCTTTCAATGCAATTCCAGTCTACCTCCTGAAATCGGTTTCCTGCAATTCTGCCTTGCTTTCAAGTCCTCTTGGCAGCCTTACTTCAGTATATTTTTGGACGATAGCTGTCATTTATAACTCTGCAGGTTTGTGAATTACAGTGCCCCTGAGCTCCTTTCTTCAACTCGCTTTCTTTTGAGCTGGCCGCAACACCGCAGGATGGCTTCAGGCCCTAATCTGATTCTGGTACGGCACGCTGAGCCTTTGGTTATTTCCTCTTCCTGGTGGGAAATGAGAGTTAAATTTGCCCGTCCAGACTCCTCCAGCTAGTCTCTCATTGGTTCTCGCTATTCCTGTTCATCTTCCGCAGAAATTGCAAACTGGGCCAAACAGGAGGTTAAAGGGACTGACTCTCCAAGTCGGGAGAGTGTTAGGAAATCGTCTGGAATGTTGCACCCAAGTACCAGGGTACGAAAACTGAGACATATTTGAACACGTCTCCCGATCACATGGTTGATCATACTCTAGGTTCCACATGCATGTTTTAGCTGAAGGAAGAATACCTTAAACCTGGGTATTTGAAACCCGTGGAATGGGTACCATGCAATATGACTTCAAAGGGTCTTCATTTGCTCACGAACCTCTCCAATCCTATCACTGCTGCATTTATGCCCCTGTACACATGCTTGATTCTCTTTCGGAGACATAGCAATCTATAGGTTTTAAGATACTTACTAGTCAGGTACATTCTTAGGCGTTTAATATGCGGTGTTGAGTCCATTTCGTTGAGCAAGGAGTAGCTCTTGTCTATTCCATATTTGGCTTAAGGAACTTTATCTGTGCTCATTTCAATCTCTGGTTTTATGCAGCACCCCAACTCACCTTTCCCCTTAAGCAAGCATAAGTTGGTTTTCTAAATTGGAGACCCTGTTCTGTTTTGGAATGCAGTTCCTGTGTAGCCAAGTTTACATTCCGTGTATTAGTGATATCTTATGATGTTTCTTTTTCTGTGTGACTTATTTCAGTTAGAATCATCATACCTGAATCCACTCATTATGCTGCTATGGGCCTGATGACATAGATTTCATTGCTGAGTGATACTGCATTGTATGTAAGTACCACAGGTTCTTTATTCATTTTTCACTTTCTGTGATATTGAACTTGTACGGTAAACGAGGTTCTTGTAAACAGAGGCGTCCCAAACTTTGGGGTGGCTGTGTCTTTTTGATTTTAATTTCCCTAAGCTATAGGACCATAAGTGGAAGTGCCCTAGGCTCTGTTGCTTTGTTTTTTAGATGTTTCAGGAAACACCATACACTTCTCCCGAGTGTCTGTTGGCAATTTACATCCTGCCCATCAGCATAACAAGGCTCCCAGTTCTCCATGGCCTGTCCTGCCTTTCTGGATTTTACACTTTTTTCAGATGGCCCTTTTGACCGGGGGGAAGTGAGACTTCATTGTAGTGCAGATTTCCTTTGCAAGCTTGCTTGGTTGGCCAAAAAGGGCGTATGCGTTTTTTCCTGAATATATTCAGGAAAAAACGCATACGCCCTTTTTGGCCAAGTGCATCATTGTGGACGTTCTGCCTCTTTTCCTATGCTTTCAATGCAATTCCAGTCTACCTCCTGAAATCGGTTTCCTGCAATTCTGCCCCGCTTTCAAGTCCTCTTGGCAGCCTTACTTCAGTCTATTTTTGGACGATAGCTGTCATTTATAACTCTGCAGGTTTGTGAATTACAGTGCCCCTGAGCTCCTTTCTTCAACTCGCTTTCTTGTGACCTGGCCGCAACACCGCAGGATGGCTTCAGGCCCTAATCTGGTTCCGGCCCGGCATGCTGAGCCTTTGGTTAATTCCTCTTCCTGGTGGGAAATGAGAGTTAAATTTGCCCGTTCAGACACCTCCAGCTAGCCTCTCATTGGTTCTCGCTATTCCTGTTCATCTTCCGCAGAAATTGCAAACTGGGCCAAACAGGAGGTTAAAGGGACTGACTCTCCAAGTCGGGAGAGTGTTAGTAAAGCGTCTGGAATGTTGCACCCGAGTACCAGGGGAGGAAGACTGAGACATATTTGAACACGTCTCCCGTTCACATGGTTGATCATACTCTGGGTTCCACATGCATGTTTTAGCTGAAGAAAGAATACCTTAAACCTGGAGAGTTGAGACCCGTGTAATGGGTACCATGCAATATGACTTCAAAGGGTCTTCATTTGCTCACCGAACCTCTCCAATCCTATCACTGCTGCGTTTATGCCCCTGTACACACGCTTGATTCTCTTTTGGAGACATAGCAATCCATAGGTTTTAAGATACTTACTAGTCAGGTACATTCTTATGCGTTTAATATGGGGTGTTGAGTCCATTGCGTTGAGCAAGGAGTAGCTCTTGTCTATTCCATATTTGGCTTAAGGAACTTTATCTGTGCTCATTTCAATCTCTGGTTTTATGCAGCACCCCAACTCACCTTTACCCTTAAGCAAGCATAAGTTGGTTTTCTAAATTTGAGACCCTGTTCTGTTCTGTAATTCAGTTCCTGTGTAGCCAAGTTTCCATTCCGTGTATTACTGATATCTTATGATGTTTCTTTTTCTGTGTGACTTATTTCAGTTAGAATCATCATACCTGAATCCACTCATTGTGCTGCTAAGGGCCTGATGACACAGATTTCATTGCTGAGTGATATTGCTTTGTAAGTAAATACCACAACTTCTTTCTCCATTTTTCACTTTCTGCGATGTTGAACTTGTACTGTAAACGAGGTTCTTGTAACCAGAGCCGTTCCAAACTTTGGGGTGGCTGTGTCTTTTTGATTTTAATTTCCCTAAGCTATAGGACCATAAGTGGAAGTGCCCTAGGTTCTGTTGCTTTGTTTTTTAGATGTTTCAGGAAACACCATACACTTCTCCCCAGTGGTTTTTGGCAATTTATATCCCGCCCATCAGCATAACAAGGCTCCCAGTTCTCCATGGCCTGTCCTGCCTTTCTGGATTTTACACTTTTTTCAGATGGCCCTTTTGACCGGGGGGAAGTGAGACTTCATTGTAGTGCAGATTTCCTTTGCAAGCTTGCTTGGTTGGCCAAAAAGGGCGTATGCGTTTTTTCCTGAATATATTCAGGAAAAAACGCATACGCCCTTTTTGGCCAAGTGCATCATTGTGGACGTTCTGCCTCTTTTCCTATGCTTTCAATGCAATTCCAGTCTACCTCCTGAAATCGGTTTCCTGCAATTCTGCCCCGCTTTCAAGTCCTCTTGGCAGCCTTACTTCAGTCTATTTTTGGACGATAGCTGTCATTTATAACTCTGCAGGTTTGTGAATTACAGTGCCCCTGAGCTCCTTTCTTCAACTCGCTTTCTTGTGACCTGGCCGCAACACCGCAGGATGGCTTCAGGCCCTAATCTGGTTCCGGCACGGCACGCTGAGCCTTTGGTTAATTCCTCTTCCTGGTGGGAAATGAGAGTTAAATTTGCCCATCCATACACCTCCAGCTAGTCTCTCATTGGTTCTCGCTATTCCTGTTCATCTTCCACAGAAATTGCAAACTGGGCCAAACAGGAGGTTAAAGGGACTGACTCTCCAAGTGGGGAGAGTGTTAGTAAAGCGTCTGGAATGTTGCACCCGAGTACCAGGGGAGGAAAACTGAGACATATTTGAACACGTCTCCCGATCACATGGTTGATCATACTCTAGGTTCCACATGCATGTTTTAGCTGAAGGAAGAATACCTTAAACCTGGGTAGTTGAAACCCGTGGAATGGGTACCATGCAATATGACTTCAAAGGGTCTTCATTTGCTCACGAACCTCTCCAATCCTATCACTGCTGCGTTTATGCCCCTGTACGCATGCTTGATTCTCTTTCGGAGACATAGCAATCCATAGGTTTTAAGATACTTACTAGTCAGGTACATTCTTAGGCGTTTAATATGCGGTGTTGAGTCCATTTCGTTGAGCAAGGAGTAGCTCTTGTCTATTCCATATTTGGCTTAAGGAACTTTATCTGTGCTCATTTCAATGTCTGGTTTTATGCAGCACCCCAACTCACCTTTCCCCTTAAGCAAGCATAAGTTGGTTTTCTAAATTTGAGACCCTGTTCTGTTCTGTAATTCAGTTCCTGTGTAGCCAAGTTTACATTCCGTGTATTACTGATATCTTATGATGTTTCTTTTTCTGTGTGACTTATTTCAGTTAGAATCATCATACCTGAATCCACTCATTGTGCTGCTAAGGGCCTGATGACATAGATTTCATTGCTGAGTGATATTGCTTTGTAAGTAAATACCACATCTTCTTTATCCATTTTTCACTTTCTGCGATGTTGAACTTGTACTGTAAACGAGGTTCTTGTAAACAGAGGCGTCCCAAACTTTGGGGTGGCTGTGTCTTTTTGATTTTAATTTCCCTAAGCTATAGGACCATAAGTGGAAGTGCCCTAGGCTCTGTTGCTTTGTTTTTTAGATGTTTCAGGAAACACCATACACTTCTCCTGAGTGTCTGTTGGTAATTTACATCCCGCCCATCAGCATAACAAGGCTCCCAGTTCTCCATGGCCTGTCCTGCCTTTCTGGATTTTACACTTTTTTCAGATGGCCCTTTTGACCGGGGGGAAGTGAGACTTCATTGTAGTGCAGATTTCCTTTGCAAGCTTGCTTGGTTGGCCAAAAAGGGCGTATGCGTTTTTTCCTGAATATATTCAGGAAAAAACGCATACGCCCTTTTTGGCCAAGTGCATCATTGTGGACGTTCTGCCTCTTTTCCTATGCTTTCAATGCAATTCCAGTCTACCTCCTGAAATCGGTTTCCTGCAATTCTGCCTTGCTTTCAAGTCCTCTTGTCAGCCTTACTTCAGTATATTTTTGGACGATAGCTGTCATTTATAACTCTGCAGGTTTGTGAATTACAGTGTCCCTGAGCTCCTTTCTTCAACTCGCTTTCTTGTGACCTGGCCGCAACACCGCAGGATGGCTTCAGGCCCTAATCTGGTTCCGGCCCGGCATGCTGAGCCTTTGGTTAATTCCTCTTCCTGGTGGGAAATGAGAGTTAAATTTGCCCATTCAGACACCTCCAGCTAGTCTCTCATTGGTTCTCGCTATTCCTGTTCATCTTCCGCAGAAATTCCAAACTGGGCCAAACAGGAGGTTAAAGGCACTGACTCTCCAAGTCGGGAGAGTGTTAGTAAAGCGTCTGGAATGTTGCACCCGAGTACCAGGGTACGAAAACTGAGACATATTTGAACACGTCTCCCGTTCACATGGTTGATCATACGCTGGGTTCCACATGCATGTTTTAGCTAAAGGAAGAATACCTTAAACCTGGAGAGTTGAGACTCGTGTAATGGGTACCATGCAATATGACTTCAAAGGGTCTTCATTTGCTCACCGAACCTCTCCAATCCTATCACTGCTGCGTTTATGCCCCTGTACACATGCTTGATTCTCTTTCAGAGACATAGCAATCCATAGGTTTTAAGATACTTACTAGTCAGGTACATTCTTAGGCGTTTAATATGGGGTGTTGAGTCCATTTCGTTGAGCAAGGAGTAGCTCTTGTCTATTCCATATTTGGCTTAAGGAACTTTATCTGTGCTCATTTCAATCTCTGGTTTTATGCAGCACCCCAACTCACCTTTCCCCTTAAGCAAGCATAAGTTGGTTTTCTAAATTGGAGACCCTGTTCTGTTCTGTAATTCAGTTCCTGTGTAGCCAAGTTTCCATTCCGTGTATTAGTGATATCTTATGATGTTTCTTTTTCTGTGTGACTTATTTCAGTTAGAATCATCATACCTGAATCCACTCATTGTGCTGCTAAGGGCCTGATGACATAGATTTCATTGCTGAGTGATACTGCATTGTACGTAAGTACCACAAGTTCTTTATCCATTTTTCACTTTCTTTGATATTGCACTTGTACGGTAAACGAGGTTCTTGTAAACGGAGGCGTCCCAAACTTTGGGGTGGCTGTGTCTTTTTGATTTTAATTTCCCTAAGCTATAGGACCATAAGTGGAAGTGCCCTAGGCTCTGTTGCTTTGTTTTTTAGATGTTTCAGGAAACACCATACACTTCTCCTGAGTGTCTGTTGGCAATTTACATCCCGCCCATCAGCATAACAAGGCTCCCAGTTCTCCATGGCCTGTCCTGCCTTTCTGGATTTTACACTTTTTTCAGATGGCCCTTTTGACCGGGGGGAAGTGAGACTTCATTGTAGTGCAGATTTCCTTTGCAAGCTTGCTTGGTTGGCCAAACAGGGCGTATGCGTTTTTTCCTGAATATATTCAGGAAAAAACGCATACGCCCTTTTTGGCCAAGTGCATCATTGTGGACGTTCTGCCTCTTTTCCTATGCTTTCAATGCAATTCCAGTCTACCTCCTGAAATCGGTTTCCTGCAATTCTGCCCCGCTTTCAAGTCCTCTTGGCAGCCTTATTTCAGTATATTTTTGGACGATAGCTGTCATTTATAACTCTGCAGCTTTGTGAATTACAGTGCCTCTGAGCTCCTTTCTTCAACTCGCTTTCTTGTGACCTGGTCGCAACACCGCAGGATGTCTTCAGGCCCTAATCTGGTTCTGGCTCGGCACGCTGAGCCTTTGGTTAATTCCTCTTCCTGGTGGGAAATGAGAGTTAAATTTGCCCATCCAGAAACCTCCAGCTAGTCTCTCATTGATTCTCGCTATTCCTGTTCATCTTCCACAGAAATTGCAAACTGGGCCAAACAGGAGGTTAAAGGGACTGACTCTCCAAGTCGGGAGAGTGTTAGTAAAGCGTCTGGAATGTTGCACCCGAGTACCAGGGTACGAAAACTGAGACATATTTGAACACGTCTCCCGTTCACATGGTTGATCATACTCTAGGTTCCACATGCATGTTTTAGCTGAAGGAAGAATACCTTAAACCTGGGTAGTTGAAACCCGTGGAATGGGTACCATGCAATATGACTTCAAAGGGTCTTCATTTGCTCACCGAACCTCTCCAATCCTATCACTGCTGTGTTTATGCCCCTGTACACATGCTTGATTCTCTTTCGGAGACATAGCAATCCATAGGTTTTAAGATACTTACTAGTCAGGTACATTCTTAGGCGTTTAATATGCGGTGTTGAGTCCATTTCGTTGAGCAAGGAGTAGCTCTTGTCTATTCCATATTTGGCTTAAGGAACTTTATCTGTGCTCATTTCAATCTCTGGTTTTATGCAGCACCCCAACTCACCTTTCCCCTTAAGCAAGCATAAGTTGGTTTTCTAAATTTGAGACCCTGTTCTGTTCTGTAATTCAGTTCCTGTGTAGCCAAGTTTCCATTCCGTGTATTACTGATATCTTATGATGTTTCTTTTTCTGTGTGACTTATTTCAGTTAGAATCATCATACCTGAATCCACTCATTGTGCTGCTAAAGGCCTGATGACATAGATTTCATTGCTGAGTGATATTGCTTTGTAAGAAAATACCACAGCTTCTTTATCCATTTTTCATTTTCTGCGATGTTGAACTTGTACTGTAAACGAGGTTCTTGTAAACAGAGGCGTCCCAAACTTTGGGGTGGCTGTGTCTTTTTGATTTTAATTTCCCTAAGCTATAGGACCATAAGTGGAAGTGCCCTAGGCTCTGTTGCTTTGTTTTTTAGATGTTTCAGGAAACACCATACACTTCTCCCGAGTGTCTGTTGGCAATTTACATCCCGCCCATCAGCATAACAAGGCTCCCAGTTCTCCATGGCCTGTCCTGCCTTTCTGGATTTTACACTTTTTTCAGATGGCCCTTTTGACCGGGGGGAAGTGAGACTTCATTGTAGTGCAGATTTCCTTTGCAAGCTTGCTTGGTTGGCCAAAAAGGGCGTATGCGTTTTTTCCTGAATATATTCAGGAAAAAACGCATACGCCCTTTCTGGCCAAGTGCATCATTGTGGACGTTCTGCCTCTTTTCCTATGCTTTCAATGCAATTCCAGTCTACCTCCTGAAATCGGTTTCCTGCAATTCTGCCTTGCTTTCAATGCCTCTTCATAGCCTTACCTCAATATATTTTTTAAAAATAGTTGGCCTTTATAACTCTGCAGGTTTTTGAATTGCAGTGGCCCTTAGCTCCATTTTTTAGCTCTTATTTTTGTGGTCTTGCCCCATAACCACAGGATTCCTTGAAGCCCTATTTTTCTTCTGGGGCACCTTGCTGTGCCTTTGGTTAATTCTTCTTACTGATGTGATATTAGAGTGACATGTGCCCATTGAAACCACTACAGCTAGTTTCTCACTGGTTCCCCCTATTCCCATTCATCCTCTGCACTAACTGCAGACTGTGCGATACCAGAACTTAAAGGCATTGACTCCATGTGGGGATGTTGTTAGTAAAGCGGCTGGAATGTCGATCCGGAGCCCCAGGAGAGGAAAAATGAGGTGCGTTTTAGAAACCTTTCCCGATCATATGGTATACCAGTCGCTGGGTTTCCCAAGCATGGTTTAGCTGTAGGAAGATTCCCTTCAACCTGGAGTGTTGGGACCCTTGGACTGAGTAGCATGAAGTATTGCATTAAACTTTCGGCAGTTGCTCACCAAAGCTCACCAATCCTGTCAGCCCCAAGTGTCCAGCCTTATGTCTTATCCAGCTGTGGGTTTATATGTGGTCAATCCAGGTTGCATCACAGCCCCTGAGCGAATTTTGTAAGAATTTTTCTCTCTTTCATTGTTTCAGCATTTTGTTTTTAAAATTTATTTCTATAATGGGGTTTAGCTCCTTTTCACTGCTGTGTTTGTGCCGCTCTGCACACACTTGATTCCCTTATGGAGATATATCAATACATGGGTTTTAAGATTCTTATTCCTCAGATATATTTCTCTGCGGTGTATAGGGTGTGTTGAGGCCTGTTCATTGAGCAAGGTGTAGATCTTGTCTAATACCTATTTGGTTTATTGAACGGTATCTGTGCTAATTTCAAACTCTGGATTTATGCATCACCCCACCTCTCCTTTCCCCTTAAGCTGACATAAGTGTGTTTTCTAAATGTGAGACACTGTTCTGTTCTGTAATTCATTTCTTGTGCAGCCATATTTACCCTCCCTCTATAAGTGATATCTTATGATATGTTTCTTTTTCTGTTTGACTTATTTCAAGTAGTATTATCGGACCTAAATCCACTCTTTATCCTTCTACTAGCCTTATTACATTGATTTCATGGTGAAGAGATATTCCATTGTACATAAGTACCACATCTTCTTTATCCATTGTTCTCTTTCCTGGGATATTTAAGGTGTACTGAAGTTGAGGTTCTTGTAAACAGAGTAGCCCTAAACTGTGGTGTGCTTGTGTCTTGTTGATTTTTAGACTTCCCTAGATATACTCCCATGATTGGAAGTGTCCTATGCTCTGTAGCTCTGTTTTTTAGATGATTTAGGAACCACCATACACTTCTCCAGAGTGGCTCTCGGCAGTTCACACACTGCCCATCAGCGTATAAAGGCTCCCTGTTCTCCATGGCCTGTCCTGCATTTCTGGTTTTTACAATTTTTTAGGATGGCCCTTTTGACCGGTGGGAAGTGAGACTTCTTTGTTGTGCACATTTGCATTGCTTGCTTGCTTCGTTGCCCATAAAGTGCGTATGCGTTTTTTCCTGGATATAATCAGGAAAAAACGCATACGCCCTTTTGGGCCAACTGCATCATTGTCGAAATTCTGCCGCTTTTCATGTGCGTTAAAGACGAGTCCAATCTATCTCTTGAAATCTGTTTCTTGCAATTCTGTCTTGCATTCAGATCCTCTTCTTTGCCTTACCTCAACATATTTTTGGACGTTAGTTTTCATTTATAACTCTGCAGGTTTGTGAATTGCAGTGACCCTGAGCTCCATTTTTTAAGTTGCTCTTTTGTGAGCTGGCCTCAAACCCGCAGGATTGCTTCAGGCCCTATTTTGGTTCCGGCGAGGCAGGCTGAGCCTTTCTTTAATTCTTATTCTTAATGGGAAATTAGAGTGATATGTGCCCGTCCAAACCCCTACAACTCTTCTCTCATTGGTTCCCCCTCTTCCCGTTCATCCTCCTCACAATTTGCAAAATGTGTGAAACAGAAGTTTAAATGTGCTGATTCTCCAAGTGGGGAGATTCTAAGTAGCGTGGCTGGAATGGTGAACAGGAGCACCAGGAGAGGATAAATGAGGTGCATTTTAGACACATCTCCCGATCACATGGTGTACAGTCCTCTGGGTTTTCCATGCATGTTTTAGCTGTAGGAAGATCCCTTGAACCTGCAGATTTGGGACCCATTGAATGGGTACCAGGTAGTATCACTTTAAAGGGTGTGCATTTCCTCACCCAACCTCACATTTCTCTTAGCGCAAACAGTTTCCAGCCTTATGTCTCATCCTGCTGTGGGTCTAGATGTGTTCAATCCATGTTGCATCACCGTCCCTGAGGAAAAGTTGTAAGAGGTTTTCTCTGTCTCTCTGTCGTTTATTTTTTTCAATTTATTACTATATTGGTTACAGCTGATTTTCAAAGCTCTGTTTCTTGCTGCTGTACATCCACTTGATTCGCGTACAGAGAGACATCAATAAATTCTTTTTCAGATTCTTACCAGTCGTATATATTCTTTTCTGGTGACTTGAGTGTGCTGAGTGCAGTTCTTTTAGCTACCGTGTAGGCCTTGTTGATTATCAGTTTGGTATTTGGAATGGTATCTTTGCTAATTTCAACCTCCTGGATGATGCCTCACCCCTCCCCACCTTTCCCGTTTAGCAGCCTTATGCGTGTTTTCTACATATTTGACTATGTTTTTGTTTTGTAATTTATTTCATGTGTAGCCATTTTGGATTCCACCTTTAAGTGATATCTTATGATATGTGTCTTTTTCTTTTTGAATTCTGTCACTTAGAATGATCATACGTAACTCCTCCGGAGTTGTTACAACTGGCCATATTTCATTGATTTCCAGGCTGAATAATATTCCACTCTACCTAAGTACCACATCTCTATCCATTTTTCCCCTCCAGAGACATTTAAGTTATATCCTAGTCGAGGATCTTTTAAACAGAGAGGGGGTAAACATTGGGGTGCCTGTGTCCTCTCGATTTTTGTTTTTCCCAAGATATACGCCCATGAGTGCAAGTGCCCTATGCTCTGTAGCTCATTTTTTAGATGCTTTAGTAAACACAATACACTTCTCCAGAATGGCCGTTGGCAATATACATTTCCACTATAAGTCTCACAGGGCTCCCTCTTCTCGTTGCCCTGTCCTGCATTTCTGTTGTTTACGCTTTATGAGGATGGCTCTTCTGACTGATGCGAAGTGATATCTTTTGTAGTATTGACTTCCAGTGCCCACCTGTTTGGTTGGCTAAAAAAGTGTATGCCCTTTTCTTGAATATATACAGAAAAGAACGCATACACCCTTTTTGGCCAACTGCAATGTTGGCAATGTTCAGCTCCTTTTCTTGTGCTTAATGGCGAGTCCTTTCTACCTCCTCAAATCCCTTTCCTGCCATTCTCCCTTGCTTACAAGTCCTTTTCTCTGACTTTCCTCAAGACATTTTTCAGTGATGGATATTTTCAACTCTGCAGTTTTGTGAATTTTACTGCCCCTGAGTTCCATTGTTCAACTCGTGTTTATGGGAACTGGCCACAAAGCAGCGGGATTTCCTCAAGCCCTATACTGTTTCCATGGGCAACCCTAGCCTTTGGTCAATTCGTCTTCCTGATTGGAAATTAGAGTGACATGTGCCTGTCTGAACACCTAGGACTTGTCTCTCATTGTTCCTCATCCTTCCGCTTCATCCTCTGGACAAATTCCAAACTGTACGCAACAGGATGTTGACAGTGCTGACATCTCCAAGTGGGGAGACTGTTAGTAAAGACGCTGGAGGGGTGAACCCGAGCACCAGGAGATGAGGAGATGAGATGCCTTTTCCAAACTCTTCCCGATCAGACGGTATACCATCCTCTGGGTGTGACAGACATGTTTTAGCAGTAGGAAGAGTCCCATTCATGTAAGGAGAACACCAGGGCTTTTTCAAAATCAGTGTCTCCCCGAAACCCAAACTGGGGAAGTTTTTAAGCTACGGCTACACATATGTTCATTAAGGGCCTTGGGAAGTAGGCAGAGTCCAAACTTTAGATGATTGAAGTCTTCAGGGTCAGAAGCACTCACCACCAGCTTCCCTTAGGCTACACTTTAACTGTCATTGATAGATGATGTCAATAAAAATATCTATTCTTTTTCAGATTATTTCCCCTTATAGGTTATTGCAAAATGTTGAGTGTAGTTCCCTGTGCTATACAGTAGTTCCTTGTTGATGATCTATTTTATACATAGCAGTGTGTATGTGTTCATTCCAAACTGTTAATTTATCCCTCCTCCCACCTTTCCCCTTTGGTAATAATAAATTATAAGATTTTATACTTCTCAGAAATGGGGGAGCTGAAAGAGAGGTATCATTTTCAATGGAAAAGCATTTAAAACAAGATTGAAGGTTTAACCAAGATTATTAGCTGTACATCCTTGGAAAGAAATCACTTCGTTTCTCTAATATTGACCTGACAAATAAGACAAACCTTTTCACTGAACTTGCTTATAAAAAGTGATGGAAATATCAAATGGAAGTGTTAAAAACATCTTATTTTACCCGAGCCTTATACACTGTTCTATGTTAACTACAGTTTGGCTCACACATCTGTTCATTGAGGTTACAATAGTCTCAATTTCTGTTACTGATCCTCCAGAGTGGACCCCAACAAGTGTCCCCCTGCCCAGTGGCATTGGGGCCAACAGATCGAGACTGAGTTTGGTTCACAAGCAAAGGAAACTTTATATTTTGATCAGAGAATGGAGAGGTGAGAGCATGCACTACCCCGTGGGCTGTGGGCTGGGCTGCTGTGTAGAGATCCTGTCAGAGTCAGTGGGAGGGAGGGAGGCGGCGGAGCTCTCGAGGGCCGGGTTGGCTGTAGCTCAGGCTCTATATCGTGGAGTCTGCACTGGGCCCCAGGAGCTGAGGTGTCGACCCAGCCATTCTGCACTAGGAAATCTGGTCTGAAGTGCCGGGTGTGGAACCTCTGCATGCGGGACCCTAGGAGCACGTGAAATTAGACAAAGCACAAAGGATAAAAAAGGTTAGACTTGACTTTATTGCCCAGATTCTATTTTTATCTCCCAGGGATTTTTAATGGGCTTTGCTGGGGACAAACCCCTCCTCTGCCTTTTGTCCCGTTCCTCATTCTTGGAGTGCTGAGGGTGCAGACCCTTCTTCTGTAACTGCTGAGTGCTGAGTTGGGAGCCCTCATACCCTGGGGCGAGGGTCAGAGCTTCTCCCCAGCAGCCTCCCGGTGACGTTGATTGTCCCCAGGACCTCTGCCTCCCTGCTCGTCCACCTGAGCACCAGCATTGGAAGTGTTATAGATTCTAATGACCTTTAAGGGTCCAGGAAAGAGATGTGCAGAGACGCTGTGGGGGCCGGTTTCACCCCACCCCACATTTGTTCGGCCACCTTAGGCTGACCGTCTCTGCCAGCCTAGATGCTCTGACCAGTAGTCTGCGCTTTCTTCAATTAGGCCCCTGAATTAACGTACAAACAGCACCAGGTGTCAGAGCCCTGCCCGCTCAACTCCCAGACAGTCCAGGGTCAGTGGTGACCAAGGACCATGATGGCTACTGAGTCAACAGCCTTTTGAAGTAAACAGGAGTCCAGCCGGTCTTATTGGCCACCATCATCACGGTGTCTGTAGGCTTTTCTATGGTGACAGTGTGGTATACTGTTCCCCCGCCAAGATTATTAGCTCCCCTCTGGGTGCAGTAAGTCCTGCAAGCAGTAGTCTACTCTTTTGGGACACACTCTTGTTGTTTTATGAGAGAAACTCCAGGTCAAGTGATGTTCACACGAGTCGTCATGGTGCCCTGTTGCCCCCGGTTATCTCTCTGGATGTTGGAGTTGGAGGGCCTCCTCACTCGAGGTCGGTGTGCCCACGGAGCGAACCCTGCAACTTCAGGGCATGGTTGGTGGTTAGGATCACCACGTGGGGTTCTTTTCCCTTAGGAGGGAGGTGGCCTTTTGGGCTGCTGATTTCCAGGTTTTTAGATACCGCCAGTATCTTGGCCAGATGTGGCAGTGGGCCAAGCCCCTTAGTGACCGTAGTTTATCCTACCTGGATGGCATTCTTGCATTGTTCCATTTCAAGTGGTCCCAGTTTTTGCACTAATTCTCCAATGGCGATTCACCTTTCACCGGGAATGTAAAGGTCAAAGGGTTTAGCTAAATTAGGGAGTTCCAGGGCAAGGGTCTGAATTGACTGCTCTTTCCATTCTTGAAAGGCCACTTCTGGATTCTATTCAAAAGGATCATCATCTTTTCCTTTCAGTGTTTCATATAGAGGCCCAGGTAGTAGACTGTGGTTAGGGATCCAGAAGCAGCAAACCCTGGCCTCCCCAGGAACCCCTAAGCTGTCTTCTAGTTTTAGAAAGGGGTAAGGCTGAAAATGGTTTCTTCCCTTTCCTGGGATGGGCTTCTCTGACCTTCTGTGGGAATGAAGCCCAGGCAGGTCACCGCAGTCTGTGATATTTGAGCTTTTTCTTGGACAACTTCTATCCTTTATTGGCTTGGTAGTTCAGAGGCCTCCTTAGTAGGGCTGGTGATCAGAATGTCGTCTGCATATTGAAGGAGGGTTTCCTTTTCCAGAGGTAGAACTTTTAGGTCTTTAGCTAAGCTTTCCCCAAAGATGGTGTGGGAATTTTTGCACCCTTGGGGCCAGACGGCCCGGAAGTATTGTTTTAGTTGTATGTGGAGTCCTGCCACTCACAAGCCAAAATTTCTTGTGACTCTGGGACTAATGGAATACAAAAGAAGGCATCATTGAAGACTAATACAGAATACCATGTCCTGGTGGTTGGTAGAATGACCAGCAGGGTGTAGGAATTAGGAGCAACTGGAGGTATATCCTCGGTGGCTTCACTGACTGTCCTGACATCCTTTACCAGGTCCCCAGCAGCCCATGGGGCTCTCGTGGTCAGACCAATCCCAGAATATGGAGCTCACCTGGGCAGGTACCCCACCCCCACCCCAGCCCACGGGGCTCTCGTGGTCAGGCCCCTCCCAGGATACAGAGCTACCCTTGCAGGTACCGTGGCAGGGCTGGGCACACAGGAACCGTGCACATAGCCCTCATTGCAGAGCACCCCCAGCTCACCTGTCGCTCAGAGCTGACACAGAGCACCTCAGAGCAGGACTTGAACTAACAAACAGCAGCTGTGACAGGTCTGTGACCCTGGGCATCACTCCGTGAGGCCTCCCTCCACCTGGTCTTCCAGAGACTTCCACTGCACCCAGGGCACCAGGCCTCTGTCTCCAACCACAACCCACCCCTCCTCTGCCTGACTCCTGGGTTCCTCTCATTAGGAGAGGGTTTTCTTGAAGTTGTCTCCCACTCATGGGCCAGATAAAATGATTAGAAAACAAGCCAAAGCTGCAGCCCCTTGTCTATCCTGACTCTCAGGAGCCCACACCTGTTCCTTGGACCTGGCCGGTTCAGCAAGTTCCATTTTCTGCAACTGTGAGCCCCTGAGGGGTGATGATTGGCTGACCTGGGCAGCCTTACCGTGCCGGCCAGCCCTCCCCAGGTGTGCCTGGGTTGAGATCAATATAAATACCACTCCAGGCAGCAAGAGCCCCTGCAGCCGTGCCTGACGCCATTTTCTCTGCCCTGTCAGCAGTCTCAGGGCTGGGCTGGTGGGAGGGAGTGAGAGGCCACGGCTTTGTGGGTGGCCCAGTGTGAGTGGGGCTCTGCTGGACTTTCTGCAGCAGTTGCCAGGCTGCCACCTGCTAAAGAAGAGGATGTGTCACCCATACCTGCTGCTGGAATTTCTCCCTGGGCAGAGGTGAGGAAGGAAAAAAGCAGTGGGGGCAGGGACAGGACAGGTATCTCAGGCAGGGAAATGGAAATCTTCCAGAAGAGCACCCAGGGCCAGGACCATCCTGGCTGGCCTGCAGGCACCAAGTCGGCTGGCATGCTGTCACTCGTGTGGCTCTATGGCCCTTCCTCTAGGCTTTCAAGTCCTTGTATATATTCAGGTGTTTTACCTGGGACGGGTGGGAATAGTTCAGCAGCAAGTGGCCTGGGGCTCAGCTCACGTTTACTCACAGATGCCTCGGCACGGTGCCCCAGCTTTGCAATGAGGACGCTTGTTGCGTGGGGGCTGCTGGCTGAATGGGAGACGATTCCCCACCACTGACCAACTTCAGAATTGTTTACAACTGGAGCAAGTGCCCTGATACGGTTTTCCTCTGTGTAACTGGTGGGTTCTGTGTTTTTTTTCTCTTTTTCGTTTTTGGTTCAAGGTAGATTTTATTCCTCTTTTTTGTATTTACAGATATAAGCATGGAAATAATTTATTCATATAAATACATGTATGTGCAGGGAATAATTGTTTTTTCTGTTTTATTTTTTAAATTTTACTTCTTTTTAATTTTGAATTTTATTTTATATTTTTATACAGCAGGTTCTTATTGGTTATCTATTTTATACATATAAATGTATACATGCCAATCCCAGTCTCTCAACTCCTCCCACCACCACCCCCCCAACAGCTTTCCCCCCTTGTTGTCCATACGTTTGTTGTCTACATCTGTTGCTCTGTTTATGCCTTGCAAAATGGTTAATCTGTACAGTTTTTCTAGGTTCCACATATATGCATGAATATACAAGATTTGTTTTTCTCTTTCTGACTTACTTCACTCTGTATGACAGTCTCTAGATCCATCGACGTCTCTACAAATGACCCAATTTCATTCCTTTTCATGGCTTAGTAATATTCCATTTTATATATGTACCACAGCTTTATGCATTCGTCTGTCTGTGGGCATTTAGGTTGCTTCCATTACCTCGATATTGTAAATAGTGATGCAATGAACATTGCGGTGAATGACTCTTTTTGATTTATGGTTTTGTCTGGGTATATGTCCAGTACTGGGATTGCTGTATCCTATGGTAATTCTATTGTTAGTTTCTTAAGAAATTCCATATTGTTCTCCATAATGACTGTATCAATTTATATTCCCAACAATAGTGGAAGAGGGTTCCTTTTCTCCACACCCTTTCCAGCATTTTTTGTTTGTAGATTTTCAATGATGCCTATTCTACCAGGTGTGAGGTGATACCTCATTGTTGAATCCATTTCGTTGAGCAAGGGGTAGCTCTTGTCTATTACATATTTGGCTTATGGAACGGTATCTGTGCTAATTGCAAACTCTGCTTTTATGCAGCACCCCAACTCACCTTCCCCCTTAAGCAGGCATAAGTTGGTTTTCTAAACTTGAGACCCTGTTCTGTTTTGTAATTCAGTTCATGTGTAGCCAAGTTCACATTCCGTGTATTAGTGATACCTTATGATGTTTCTTTTTCTGTGTGACTTATTTCACTTAGAATCATCGTGCCTCAATCCACTCATTATGCTGGTACGGGCCTGGTGACATAGATTTCATTGCTGAGTGGTATTCTGTTGTACAGAAGTACCGCAACTTCTTTATCCATTATTTGCTCTCTGGGATGTTTAACTTGTGCCGTAGAAGAGATTCCTGTAAAAAGAGCCGTCCCAAATTTTGGGGTTGCTGTGTCTTTTTGATTTTAATTTCCCTAAGCTATAGGACCATAAGTGGAAGTGCCCTAGGCTCTGTTGCTTTGTTTTTTAGATGTTTCAGGAAACACCGTACACTTCTCCCGAGTGGTTGTTGGCAATTTACATCCCGCCCATCAGCATAACAAGGCTCCCAGTTCTCCATGGCCTGTCCTGCCTTTCTGGATTTTACACTTTATTCTGATGGCCCTTTTGACCGGGGGGAAGTGAGACTTCATTGTAGTGCAGATTTCCTTTGCAAGCTTGCTTGGTTGGCCAAAAAGGGCGTATGCGTTTTTTCCTGAATATATTCAGGAAAAAACGCATACGCCCTTTTTGGCCAAGTGCATCATTGTGGACGTTCTGCCTCTTTTCCTATGCTTTCAATGCAATTCCAGTCTACCTCATGAAATCGGGTTCCTGCAATTCTGCTCCGCTTTCAAGTCCTCCTGGCAGCCTTACTTCAGTATATTTTTGGACGATAGCTGTCATTTATAACTCTGCAGGTTTGTGAATTACAGTGCCCCTGAGCTCCTTTCTTCAACTCGCTTTCTTTTGAGCTGGCCGCAACACCGCAGGATGGCTTCAGGCCCTAATCTGGTTCCGGTACGGCACGCTGAGCCTTTGGTTATTTCCTCTTCCTGGTGGGAAATGAGAGTTAAATTTGCCCGTCCAGACACCTCCAGCTAGCCTCTCATTGGTTCTCGCTATTCCTGTTCATCTTCCGCAGAAATTGCAAACTGGGCCAAACAGGAGGTTAAAGGGACTGACTTTCCAAGTGGGGAGAGTGTTAGTAAAGGGTCTGGAATGTTGCACCCAAGTACCAGGGTACGAAAACTGAGACATATTTGAACACGTCTCCCGATCACATGGTTGATCATACTCTAGGTTCCACATGCATGTTTTAGCTGAAGGAAGAATACCTTAAACCTGGGTAGTTGAAATCCGTGGAATGGGTACCAAGCAATATGACTTCAAAGGGTCTTCATTTGCTCACAGAACCTCTCCAATCCTATCACTGCTGCGTTTATGCCCCTGTACACATGCTTGATTCTCTTTCGGAGACATAGCAATCCATAGGTTTTAAGATACTTACTAGTCAGGTACATTCTTAGGCGTTTAATATGCGGTGTTGAGTCCATTTCGTTGAGCAAGGAGTAGCTCTTGTCTATTCCATATTTGGCTTAAGGAACTTTATCTGTGCTCATTTCAATCTCTGGTTTTATGCAGCACCCCAACTCACCTTTCCCCTTAAGCAAGCATAAGTTGGTTTTCTAAATTTGAGACCCTGTTCTGTTCTGTAATTCAGTTCCTGTGTAGCCAAGTTTACATTCCGTGTATTACTGATATCTTATGATGTTTCTTTTTCTGTGTGACTTATTTCAGTTAGAATCATCATACCTGAATCCACTCATTGTGCTGCTAAGGGCCTGATGACATAGATTTCATTGCTGAGTGATATTGCTTTGTAAGTAAATACCACAACTTCTTTATCCATTTTTCACTTTCTGCGATGTTGAACTTGTACTGTAAACGAGGTTCTTGTAAACAGAGCCGTTCCAAACTTTGGGGTGGCTGTGTCTTTTTGATTTTAAATTCCCTAAGCTATAGGACCATAAGTGGCAGTGCCCTAGGCTCTGTTGCTCTGTTTTTTAGATGTTTAAGGAAACACCATACACTTCTCCCGAGTGTTTGTTGGCAATTTACATCCCGCCCTTCAGCATAACAAGGCTCCCAGTTCTCCATGGCCTGTCCTGCCTTTCTGGATTTTACACTTTTTTCAGATGGCCCTTTTGACCGGGGGGAAGTGAGACTTCATTGTAGTGCAGATTTCCTTTGCAAGCTTGCTTGGTTGGCCAAAAAGGGCGTATGCGTTTTTTCCTGAATATATTCAGGAAAAAACGCATACGCCCTTTTTGGCCAAGTGCATCATTGTGGACGTTCTGCCTCTTTTCCTATGCTTTCAATGCAATTCCAGTCTACCTCCTGAAATCGGTTTCCTGCAATTCTGCCCCGCTTTCAAGTCCTCTTCGCAGCCTTACTTCAGTCTATTTTTGGACGATAGCTGTCATTTATAACTCTGCAGGTTTGTGAATTACAGTGCCCCTGAGCTCCTTTCTTCAACTCGCTTTCTTGTGAGCTGGCCGCAACACCGCAGGATGGCTTCAGGCCCTAATCTGGTTCCGGCACGGCACGCTGAGCCTTTGGTTAATTCCTCTTCCTGGTGGGAAATGAGAGTTAAATTTGCCCATCCAGACACCTCCAGCTAGTCTCTCATTGGTTCTCGCTATTCCTGTTCATCTTCCACAGAAATTGCAAACTGGGCCAAACAGGAGGTTAAAGGGACTGACTCTCCAAGTGGGGAGAGTGTTAGTAAAGCGTCTGGAATGTTGCACCCGAGTACCAGGGGAGGAAAACTGAGACATATTTGAACACGTCTCCCGTTCACATGGTTGATCATACTCTGGGTTCTACATGCATGTTTTAGCTGAAGGAAGAATACCTTAAACCTGGAGAGTTGAGACCCGTGGAATGGGTACCATGCAATATGACTTCAAAGGGTCTTCATTTGCTCACCGAACCTCTCCAATCCTATCACTGCTGCATTTATGCCCCTGTACACATGCTTGATTCTCTTTCGGAGACATAGCAATCCATAGGTTTTAAGATACTTACTAGTCAGGTACATTCTTAGGCGTTTAATATGGGGTGTTGAGTCCATTTCATTGAGCAAGGAGTAGCTCTTGTCTATTCCATATTTGGCTTAAGGAACTTTATCTGTGCTCATTTCAATCTCTGGTTTTATGCAGCACCCCAACTCACCTTCCCCCTTAAGCAAGCGTAAGTTGGTTTTCTAAACTTGAGACACTGTTCTGTTTTGTAATTCAGTTCATGTGTAGCCAAGTTCACATTCTGTGTATTAGTGATACCTTATGATGTTTCTTTTCAGTGTGACTTATTTCAGTTCGAATCATCATACCTGAATCCACTCATTATGCTGCTACGGGCCTGATGACATAGATTTCATTGCTGAGTGATATTGCATTGTACGTAAGTACCACAAGTTCTTTATCCATTTTTCACTTTCTGCGATATTGAACTTGTACCGTAAACGAGGTTCTTGTAAACAGAGGCGTCCCAAACTTTGGGGTGGCTGTGTCTTTTTGATTTTAATTTCCCTAAACTATAGGACCATAAGTGGAAGTGCCCTAGGCTCTGTTGCTTTGTTTTTTAGATGTTTCAGGAAACACCATACACTTCTCCAGAGTGGCTGTTGGCAATTTACATCCCGCCCATCAGCATAACAAGGCTCCCAGTTCTCAATGGCCTGTCCTGCCTTTCTGGATTTTACACTTTTTTCAGATGGCCCTTTTGACCGGGGGGAAGTGAGACTTCATTGTAGTGCAGATTTCCTTTGCAAGCTTGCTTGGTTGGCCAAAAAGGTCGTATGCGCTTTTTCCTGAATATATTCAGGAAAAAACGCATACGTCCTTTTTGGCCAAGTGCATCATTGTGGACGTTCTGCCTCTTTTCCTATGCTTTCAATGCAATTCCAGTCTACCTCCTGAAATCGGTTTCCTGCAATTCTGCCCCGCTTTCAAGTCCTCTTGGCAGCCTTACTTCAGTGTATTTTTGGATGATAGCTGTCATTTATAACTCTGCAGGTTTGTGAATTACAGTGCCCCTGAGCTCCTTTCTTCAACTCGCTTTCTTGTGACCTGGCCGCAACACCGCAGGATGGCTTCAGGCCCTAATCTGGTTCCGGCACGGCACGCTGAGCCTTTGCTTAATTCCTCATCCTGGTGGGAAATGAGAGTTAAATTTGTCAATCCAGAAACCTCCCGCTTGTCTCTCATTGGTTCTCCCTATTCCTGTACATCTTCCGCAGAAATTGTAAACTGGGCCAAACAGGAGGTTAAAGGCACTGACTCTCCAAGTGGGGAGAGTGTTAGTAAAGCGTCTGGAATGTTGCACCGAAGTACCAGGGGACGAAAACTGAGACATATTTGAACATGTCTCCCGATCACACGGTTGATCATACTCTGGGTTCCACATGCATGTTTTAGCTGAAGAAAGAATACCTTAAACCTGGAGAGTTGAGACCCGTGGAATGGGTACCATGCAATATGACTTCAAAGGGCCTTCATTTGCTCACCGAACCTCTCCAATCCTATCACTGCTGCGTTTATTCCCCTGTACACATGCTTGATTTCCTTCGGAGACATAGCAATCCATAGGTTTTAAGATACTTACTAGTCAGGTACATTCTTAGGCGTTTAATATGCGGTGTTGAGTCCATTTCGTTGAGCAAGGAGTAGCTCTTGTCTATTCGATATTTGGCTTAAGGAACTTTATCTGTGCTCATTTCAATCTCTGGTTTTATGCAGCACCCCAACTCACCTTTCCCCTTAAGCAAGCATAAGTTGGTTTTCTAAATTTGAGACCCTGTTCTGTTCTGTAATTCAGTTCCTGTGTAGCCAAGTTTCCATTCCGTGTATTACTGATATCTTATGATGTTTCTTTTTCTGTGTGACTTATTTCAGTTAGAATCATCATACCTGAATCCACTCATTGTGATGCTAAGGGCCTGATGACACAGATTTCATTGCTGAGTGATATTGCTTTGTAAGTAAATACCACAACTTCTTTATCCATTTTTCAATTTCTGCGATGTTGAACTTGTACTGTAAACGAGGTTCTTGTAAACAGAGGCGTCCCAAACTTTGGGGTGGCTGTGTCTTTTTGATTTTAATTTCCCTAAGCTATAGGACCATAAGTGGCAGTACCCTAGGCTCTGTTGCTTTGTTTTTTAGATGTTTCAGGAAACACCATACACTTCTCCTGAGTGTCTGTTGGCAATTTACATCCCGCCCATCAGCATAACAAGGCTCCCAGTTCTCCATGGCCTGTCCTGCCTTTCTGGATTTTACACTTTTATCAGATGGCCCTTTTGACCGGGGGGAAGTGAGACTTCATTGTAGTGCAGATTTCCTTTGCAAGCTTGCTTGGTTGGCCAAAAAGGGCGTATGCGTTTTTTCCTGAATATATTCAGGAAAAAACGCATACGCCCTTTTTGGCCAAGTGCATCATTGTGGACGTTCTGCCTCTTTTCCTATGCTTTCAATGCAATTCCAGTCTACCTCCTGAAATCGGTTTCCTGCAATTCTGCCCCGCTTTCAAGTCCTCTTGGCAGCCTTACTTCAGTCTATTTTTGGACGATAGCTGTCATTTATAACTCTGCAGGTTTGTGAATTACAGTGCTCCTGAGCTCCTTTCTTTAACTCGCTTTCTTGTGACCTGGCCGCAACACCGCAGGATGTCTTCAGGCCCTAATCTGGTTCTGGCACGGCACGCTGAGCCTTTGGTTAATTCCTCTTCCTGGTGGGAAATGAGAGTTAAATTTGCCCATCCAGACACCTCCAGCTAGTCTCTCATTGGTTCTCGCTATTCCTGTTCATCTTCCACAGAAATTGCAAACTGGGCCAAACAGGAGGTTAAAGGCACTGACTCTCCAAGTCGGGAGAGTGTTAGTAAAGCGTCTGGAATGTTGCACCCGAGTACCAGGGTACGAAAACTGAGACATATTTGAACACGTCTCCCGATCACATGGTTGATCATACTCTAGTTTCCACATGCATGTTTTAGCTGAAGGAAGAATACCTTAAACCTGGGTAGTTGAAACCCGTGGAATGGGTACCATGCAATATGACTTCAAAGGGTCTTCATTTGCTCACCGAACCTCTCCAATCCTATCACTGCTGCGTTTATGCCCCTGTACACACGCTTGATTCTCTTTCGGAGACATAGCAATCCATAGGTTTTAAGATACTTACTAGTCAGGTACATTCTTAGGCGTTTAATATGGGGTGTTGAGTCCATTTCGTTGAGCAAGGAGTAGCTCTTGTCTATTCCATATTTGGCTTAAGGAACTTTATCTGTGCTCATTTCAATCTCTGGTTTTATACAGCACCCCAACTCACCTTTACCCTTAAGCAAGCATAAGTTGGTTTTCTAAATTTGAGACCCTGTTCTGTTCTGTAATTCAGTTCCTGTGTAGCCAAGTTTACATTCCGTGTATTACTGATATCTTATGATGTTTCTTTTTCTGTGTGACTTATTTCAGTTAGAATCATCGTACCTGAATCCACTCATTATGCTGCTACGGGCCTGATGACATAGATTTCATTGCTGAGTGCTACTGCATTGTACGTAAGTACCACAAGTTCTTTATCCATTTTTCACTTTCTGTGATATTGAACTTGTACGGTAAACGAGGTTCTTGTAAACGGAGGCGTCCCAAACTTTGGGGTGGCTGTGTCTTTTTGATTTTAATTTCCCTAAGCTATAGGACCATAAGTGGAAGTGCCCTAGGCTCTGTTGCTTTGTTTTTTAGATGTTTCAGGAAACACCATACACTTCTCCCGAGTGGTTGTTGGCAATTTACATCCCGCCCATCAGCATAACAAGGCTCCCAGTTCTCCATGGCCTGTCCTGCCTTTCTGGATTTTACACTTTTTTCAGATGGCCCTTTTGACCGGGGGGAAGTGAGACTTCATTGTAGTGCAGATTTCCTTTGCAAGCTTGCTTGGTTGGCCAAGAAGGGTGTATGCGTTTTTTCCTGAATATATTCAGGAAAAAACGCATACGCCCTTTTTGGCCAAGTGCATCATTGTGGACGTTCTGCCTCTTTTCCTATGCTTTCAATGCAATTCCAGTCTACCTCCTGAAATCGGTTTCCTGCAATTCTGACCGCTTTCAAGTCCTCTTGGCAGCCTTACTTCAGTCTATTTTTGGACGATAGCTGTCATTTATAACTCTGCAGGTTTGTGAATTACAGTGCCCCTGAGCTCCTTTCTTCAACTCGCTTTCTTGTGACCTGGCCGCAACACCGCAGGATGGCTTCAGGCCCTAATCTGGTTCCGGCACGGCATGCTGAGCCTTTGGTTATTTCCTCTTCCTGGTGGGAAATGAGAGTTAAATTTGCCCGTCCAGACACCTCCAGCTAGTCTCTCATTGGTTCTCGCTATTCCTGTTCATCTTCCACAGAAATTGCAAACTGGGCCAAACAGGAGGTTAAAGGGACTGACTCTCCAAGTCGGGAGAGTGTTAGTAAAGCGTCTGGAATGTTGCACCCGAGTACCAGGGGAGGAAAACTGAGACATATTTGAACACGTCTCCCGTTCACATGGTTGATCTTACTTGGGTTCAACATGCATGTTTTAGCTGAAGGAAGAATACCTTAAACCTGGGTATTTGAAACCCGTGGAATGGGTACCATGCAATATGACTTCAAAGGGTCTTCATTTGCTCACCGAACCTCTCCAATCCTATCACTGCTGCGTTTATGCTCCTGTACACATGCTTGATTCTCTTTCGGAGACATAGCAATCCATAGGTTTTAAGATACTTACTAGTCAGGTACATTCTTAGGCGTTTAATATGCGGTGTTGAGTCCATTTCGTTGAGCAAGGAGTAGCTCTTGTCTATTCCATATTTGGCTTAAGGAACTTTATCTGTGTTCATTTCAATCTCTGGTTTTATGCAGCAATCCAACTCACCTTTCCCCTTAAGCAAGCATAAGTTGGTTTTCTAAACTTGAGAACCTGTTCTGTTTTGGAATTCAGTTCCTGTGTAGCCAAGTTTACATTCCGTGTATTACTGATATCTTATGATGTTTCTTTTTCTGTGTGACTTATTTCAGTTAGAATCATCATACCTGAATCCACTCATTGTGCTGCTAAGGGCCTGATGACACAGATTTCATTGCTGAGTGATATTGCTTTGTAAGTAAATACCACAACTTTTTTATCCATTTTTCACTTTCTGCGATGTTGAACTTGTACTGTAAACGAGGTTCTTGTAAACAGAGCCCTTCGAAACTTTGGGGTGGCTGTGTCTTTTGATTTTAAATTCCCTAAGCTATAGGACCATAAGTGGAAGTGCCCTAGGCTCTGTTGCTTTGTTTTTTAGATGTTTCAGGAAACACCATACACTTCTCCCGAGTGTTTGTTGGCAATTTACATCCCGCCCTTCAGCATAACAAGGCTCCCAGTTCTCCATGGCCTGTCCTGCCTTTCTGGATTTTACACTTTTTTCAGATGGCCCTTTTGACCGGGGGGAAGTGAGACTTCATTGTAGTGCAGATTTCCTTTGCAAGCTTGCTTGGTTGGCCAAAAAGTGCGTATGCGTTTTTTCCTGAATATATTCAGGAAAAAACACATACGCCCTTTTTGGCCAAGTGCATCATTGTGGACATTCTGCCTCTTTTCCTATGCTTTCAATGCAATTCCAGTCTACCTCCTGAAATCGGTTTCCTGCAATTCTGCCCCGATTTCAAGTCCTCTTGGCAGCCTTACTTCAGTCTATTTTTGGACGATAGCTCTCATTTATAACTCTGCAGGTTTGTGAATTACAGTGCCCCTGAGCTCCTTTCTTCAACTTGCTTTCTTTTGAGCTGGCCGCAACACCGCAGGATGGCTTCAGGCCCTAATCTGGTTCCGGTACGGCACGCTGAGCCTTTGGTTATTTCCTCTTCCTGGTGGGAAATGAGAGTTAAATTTGCCCGTCCAGACACCTCCAGCTAGCCTCTCCTTGGTTCTCGCTATTCCTGTTCATCTTCCGCAGAAATTGCAAACTGGGCCAAACCGGAGGTTAAAGGGACTGACTCTCCAAGTCGGGAGAGTGTTAGTAAAGCGTCTGGAATGTTGCACCCGAGGACCAGGGTACGAAAACTGAGACATATTTGAACACGTCTCCCAATCACATGGTTGATCATACTCTAGGTTCCACATGCATGTTTTAGCTGAAGGAAGAATACCTTAAACCTGGGTATTTGAAACCCGTGTAATGGGTACCATGCAATATGACTTCAAAGGGTCTTCATTTGCTCACCGAACCTCTCCAATCCTATCACTGCTGCGTTTATGCCCCTGTACACATGCTTGATTCTCTTTCGGAGACATAGCAATCTATAGGTTTTATGATACTTACTAGTCAGGTACATTCTTAGGCGTTTAATATGGGGTGTTGAGTCCATTTCGTTGAACAAGGAGTAGCTCTTGTCTATTCCATATTTGGCTTAAGGATCTTTATCTGTGCTCATTTCAATCTCTGGTTTTATGCAGCACCCCAACTCACCTTTCCCCTTAAGCAAGCATAAGTTGGTTTTCTAAATTTGAGACCCTGTTCTGTTTTGGAATGCAGTTCCTGTGTAGCCAAGTTTACATTCCGTGTATTACTGATATCTTATGATGTTTCTTTTTCTGTGTGACTTATTCAGTTAGAATCATCGTACCTGAATCCACTCATTATGCTGCTACGGGCCTGATGACATAGATTTCATTGCTGAGTGATACTGCATTGTACGTAAGTACCACAAGTTCTTTATCCATTTTTCACTTTCTGTGATATTGAACTTGTACGGTAAACGAGGTTCTTGTAAACGGAGGCGTCCCAAACTTTGGGGTGGCTGTGTCTTTTTGATTTTAATTTCCCTAAGTTTTAGGACCATAAGTGGAAGTGCCCTATGCTCTGTTGCTTTGTTTTTTAGATGTTTCAGGAAACACCATACACTTCTCCTGAGTGTCTGTTGGCAATTTACATCCCGCCCATCAGCATAACAAGGCTCCCAGTTCTCAATGACTGTTGCGTTTCTGGATTTTACACGTTTTTCAGATGTCCCTTTTGACCGGGGGGAAGTGAGACTTCATTGTAGTGCAGATTTCCTTTGCAAGCATGCTTGGTTGGCCAAAAAGGGCGTATGCGTTTTTTCCTGAATATATTCAGGAAAAAACGCATACGCCCTTTTTGGCCAAGTGCATCATTGTGGACGTTCTGCCTGTTTGCCTATGCTTTCAATGCAATTCCAGTCTACCTCCTGAAATCAGTTTCCTGCAATTCTGCCCCGCTTTCAAGTCCTCTTGGCAGCCTTACTTCAGTCTATTTTTGGACGATAGCTCTTATTTATAACTCTGCAGGTTTGTGAATTACAGTGCCCCTGAGCTCCTTTCTTCAACTCGATTTCTTGTGACCTGGCCGCAACACCGCAGGATGGCTTCAGGCCCTAATCTGGTTCCGGCCCGGCATGCTGAGCCTTTGGTTAATTCCTCTTCCTGGTGGGAAATGAGAGTTAAATTTGCCCGTCCAGACACCTCCAGCTAGCCTCTCATTGGTTCTCGCTATTCCTGTTCATCTTCCGCAGAAATTGCAAACTGGGCCAAACAGTAGGTTAAAGGGACTGACTCTCCAAGTCGGGAGAGTGTTAGTAAAGCGTCTGGAATGTTGCACCCGAGTACCAGGGTACGAAAACTGAGACATATTTGAACACGTCTCCCGTTCACATGGTTGATCATACTCTGGGTTCCACATGCATGTTTTAGCTGAAGGAAGAATACCTTAAACCTGGAGAGCTGAGACCCGTGTAATGGGTACCATGCAATATGACTTCAAAGGGTCTTCATTTGCTCACCGAACCTCTCCAATCCTATCACTGCTGCGTTTATGCCCCTGTACACACGCTTGATTCTCTTTTGGAGACATAGCAATCCATAGGTTTTAAGATACTTACTAGTCAGGTACATTCTTAGGCGTTTAATATGGGGTTTTGAGTCCATTTTGTTGAGCAAGGAGTAGCTCTTCTCTATTCCATATTTGGCTTAAGGAACTTTATCTGTGCTCATTTCAATCTCTGGTTTTATGCAGCACCCCAACTCACCTTTCCCCTTAAGCAAGCATAAGTTGGTTTTCTAAATTTGAGACCCTGTTCTGTTTTGGAATGCAGTTCCTGTGTAGCCAAGTTTACATTCCGTGTATTAGTGATATCTTATGATGTTTCTTTTTCTGTGTGACTTATTTTAGTTAGAATCATCGTACCTGAATCCACTCATTATGCTGCTACGGGCCTGATGACATAGATTTCATTGCTGAGTGATACTGCATTGTACGTAAGTACCACCAGTTCTTTATCCATTTTTCACTTTCTGTGATATTGAACTTGTACGGTAAACGAGGTTCTTGTAAACGGAGGCGTCCCAAACTTTGGGGTGGCTGTGTCTTTTTGATTTTAATTTCCCTAAGCTATAGGACCATAAGTGGAAGTGCCCTAGGCTCTGTTGCTTTGTTTTTTAGATGTTTCAGGAAACACCATACACTTCTGCTGAGTGTCTGTTGGCAATTTACATCCCGCCCATCAGCATAACAAGGCTCCCAGTTGTCCATGGCCTGTCCTGCCTTTCTGGATTTTACACTTTTTTCAGATGGCCCTTTTGACCGGGGGGAAGTGAGACTTCATTGTAGTGCAGATTTCCTTTGCAAGTTTGCTTGGTTGGCCAAAAAGGGCGTATGCGTTTTTTCCTGAATATATTCAGGAAAAAACGCATACGCCCTTTTTGGCCAAGTGCATCATTGTGGACGTTCTGCCTCTTTTCCTATGCTTTCAATGCAATTCCAGTCTACCTCCTGAAATCGGTTTCCTGCAATTCTGCCCCGCTTTCAAGTCCTCTTGGCAGCCTTACTTCAGTATATTTTTGGACAATAGCTGTCATTTATAACTCTGCAGGTTTGTGAATTACAGTGCCCCTGAGCTCCTTTCTTCAACTCGCTTTCTTGTGACCTGGCCGCAACACCGCAGGATGTCTTAATGCCCTAATCTGGTTCTGGCACGGCACGCTGAGCCTTTGGTTAATTCCTCTTCCTGGTGGGAAATGAGAGTTAAATTTGCCCATCCAGACACCTCCAGCTAGTCTCTCATTGGTTCTCGCTATTCCTGTTCATCTTCCACAGAAATTGCAAACTGGGCCAAACAGGAGGTTAAAGGGACTGACTCTCCAAGTCGGGAGAGTGTTAGTAAAGCGTCTGGAATGTTGCACCCGAGTACCAGGGGAGGAAAACTGAGACATATTTGAACACGTCTCCCGTTCACATGGTTGATCTTACTTGGGTTCAACATGCATGTTTTAGCTGAAGGAAGAATACCTTAAACCTGGGTATTTGAAACCCGTGGAATGGGTACCATGCAATATGACTTCAAAGGGTCTTCATTTGCTCACCGAACCTCTCCAATCCTATCACTGCTGCGTTTATGCTCCTGTACACATGCTTGATTCTCTTTCGGAGACATAGCAATCCATAGGTTGTAAGATACTTACTAGTCAGGTACATTCTTAGGCGTTTAATATGCGGTGTTGAGTCCATTTCGTTGAGCAAGGAGTAGCTCTTGTCTATTCCATATTTGGCTTAAGGAACTTTATCTGTGTTCATTTCAATCTCTGGTTTTATGCAGCAATCCAACTCACCTTTCCCCTTAAGCAAGCATAAGTTGGTTTTCTAAACTTGAGAACCTGTTCTGTTTTGGAATTCAGTTCCTGTGTAGCCAAGTTTACATTCCGTGTATTAGTGATATCTTATGATGTTTCTTTTTCTGTGTGACTTATTTCAGTTAGAATCATTGTACCTGAATCCACTCATGATGCTGCTACGGGCCTGATGACATAGATTTCATTGCTGAGTGATACTGCATTGTACGTAAGTACCACAAGTTCTTTATCCATTTTTCACTTTCTGTGATATTGAACTTGTACGGTAAACGAGGTTCTTGTAAACAGAGGCGTCCCAAACTTTGGGGTGGCTGTGTCTTTTTGATTTTAATTTCCCTAAGCTATAGGACCATAAGTGGCAGTGCCCTAGGCTCTGTTGCTTTGTTTTTTAGATGTTTCAGGAAACACCATACACTTCTCCTGAGTGTCTGTTGGCAATTTACATCCCGCCCATCAGCATAACAAGGCTCTCAGTTCTCCATGGCCTGTCCTGCCTTTCTGGATTTTACACTTTTTTCAGATGGCCCTTTTGACCGGGGGGAAGTGAGACTTCATTGTAGTGCAGATTTCCTTTGCAAGCTTGCTTGGTTGGCCAAAAAGGGCGTATGCGTTTTTTCCTGAATATATTCAGGAAAATACGCATACGCCCTTTTTGGCCAAGTGCATCATTGTGGACGTTCTGCCTCTTTTCCTATGCTTTCAATGCAATTCCAGTCTACCTCCTGAAATCGGTTTCCTGCAATTCTGCCCCGATTTCAAGTCCTCTTGGCAGCCTTACTTCAGTCTATTTTTGGACGATAGCTCTCATTTATAACTCTGCAGGTTTGTGAATTACAGTGCCCCTGAGCTCCTTTCTTCAACTCGCTTTCTTGTGAGCTGGCCGCAACACCGCAGGATGGCTTCAGGCCCTAATCTTGTTCCGGCCCGGCATGCTGAGCCTTTGGTTAATTCCTCTTCCTGGTGGGAAATGAGAGTTAAATTTGCCCGTCCAGACACCTCCAGCTAGCCTCTCATTGGTTCTCGCTATTCCTGTTCATTTTCCGCAGAAATTGCAAACTGGGCCAAACAGGAGGTTAAAGGGACTGACTCTCCAAGTCGCGAGAGTGTTAGTAAAGCGTCTGGAATGTTGCACCCGAGTACCAGGGGAGGAAAACTGAGACATATTTGAACACGTCTCCCGTTCACATGGTTGATCATACTCTGGGTTCCACATGCATGTTTTAGCTGAAGGAAGAATACCTTAAACCTGGAGAGTTGAGACCCGTGGAATGGGTACCATGCAATATGACTTCAAAGGGTCTTCATTTGCTCACCGAACCTCTCCAATCCTATCACTGCTGCGTTTATGCCCCTGTACACACGCTTGATTCTCTTTTGGAGACATAGCAATCCATAGGTTTTAAGATACCTACTAGTCAGGTACATTCTTAGGCGTTTAATATGGGGTTTTGAGTCCATTTCGTTGAGCAAGGAGTAGCTCTTGTCTATTCCATATTTGGCTTAAGGAACTTTATCTGTGCTCATTTCAATCTCTGATTTTATGCAGCACCCCAACTCACCTTTCCCCTTAAGCAAGCATAAGTTGGTTTTCTAAATTTGAGACCCTGTTCTGTTTTGGAATGCAGTTCCTGTGTAGCCAAGTTTACATTCCGTGTATTAGTGATATCTTATGATGTTTCTTTTTCTGTGTGACTTATTTCAGTTAGAATCATCGTACCTGAATCCACTCATTATGCTGCTACGGGCCTGATGACATAGATTTCATTGCTGAGTGGTACTGCATTGTACGTAAGTACCACAAGTTCTTTATCCATTTTTTACTTTCTGTGATATTGAACTTGTACGGTAAACGAGGTTCTTGTAAACGGAGGCGTCCCAAACTTTGGGGTGGCTGTGTCTTTTTGATTTTAATTTCCCTAAGCTATAGGACCATAAGTGGAAGTGCCCTAGGCTCTGTTGCTTTGTTTTTTAGATGTTTCAGGAAACACCATACACTTCTCCTCAGTGTCTGTTGGCAATTTACATCCCGCCCATCGGCATAACAAGGCTCCCAGTTCTCAATGCCTGTTGCGTTTCTGGATTTTACACTTTTTTCAGATGTCCCTTTTTACCGGGGGGAAGTGAGACTTCATTGTAGTGCAGATTTCCTTTGCAAGCGTGCTTGGTTGGCCAAAAAGGGCGTATGCGTTTTTTCCTGAATATATTCAGGAAAAAACGCATACGCCCTTTTTGGCCAAGTGCATCATTGTGGACGTTCTGCCTCTTTTCCTATGCTTTCAATGCAATTCCAGTCTACCTCCTGAAATCGGTTTCCTGCAATTCTGCCTCGCTTTCAAGTCCTCTTGGCAGCCTTACTTCAGTGTATTTTTGGACGATAGCTGTCATTTATAACTCTGCAGGTTTGTGAATTACAGTGCCCCTGAGCTCCTTTCTTCAACTCGATTTCTTGTGACCTGGCCGCAACACCGCAGGATGGCTTCAGGCCCTAATCTTGTTCCGGCCCGGCATGCTGAGCCTTTGGTTAATTCCTCTTCCTGGTGGGAAATGAGAGTTAAATTTGCCCGTCCAGACACCTCCAGCTAGCCTCTCATTGGTTCTCGCTATTCCTGTTCATCTTCCGCAGAAATTGCAAACTGGGCCAAACAGGAGGTTAAAGGGACTGACTCTCCAAGTCGGGAGAGTGTTAGTAAAGCGTCTGGAATGTTGCACCCGAGTACCAGGGTACAAAAACTGAGACATATTTGAACACATCTCCCGTTCACATGGTTGATCATACTTGGGTTCAACATGCATGTTTTAGCTGAAGGAAGAATACCTTAAACCTGGGTATTTGAAACCCGTGTAATGGGTACCATGCAATATGACTTCAAAGGGTCTTCATTTGCTCACCGAACCTCTCCAATCCTATCACTGCTGCGTTTATGCCCCTGTACACACGCTTGATTCTCTTTTGGAGACATAGCAATCCATAGGTTTAAAGATACTTACTAGTCAGGTACATTCTTAGGCGTTTAATATGGGGTTTTGAGTCCATTTCGTTGAGCAAGGAGTAGCTCTTGTCTATTCCATATTTGGCTTAAGGAACTATATCTGTGCTCATTTCAATCTCTGGTTTTATGCAGCACCCCAACTCACCTTTCCCCTTAAGCAAGCATAAGTTGGTTTTCTAAATTTGAGACCCTGTTCTGTTTTGGAATGCAGTTCCTGTGTAGCCAAGTTTACATTCCGTGTATTAGTGATATCTTATGATGTTTCTTTTTCTGTGTGACTTATTTCAGTTAGAATCATCATACCTGAATCCACTCATTGTGCTGCTAAGGGCCTGATGACACAGATTTCATTGCTGAGTGATATTGCTTTGTAAGTAAATACCACAACTTCTTTATCCATTTTTCACATTCTGCGATGTTGAACTTGTACTGTAAACGAGGTTCTTGTAAACAGAGCCGTTCCAAACTTTGTTGTGGCTGTGTCTTTTTCATTTTAATTTCCCTAAGCTATAGGACCATAAGTGGAAGTGCCCTAGGTTCTGTTGCTTTGTTTTTTAGTTGTTTCAGGAAACACCATACACTTCTCCCAAGTGGTTCTTGGCAATTTACATCCCACCCATCAGCATAACAAGGCTCCCAGTTCTCCATGGCCTGTCCTGCCTTTCTGGATTTTACACTTTTTTCAGATGGCCCTTTTGACCGGGGGGAAGTGAGACTTCATTGTAGTGCAGATTTCCTTTGCAAGCTTGCTTGGTTGGCCAAAAAGGGCGTATGCGTTTTTTCCTGAATATATTCAGGAAAAAACGCATACGCCCTTTTTGGCCAAGTGCATCATTGTGGAGGTTCTGCCTCTTTTCCTATGCTTTCAATGCAATTCCAGTCTACCTCCTGAAATCGGTTTCCTGCAATTCTGCCCCGCTTTCAAGTCCTCTTGGCAGCCTTACTTCAGTCTATTTTTGGACGATAGCTCTCATTTATAACTCTGCAGGTTTGTGAATTACAGTGCCCCTGAGCTCGTTTCTTCAACTCGCTTTCTTGTGACCTGGCCGCAACACCGCAGGATGGCTTCAGGCCTTAATCTGGTTCCGGCACGGCACGCTGAGCCTTTGGTTATTTCCTCTTCCTGGTGGGAAATGAGAGTTAAATTTGCCCAACCAGACACCTCCAGCTATTCTTTCATTGGTTCTCGCTATTCCTGTTCATTTTCCACAGAAATTGCAAACTGGGCCAAACAGGAGGTTAAAGGGACTGACTCTCCAAGTCGGGAGAGTGTTAGTAAAGCGTCTGGAATGTTGCACCCAAGTACCAGCGTACGAAAACTGAGACATATTTGAACACGTCTCCCGATCACATGGTTGATCATACTCTAGGTTCCACATGCATGTTTTAGCTGAAGGAAGAATACCTTAAACCTGGGTATTTGAAACCCGTGGAATGGGTACCATGCAATATGACTTCAAAGGGTCTTCATTTGCTCACGAACCTCTCCAATCATATCACTGCTGCGTTTATACCCCTGTACACATGCTTGATTCTCTTTCGGAGACATAGCAATCCATAGGTTTTAAGATACTTACTAGTCAGGTACATTCTTATGCGTTTAATATGGGGTGTTGAGTCCATTTCGTTGAGCAAGGAGTAGCTCTTGTCTATTCCATATTTGGCTTAAGGAACTTTATCTGTGCTCATTTCAATCTCTGGTTTTATGCAGCACCCCAACTCACCTTTCCCCTTAAGCAAGCATAAGTTAGTTTTCTAAATTTGAGACCCTGTTCTGTTCTGTAATTCAGTTCCTGTGTAGCCAAGTTTCCATTCCGTGTATTACTGATATCTTATGATGTTTCTTTTTCTGTGTGACTTATTTCAGTTAGAATCATCATACCTGAATCCACTCATTGTGCTGCTAAGGGCCTGATGACACAGATTTCATTGCTGAGTGATATTGCTTTGTAAGTAAATACCACAACTTCTTTCTCCATTTTTCACTTTCTGCGATGTTGAACTTGTACTGTAAACGAGGTTCTTGTAAACAGAGGCGTCCCAAACTTTGGGGTGGCTGTGTCTTTTTGATTTTAATTTCCCTAAGCTATAGGACCATAAGTGGAAGTGCCCTAGGCTCTGTTGCTTTGTATTTTAGATGTTTCAGGAAACACCATACACTTCTCCCGAGTGGTTGTTGGCAATTTACATCCCGCCCATCAGCATAACAAGGCTCCCAGTTCTCCATGGCCTGTCCTGCCTTTCTGGATTTTACACTTTTTTCAGATGGCCCTTTTGACCGGGTGGAAGTGAGACTTCATCGTAGTGCAGATTTCCTTTGCAAGCTTGCTTGGTTGGCCAAAAAGGGCGTATGCGTTTTTTCCTGAATATATTCAGGAAAAAGCGCATACGCCCTTTTTGGCCAAGTGCATCATTGTGGACGTTCTGCCTCTTTTCCTATGCTTTCAATGCAATTCCAGTCTACCTCCTGAAATCGGTTTCCTGCAATTCTGCCCCGCTTTCAAGTCCTCTTGGCAGCCTTACTTCAGTCTATTTTTGGACGATAGCTGTCATTTATAACTCTGCAGGTTTGTGAATTACAGTGCCCCTGAGCTCCTTTCTTCAACTCGCTTTCTTGTGAGCTGGCCGCAACACCGCAGGATGGCTTCAGGCCCTAATCTGGTTCTGGCACGGCACGCTGAGCCTTTGGTTAATTCCTCTTCCTGGTGGGAAATGAGAGTTAAATTTGCCCATCCAGACACCTCCAGCTAGTCTCTCATTGGTTCTCGCTATTCCTGTTCATCTTCCGCAGAAATTGCAAACTGGGCCAAACAGGAGGTTAAAGGCACTGACTCTCCAAGTGGGGAGAGTGTTAGTAAAGCGTCTGGAATGTTGCACCCGAGTACCAGGGTACGAAAACTGAGACATATTTGAACACGTCTCCCGATCACATGGTTGATCATACTCTAGGTTCCACATGCATGTTTTAGCTGAAGGAAGAATACCTTAAACCTGGGTAGTTGAAACCCGTGGAATGGGTACCATGCAATATGACTTCAAAGGGTCTTCATTTGCTCACCGAACCTCTCCAATCCTATCACTGCTGTGTTTATGCCCCTGTACACACGCTTGATTCTCTTTTGGAGACATAGCAATCCATAGGTTTTAAGATACTTACTAGTCAGGTACATTCTTAGGCGTTTAATATGCGGTGTTGAGTCCATTTCGTTGAGCAAGGAGTAGCTCTTGTCTATTCCATATTTGGCTTAAGGAACTTTATCTGTGCTCATTTCAATCTCTGGTTTTATACAGCACCCCAACTCACCTTTCCCCTTAAGCAAGCATAAGTTGGTTTTCTAAATTTGAGAACCTGTTCTGTTTTGGAATGCAGTTCCTGTGTAGCCAAGTTTACATTCCGTGTATTACTGATATCTTATGATGTTTCTTTTTCTGTGTGACTTATTTCAGTTAGAATCATCGTACCTGAATCCACTCATTATGCTGCTACGGGCCTGATGACATAGATTTCATTGCTGAGTGATACTGCATTGTACGTAAGTACCACAAGTTCTTTATCCATTTTTCACTTTCTGTGATATTGAACTTGTACGGTAAACGAGGTTCTTGTAAATGGAGGCGTCCCAGAATTGGGGTGGCTGTGTCTTTTTGATTTTAATTTCCCTAAGCTATAGGACCATAAGTGGAAGTGCCCTAGGTTCTGTTGCTTTGTTTTTTAGATGTTTCAGGAAACACCATACACTTCTCCCGAGTGGTTGTTGGCAATTTACATCCCGCCCATCAGCATAACAAGGCTCCCAGTTCTCCATGGCCTGTCCTGCCTTTCTGGATTTTACACTTTTTTCAGATGGCCCTTTTGACCGGGGGGAAGTGAGACTTCATTGTAGTGCAGATTTCGTTTGCAAGCTTGCTTGGTTGGCCAAAAAGGGCGTATGCGTTTTTTCCTGAATATATTCAGGAAAAAACGCATACGCCCTTTTTGGCCAAGTGCATCATTGTGGACGTTCTGCCTCTTTTCCTATGCTTTCAATGCAATTCCAGTCTACCTCCTGAAATCGGTTTCCTGCAATTCTGCCCCGCTTTCAAGTCCTCTTGGCAGCCTTACTTCAGTCTATTTTTGGACGATAGCTGTCATTTATAACTCTGCAGGTTTGTGAATTACAGTGCCCCTGAGCTCCTTTCTTCAACTCGCTTTCTTGTGACCTGGCCGCAACATTGCAGGATGGCTTCAGGCCCTAATCTGGTTCCGGTACGGCACGCTGAGCCTTTGGTTATTTCCTCTTCCTGGTGGGAAATGAGAGTTAAATTTGCCCGTCCAGACACCTCCAGCTAGCCTCTCATTGGTTCTCGCTATTCCTGTTCATCTTCCGCAGAAATTGCAAACTGGGCCAAACAGGAGGTTAAAGGCGCTGACTCTCCAAGTGGGGAGAGTGTTAGTAAAGCATCTGGAATGTTGCACCCGAGTACCAGCGGAGGAAAACTGAGACATATTTGAACACGTCTCCCGTTCACATGGTTGATCATACTCTGGGTTCCACATGCATGTTTTAGCTGAAGGAAGAATACATTAAACCTGGAGAGTTGAGACCCGTGTAATGGGTACCATGCAATATGACTTCAAAGGGTCTTCATTTGCTCACTGAACATCTCCAATCCTATCACTGCTGCGTTTATGCCCCTGTACACATGCTTGATTCTCTTTCGGAGACATAGCAATCCATAGGTTTTAAGATACTTACTAGTCAGGTACATTCTTAGGCGTTTAATATGCGGTGTTGAGTCCATTTCGTTGAGCAAGGAGTAGCTCTTGTCTATTCCATATTTGGCTTAAGGAACTTTATCTGTGCTCATTTCAATCTCTGGTTTTATGCAGCAATCCAACTCACCTTTCCCCTTAAGCAAGCATAAGTTGGTTTTCTAAATTTGAGAACCTGTTCTGTTTTGGAATTCAGTTCCTGTGTAGCCAAGTTTACATTCCGTGTATTAGTGATATCTTATGATGTTTCTTTTTCTGTGTGACTTATTTCAGTTAGAATCATTGTACCTGAATCCACTCATGATGCTGCTACGGGCCTGATGACATAGATTTCATTGCTGAGTGATACTGCATTGTACGTAAGTACCACAAGTTCTTTATCCATTTTTCACTTTCTGTGATATTGAACTTGTACGGTAAACGAGGTTCTTGTAAACAGAGGCGTCCCAAACTTTGGGGTGGCTGTGTCTTTTTGATTTTAATTTCCCTAAGCTATAGGACCATAAGTGGCAATGCCCTAGGCTCTGTTGCTTTGTTTTTTAGATGTTTCAGGAAACACCATACACTTCTCCCGAGTGTCTGTTGGCAATTTACATCCCGCCCATCAGCATAACAAGGCTCTCAGTTCTCCATGGCCTGTCCTGCCTTTCTGGATTTTACACTTTTTTCAGATGGCCCTTTTGACCGGGGGGAAGTGAGACTTCATTGTAGTGCAGATTTCCTTTGCAAGCTTGCTTGGTTGGCCAAAAAGGGCGTATGCGTTTTTTCCTGAATATATTCAGGAAAAAACGCATACGCCCTTTTTGGCCAAGTGCATCATTGTGGACGTTCTGCCTCTTTTCCTATGCTTTCAATGCAATTCCAGTCTACCTCCTGAAATCGGTTTCCTGCAATTCTGCCCCGCTTTCAAGTCCTCTTGGCAGCCTTACTTCAGTCTATTTTTGGACGATAGCTGTCATTTATAACTCTGCAGGTTTGTGAATTACAGTGCCCCTGAGCTCCTTTCTTCAACTCGCTTTCTTGTGAGCTGGCCGCAACACCGCAGGATGTCTTCAGGCCCTAATCTGGTTCCGGCACGGCACGCTGAGCCTTTGGTTAATTCCTCTTCCTGGTGGGAAATGAGAGTTAAATTTGCCCGTTCAGACACCTCCAGCTAGTCTCTCATTGGTTCTCGCTATTCCTGTTCATCTTCCGCAGAAATTGCAAACTGGGCCAAACAGGAGGTTAAAGGGACTGACTCTCCAAGTCGGGAGAGTGTTAGTAAAGCGTCTGGAATGTTGCACCCGAGTACCAGGGTACGAAAACTGAGACATATTTGAACACGTCTCCCGATCACATGGTTGATCATACTCTAGGTTCCACATGCATGTTTTAGCTTAAGGAAGAATACCTTAAACCTGGGTAGGTGAAACCCGTGGAATGGGTACCATGCAATATGACTTCAAAGGGTCTTCATTTGCTCACCGAACCTCTCCAATCCTATCACTGCTGCGTTTATGCCCCTGTACACATGCTTGATTCTCTTTCGGAGACATAGCAATCCATAGGTTTTAAGATACTTACTAGTCAGGTACCTTCTAAGGCTTTTAATATGCGGTGTTGAGTCCATTTCGTTGAGCAAGGAGTAGCTCTTGTCTATTCCATAATTGGCTTAAGGAACTTTATCTGTGCTCATTTCAATCTCTGGTTTTATGCAGCACCCCAACTCACCTTTCCCCTTAAGCAAGCATAAGTTGGTTTTCTAAATTTGAGACCCTGTTCTGTTCTGTAATTCAGTTCCTGTGTAGCCAAGTTTCCATTCCGTGTATTACTGATATCTTATGATGTTTCTTTTTCTGTGTGACTTATTTCAGTTAGAATCATCATACCTGAATCCACTCATTGTGCTGCTAAGGGCCTGATGACACAGATTTCATTGCTGAGTGATATTGCTTTGTAAGTAAATACCACAACTTTTTTATCCATTTTTCACTTTCTGTGATGTTGAACTTGTACTGTAAACGAGGTTCTTGTAAACAGAGCCGTTCCAAACTTTGGGGTGGCTGTGTCTTTTTGATTTTAAATTCCCTAAGCTATAGGACCATAAGTGGCAGTGCCCTAGGCTCTGTTGCTTTGTTTTTTAGATGTTTCAGGAAACACCATACACTTCTCCCGAGTGGTTGTTGGCAATTTACATCCCGCCCATCAGCATAACAAGGCTCCCAGTTCTCCATGGCCTGTCCTGCCTTTCTGGATTTTACACTTTTTTCAGATGGCCCTTTTGACTGGGAGAAGTGAGACTTCATTGTAGTGCAGATTTCCTTTGCAAGCTTGCTTGGTTGGCCAAAAAGGGCGTATGCGTTTTTTCCTGAATATATTCAGGAAAAAACGCATACGCCCTTTTTGGCCAAGTGCATCATTGTGGACGTTCTGCCTCTTTTCCTATGCTTTCAATGCAATTCCAGTCTACCTCCTGAAATCGGTTTCCTGCAATTCTGCCCCGTTTTCAAGTCCTCTTGGCAGCCTTACTTCAGTGTATTTTTGGACGATAGCTGTCATTTATAACTCTGCAGGTTTGTGAATTACAGTGCCCCTGAGCTCCTTTCTTCAACTCGCTTTCTTGTGACCTGGCCGCAACACCGCAGGATGTCTTCAGGCCCTAATCTGGTTCCGGCACGGCACGCTGAGCCTTTGGTTAATTCCTCTTCCTGGTGGGAAATGAGAGTTAAATTTGCCCATCCAGACACCTCCAGCTAGTCTCTCATTGGTTCTCGCTATTCCTGTTCATCTTCCACAGAAATTGCAAACTAGGCCAAACAGGAGGTTAAAGGGACTGACTCTCCAAGTGAGGAGAGTGTTAGTAAAGCGTCTGGAATGTTGCACCTGTGAACCAGGGTACGAAAACTGAGATATTTGAACACGTCTCCTGATCACATGGTTGATCATACTCTAGGTTCCACATGCATGTTTTAGCTGAAGGAAGAATACCTTAAACCTGGGTAGTTGAAACCCGTGGAATGGGTACCATGCAATATGACTTCAAAGGGTCTTCATTTGCTCACGAACCTCTCCAATCCTATCACTGCTGCGTTTATGCCCCTGTACACATGCTTGATTCTCTTTCGGAGACATAGCAATCCATAGGTTTTAAGATACTTACTAGTCATGTACATTCTTAGGCGTTTAATATGCGGTGTTGAGTCCATTTCGTTGAGCAAGGAGTAGCTCTTGTCTATTCCATATTTGGCTTAAGGAACTTTATCTGTGCTCATTTCAATCTCTGGTTTTATGCAGCACCCCAACTCACCTTTCCCCTTAAGCAAGCATAAGTTGGTTTTCTAAATTTGAGAACCTGTTCTGTTTTGGAATTCAGTTCCTGTGTAGCCAAGTTTACATTCCGTGTATTAGTGATATCTTATCATGTTTCTGTTTCTATGTGACTTATTTCAGTTAGTATCATCGTACCTGAATCTACTCATTATGCTGCTACGGGCCTGATGACATAGATTTCATTGCTGAGTGATACTGCATTGTACGTAAGTACCACAAGTTCTTTATCCATTTTTCACTTTCTGTGATATTGAACTTGTACGGTAAATGAGGTTCTTGTAAACAGAGGCGTCCCAAACTTTGGGGTGGCTGTGTCTTTTTGATTTTAATTTCCCTAAGCTATAGGACCATAAGTGGAAATGCCCTAGGCTCTGTTGCTTTGTTTTTTAGATGTTTCAGGAAACACCATACACTTCTCCCGAGTGTCTGTTGGCAATTTACATCCCACCCATCAGCATAACAAGGCTCCCAGTTCTCCATGGCCTGTCCTGCCTTTCTGGATTTTACACTTTTTTCAGATGGCCCTTTTGACCGGGGGGAAGTGAGACTTCATTGTAGTGCAGATTTCCTTTGCAAGCGTGCTTGGTTGGCCAAAAAGGGCGTATGCGTTTTTTCCTGAATATATTCAGGAAAAAACGCATACGCCCTTTTTGGCCAAGTGCATCATTGTGGACGTTCTGCCTCTTTTCCTATGCTTTCAATGCAATTCCAGTCTACCTCCTGAAATCGGTTTCCTGCAATTCTGCCCCGCTTTCAAGTCCTCTTGGCAGCCTTACTTCAGTCTATTTTTGGACGATAGCTGTCATTTATAACTCTGCAGGTTTGTGAATTACAGTGCCCCTGAGCTCCTTTCTTCAACTCGCTTTCTTGTGACCTGGCCGCAACACCGCAGGATGGCTTCAGGCCCTAATCTGTTTCCGGCACGGCACGCTGAGCCTTTGGTTATTTCCTCTTCCTGGTGGGAAATGAGAGTTAAATTTGCCCGTCCAGACACCTCCAGCTAGTCTCTCATTGGTTCTCACTATTCCTGTTCATCTTCCGCAGAAATTGCAAACTGGGCCAAACAGGAGGTTAAAGGGACTGACTCTCCAAGTCGGGAGAGTGTTAGTAAAGCGTCTGGAATGTTGCACCCGAGTACCAGGGTACAAAAACTGAGACATATTTGAACACGTCTCCCGATCACATGGTTGATCATACTCTAGGTTCCACATGCATGTTTTAGCTGAAGGAAGAATACCTTAAACCTGGAGAGTTGAGACCCGTGGAATGGGTACCATGCAATATGACTTCAAAGGGTCTTCATTTGCTCACCGAACATCTCCAATCCTATCACTGCTGCGTTTATGCCCCTGTACACATGCTTGATTCTCTTTCGGAGACATAGCAATCCATAGGTTTTAAGATACTTACTAGTCAGGTACATTCTTAGGCGTTTAATATGCGGTGTTGAGTCCATTTCGTTGAGCAAGGAGTAGCTCTTGTCTATTCCATATTTGACTTAAGGAACTTTATCTGTGCTCATTTCAATCTCTGGTTTTATGCAGCACCCCAACTCACCTTTCCCCTTAAGCAAGCATAAGTTGGTTTTCTAAATTTGATACCCTGTTCTGTTCTGTAATTCAGTTCCTGTGTAGCCAAGTTTACATTCCGTGTATTACTGATATCTTATGATGTTTCTTTTTCTGTGTGACTTATTTCAGTTAGAATCATCATACCTGAATCCACTCATTGTGCTGCTAAGGGCCTGATGACACAGATTTCATTGCTGAGTGATATTGCTTTGTAAGTAAATACCACAACTTTTTTATCCATTTTTCACTTTCTGCGATGTTGAACTTGTACTGTAAACGAGGTTCTTGTAAACAGAGCCGTTCGAAACTTTGGGGTGGCTGTGTCTTTTTGATTTTAAATTCCCTAAGCTATAGGACCATAAGTGGCAGTGCCCTAGGCTCTGTTGCTTTGTTTTTTAGATGTTTCAGGAAACACCATACACTTCTCCCGAGTGGTTGTTGGCAATTTACATCCCGCCCATCAGCATAACAAGGCTCCCAGTTCTCCATGGCCTGTCCTGCCTTTCTGGATTTTACACTTTTTTCAGATGGCCCTTTTGACTGGGAGAAGTGAGACTTCATTGTAGTGCAGATTTCCTTTGCAAGCTTGCTTGGTTGGCCAAAAAGGGCGTATGCGTTTTTTCCTGAATATATTCAGGAAAAAACGCATATGCCCTTTTTGGCCAAGTGCATCATTGTGGACGTTCTGCCTCTTTTCCTATGCTTTCAATGCAATTCCAGTCTACCTCCTGAAATCGGTATCCTGCAATTCTGCCCCGCTTTCAAGTCCTCTTGGCAGCCTTACTTCAGTGTATTTTTGGACGATAGCTGTCATTTATAACTCTGCAGGTTTGTGAATTACAGTGCCCCTGAGCTCCTTTCTTCAACTCGCTTTCTTGTGACCTGGCCGCAACACCGCAGGATGTCTTCAGGCCCTAATCTGGTTCCGGCACGGCACGCTGAGCCTTTGGTTAATTCCTCTTCCTGGTGGGAAATGAAAGTTAAATTTGCCCATCCAGACACCTCCAGCTAGTCTCTCATTGGTTCTCGCTATTCCTGTTCATCTTCCACAGAAATTGCAAACTAGGCCAAACAGGAGGTTAAAGGGACTGACTCTCCAAGTGGGGAGAGTGTTAGTAAAGCGTCTGGAATGTTGCACCTGAGTACCAGGGTACGAAAACTGAGACATATTTGAACACGTCTCCCGATCACATGGTTGATCATACTCTAGGTTCCACATGCATGTTTTAGCTGAAGGAAGAATACCTTAAACCTGGGTAGTTGAAACCCGTGGAATGGGTACCATGCAATATGACTTCAAAGGGTCTTCATTTGCTCACGAACCTCTCCAATCCTATCACTGCTGCGTTTATGCCCCTGTACACATGCTTGATTCTCTTTCGGAGACATAGCAATCCATAGGTTTTAAGATACTTACTAGTCATGTACATTCTTAGGCGTTTAATATGCGGTGTTGAGTCCATTTCGTTGAGCAAGGAGTAGCTCTTGTCTATTCCATATTTGGCTTAAGGAACTTTATCTGTGCTCATTTCAATCTCTGGTTTTATGCAGCACCCCAACTCACCTTTCCCCTTAAGCAAGCATAAGTTGGTTTTCTAAATTTGAGACCCTGTTCTGTTCTGTAATTCAGTTCCTGTGTAGCCAAGTTTCCATTCCGTGTATTACTGATATCTTATGATGTTTCTTTTTCTGTGTGACTTATTTCAGTTAGAATCATCATACCTGAATCCACTCATTGTGCTGCTAAGGGCCTGATGACACAGATTTCATTGCTGAGTGATATTGCTTTGTAAGTAAATACCACAACTTTTTTATCCATTTTTCACTTTCTGTGATGTTGAACTTGTACTGTAAACGAGGTTCTTGTAAACAGAGCCGTTCGAAACTTTGGGGTGGCTGTGTCTTTTTGATTTTAAATTCCCTAAGCTATAGGACCATAAGTGGCAGTGCCCTAGGCTCTGTTGCTTTGTTTTTTAGATGTTTCAGGAAACACCATACACTTCTCCGGAGTGGTTGTTGGCAATTTACATCCCGCCCATCAGCATAACAAGGCTCCCAGTTCTCCATGGCCTGTCCTGCCTTTCTGGATTTTACACTTTTTTCAGATGGCCCTTTTGACTGGGAGAAGTGAGACTTCATTGTAGTGCAGATTTCCTTTGCAAGCTTGCTTGGTTGGCCAAAAAGGGCGTATGCGTTTTTTCCTGAATATATTCAGGAAAAAACGCATACGCCCTTTTTGGCCAAGTGCATCATTGTGGACGTTCTGCCTCTTTTCCTATGCTTTCAATGCAATTCCAGTCTACCTCCTGAAATCGGTTTCCTGCAATTCTGCCCCGTTTTCAAGTCCTCTTGGCAGCCTTACTTCAGTGTATTTTTGGACGATAGCTGTCATTTATAACTCTGCAGGTTTGTGAATTACAGTGCCCCTGAGCTCCTTTCTTCAACTCGCTTTCTTGTGACCTGGCCGCAACACCGCAGGATGTCTTCAGGCCCTAATCTGGTTCCGGCACGGCACGCTGAGCCTTTGGTTAATTCCTCTTCCTGGTGGGAAATGAGAGTTAAATTTGCCCATCCAGACACCTCCAGCTAGTCTCTCATTGGTTCTCGCTATTCCTGTTCATCTTCCACAGAAATTGCAAACTAGGCCAAACAGGAGGTTAAAGGGACTGACTCTCCAAGTGAGGAGAGTGTTAGTAAAGCGTCTGGAATGTTGCACCTGTGAACCAGGGTACGAAAACTGAGATATTTGAACACGTCTCCTGATCACATGGTTGATCATACTCTAGGTTCCACATGCATGTTTTAGCTGAAGGAAGAATACCTTAAACCTGGGTAGTTGAAACCCGTGGAATGGGTACCATGCAATATGACTTCAAAGGGTCTTCATTTGCTCACGAACCTCTCCAATCCTATCACTGCTGCGTTTATGCCCCTGTACACATGCTTGATTCTCTTTCGGAGACATAGCAATCCATAGGTTTTAAGATACTTACTAGTCATGTACATTCTTAGGCGTTTAATATGCGGTGTTGAGTCCATTTCGTTGAGCAAGGAGTAGCTCTTGTCTATTCCATATTTGGCTTAAGGAACTTTATCTGTGCTCATTTCAATCTCTGGTTTTATGCAGCACCCCAACTCACCTTTCCCCTTAAGCAAGCATAAGTTGGTTTTCTAAATTTGAGAACCTGTTCTGTTTTGGAATTCAGTTCCTGTGTAGCCAAGTTTACATTCCGTGTATTAGTGATATCTTATCATGTTTCTGTTTCTATGTGACTTATTTCAGTTAGTATCATCGTACCTGAATCTACTCATTATGCTGCTACGGGCCTGATGACATAGATTTCATTGCTGAGTGATACTGCATTGTACGTAAGTACCACAAGTTCTTTATCCATTTTTCACTTTCTGTGATATTGAACTTGTACGGTAAATGAGGTTCTTGTAAACAGAGGCGTCCCAAACTTTGGGGTGGCTGTGTCTTTTTGATTTTAATTTCCCTAAGCTATAGGACCATAAGTGGAAGTGCCCTAGGCTCTGTTGCTTTGTTTTTTAGATGTTTCAGGAAACACCATACACTTCTCCCGAGTGTCTGTTGGCAATTTACATCCCGCCCATCAGCATAACAAGGCTCCCAGTTCTCCATGGCCTGTCCTGCCTTTCTGGATTTTACACTTTTTTCAGATGGCCCTTTTGACCGGGGGGAAGTGAGACTTCATTGTAGTGCAGATTTCCTTTGCAAGCGTGCTTGGTTGGCCAAAAAGGGCGTATGCGTTTTTTCCTGAATATATTCAGGAAAAAACGCATACGCCCTTTTTGGCCAAGTGCATCATTGTGGACGTTCTGCCTCTTTTCCTATGCTTTCAATGCAATTCCAGTCTACCTCCTGAAATCGGTTTCCTGCAATTCTGCCCCGCTTTCAAGTCCTCTTGGCAGCCTTACTTCAGTCTATTTTTGGACGATAGCTGTCATTTATAACTCTGCAGGTTTGTGAATTACAGTGCCCCTGAGCTCCTTTCTTCAACTCGCTTTCTTGTGACCTGGCCGCAACACCGCAGGATGGCTTCAGGCCCTAATCTGTTTCCGGCACGGCACGCTGAGCCTTTGGTTATTTCCTCTTCCTGGTGGGAAATGAGAGTTAAATTTGCCCGTCCAGACACCTCCAGCTAGTCTCTCATTGGTTCTCACTATTCCTGTTCATCTTCCGCAGAAATTGCAAACTGGGCCAAACAGGAGGTTAAAGGGACTGACTCTCCAAGTCGGGAGAGTGTTAGTAAAGCGTCTGGAATGTTGCACCCGAGTACCAGGGTACAAAAACTGAGACATATTTGAACACGTCTCCCGATCACATGGTTGATCATACTCTAGGTTCCACATGCATGTTTTAGCTGAAGGAAGAATACCTTAAACCTGGAGAGTTGAGACCCGTGGAATGGGTACCATGCAATATGACTTCAAAGGGTCTTCATTTGCTAACCGAACATCTCCAATCCTATCACTGCTGCGTTTATGCCCCTGTACACATGCTTGATTCTCTTTCGGAGACATAGCAATCCATAGGTTTTAAGATACTTACTAGTCAGGTACATTCTTAGGCGTTTAATATGCGGTGTTGAGTCCATTTCGTTGAGCAAGGAGTAGCTCTTGTCTATTCCATATTTGACTTAAGGAACTTTATCTGTGCTCATTTCAATCTCTGGTTTTATGCAGCACCCCAACTCACCTTTCCCCTTAAGCAAGCATAAGTTGGTTTTCTAAATTTGATACCCTGTTCTGTTCTGTAATTCAGTTCCTGTGTAGCCAAGTTTACATTCCGTGTATTACTGATATCTTATGATGTTTCTTTTTCTGTGTGACTTATTTCAGTTAGAATCATCATACCTGAATCCACTCATTGTGCTGCTAAGGGCCTGATGACACAGATTTCATTGCTGAGTGATATTGCTTTGTAAGTAAATACCACAACTTTTTTATCCATTTTTCACTTTCTGCGATGTTGAACTTGTACTGTAAACGAGGTTCTTGTAAACAGAGCCGTTCGAAACTTTGGGGTGGCTGTGTCTTTTTGATTTTAAATTCCCTAAGCTATAGGACCATAAGTGGCAGTGCCCTAGGCTCTGTTGCTTTGTTTTTTAGATGTTTCAGGAAACACCATACACTTCTCCCGAGTGGTTGTTGGCAATTTACATCCCGCCCATCAGCATAACAAGGCTCCCAGTTCTCCATGGCCTGTCCTGCCTTTCTGGATTTTACACTTTTTTCAGATGGCCCTTTTGACTGGGAGAAGTGAGACTTAATTGTAGTGCAGATTTCCTTTGCAAGCTTGCTTGGTTGGCCAAAAAGTGCGTATGCGTTTTTTCCTGAATATATTCAGGAAAAAACGCATACGCCCTTTTTGGCCAAGTGCATCATTGTGGACGTTCTGCCTCTTTTCCTATGCTTTCAATGCAATTCCAGTCTACCTCCTGAAATCGGTATCCTGCAATTCTGCCCCGCTTTCAAGTCCTCTTGGCAGCCTTACTTCAGTGTATTTTTGGACGATAGCTGTCATTTATAACTCTGCAGGTTTGTGAATTACAGTGCCCCTGAGCTCCTTTCTTCAACTCGCTTTCTTGTGACCTGGCCGCAACACCGCAGGATGTCTTCAGGCCCTAATCTGGTTCCGGCACGGCACGCTGAGCCTTTGGTTAATTCCTCTTCCTGGTGGGAAATGAAAGTTAAATTTGCCCATCCAGACACCTCCAGCTAGTCTCTCATTGGTTCTCGCTATTCCTGTTCATCTTCCACAGAAATTGCAAACTAGGCCAAACAGGAGGTTAAAGGGACTGACTCTCCAAGTGGGGAGAGTGTTAGTAAAGCGTCTGGAATGTTGCACCTGAGTACCAGGGTACGAAAACTGAGACATATTTGAACACGTCTCCCGATCACATGGTTGATCATACTCTAGGTTCCACATGCATGTTTTAGCTGAAGGAAGAATACCTTAAACCTGGGTAGTTGAAACCCGTGGAATGGGTACCATGCAATATGACTTCAAAGGGTCTTCATTTGCTCACGAACCTCTCCAATCCTATCACTGCTGCGTTTATGCCCCTGTACACATGCTTGATTCTCTTTCGGAGACATAGCAATCCATAGGTTTTAAGATACTTACTAGTCATGTACATTCTTAGGCGTTTAATATGCGGTGTTGAGTCCATTTCGTTGAGCAAGGAGTAGCTCTTGTCTATTCCATATTTGGCTTAAGGAACTTTATCTGTGCTCATTTCAATCTCTGGTTTTATGCAGCACCCCAACTCACCTTTACCCTTAAGCAAGCATAAGTTGGTTTTCTAAATTTGAGACCCTGTTCTGTTCTGTAATTCAGTTCCTGTGTAGCCAAGTTTCCATTCCGTGTATTACTGATATCTTATGATGTTTCTTTTTCTGTGTGACTTATTTCAGTTAGAATCATCATACCTGAATCCACTCACTGTGCTGCTAAGGGCCTGATGACACAGATTTCATTGCTGAGTGATATTGCTTTGTAAGTAAATACCACAACTTTTTTATCCATTTTTCACTTTCTGTGATGTTGAACTTGTACTGTAAACGAGGTTCTTGTAAACAGAGCCGTTCGAAACTTTGGGGTGGCTGTGTCTTTTTGATTTTAAATTCCCTAAGCTATAGGACCATAAGTGGCAGTGCCCTAGGCTCTGTTGCTTTGTTTTTTAGATGTTTCAGGAAACACCATACACTTCTCCCGAGTGGTTGTTGGCAATTTACATCCCGCCCATCAGCATAACAAGGCTCCCAGTTCTCCATGGCCTGTCCTGCCTTTCTGGATTTTACACTTTTTTCAGATGGCCCTTTTGACTGGGAGAAGTGAGACTTCATTGTAGTGCAGATTTCCTTTGCAAGCTTGCTTGGTTGGCCAAAAAGGGCGTATGCGTTTTTTCCTGAATATATTCAGGAAAAAACGCATACGCCCTTTTTGGCCAAGTGCATCATTGTGGACGTTCTGCCTCTTTTCCTATGCTTTCAATGCAATTCCAGTCTACCTCCTGAAATCGGTTTCCTGCAATTCTGCCCCGTTTTCAAGTCCTCTTGGCAGCCTTACTTCAGTGTATTTTTGGACGATAGCTGTCATTTATAACTCTGCAGGTTTGTGAATTACAGTGCCCCTGAGCTCCTTTCTTCAACTCGCTTTCTTGTGACCTGGCCGCAACACCGCAGGATGTCTTCAGGCCCTAATCTGGTTCCGGCACGGCACGCTGAGCCTTTGGTTAATTCCTCTTCCTGGTGGGAAATGAGAGTTAAATTTGCCCATCCAGACACCTCCAGCTAGTCTCTCATTGGTTCTCGCTATTCCTGTTCATCTTCCACAGAAATTGCAAACTAGGCCAAACAGGAGGTTAAAGGGACTGACTCTCCAAGTGAGGAGAGTGTTAGTAAAGCGTCTGGAATGTTGCACCTGTGAACCAGGGTACGAAAACTGAGATATTTGAACACGTCTCCTGATCACATGGTTGATCATACTCTAGGTTCCACATGCATGTTTTAGCTGAAGGAAGAATACCTTAAACCTGGGTAGTTGAAACCCGTGGAATGGGTACCATGCAATATGACTTCAAAGGGTCTTCATTTGCTCACGAACCTCTCCAATCCTATCACTGCTGCGTTTATGCCCCTGTACACATGCTTGATTCTCTTTCGGAGACATAGCAATCCATAGGTTTTAAGATACTTACTAGTCATGTACATTCTTAGGCGTTTAATATGCGGTGTTGAGTCCATTTCGTTGAGCAAGGAGTAGCTCTTGTCTATTCCATATTTGGCTTAAGGAACTTTATCTGTGCTCATTTCAATCTCTGGTTTTATGCAGCACCCCAACTCACCTTTCCCCTTAAGCAAGCATAAGTTGGTTTTCTAAATTTGAGAACCTGTTCTGTTTTGGAATTCAGTTCCTGTGTAGCCAAGTTTACATTCCGTGTATTAGTGATATCTTATCATGTTTCTGTTTCTATGTGACTTATTTCAGTTAGTATCATCATACCTGAATCTACTCATTATGCTGCTACGGGCCTGATGACATAGATTTCATTGCTGAGTGATACTGCATTGTACGTAAGTACCACAAGTTCTTTATCCATTTTTCACTTTCTGTGATATTGAACTTGTACGGTAAATGAGGTTCTTGTAAACAGAGGCGTCCCAAACTTTGGGGTGGCTGTGTCTTTTTGATTTTAATTTCCCTAAGCTATAGGACCATAAGTGGAAGTGCCCTAGGCTCTGTTGCTTTGTTTTTTAGATGTTTCAGGAAACACCATACACTTCTCCCGAGTGTCTGTTGGCAATTTACATCCCGCCCATCAGCATAACAAGGCTCCCAGTTCTCCATGGCCTGTCCTGCCTTTCTGGATTTTACACTTTTTTCAGATGGCCCTTTTGACCGGGGGGAAGTGAGACTTCATTGTAGTGCAGATTTCCTTTGCAAGCGTGCTTGGTTGGCCAAAAAGGGCGTATGCGTTTTTTCCTGAATATATTCAGGAAAAAACGCATACGCCCTTTTTGGCCAAGTGCATCATTGTGGACGTTCTGCCTCTTTTCCTATGCTTCAATGCAATTCCAGTCTACCTCCTGAAATCGGTTTCCTGCAATTCTGCCCCGCTTTCAAGTCCTCTTGGCAGCCTTACTTCAGTCTATTTTTGGACGATAGCTGTCATTTATAACTCTGCAGGTTTGTGAATTACAGTGCCCCTGAGCTCCTTTCTTCAACTCGCTTTCTTGTGACCTGGCCGCAACACCGCAGGATGGCTTCAGGCCCTAATCTGTTTCCGGCACGGCACGCTGAGCCTTTGGTTATTTCCTCTTCCTGGTGGGAAATGAGAGTTAAATTTGCCCGTCCAGACACCTCCAGCTAGTCTCTCATTGGTTCTCACTATTCCTGTTCATCTTCCGCAGAAATTGCAAACTGGGCCAAACAGGAGGTTAAAGGGACTGACTCTCCAAGTCGGGAGAGTGTTAGTAAAGCGTCTGGAATGTTGCACCCGAGTACCAGGGTACAAAAACTGAGACATATTTGAACACGTCTCCCGATCACATGGTTGATCATACTCTAGGTTCCACATGCATGTTTTAGCTGAAGGAAGAATACCTTAAACCTGGAGAGTTGAGACCCGTGGAATGGGTACCATGCAATATGACTTCAAAGGGTCTTCATTTGCTCACCGAACATCTCCAATCCTATCACTGCTGCGTTTATGCCCCTGTACACATGCTTGATTCTCTTTCGGAGACATAGCAATCCATAGGTTTTAAGATACTTACTAGTCAGGTACATTCTTAGGCGTTTAATATGCGGTGTTGAGTCCATTTCGTTGAGCAAGGAGTAGCTCTTGTCTATTCCATATTTGACTTAAGGAACTTTATCTGTGCTCATTTCAATCTCTGGTTTTATGCAGCACCCCAACTCACCTTTACCCTTAAGCAAGCATAAGTTGGTTTTCTAAATTTGAGACCCTGTTCTGTTCTGTAATTCAGTTCCTGTGTAGCCAAGTTTACATTCCGTGTATTACTGATATCTTATGATGTTTCTTTTTCTGTGTGACTTATTTCAGTTAGAATCATCATACCTGAATCCACTCATTGTGCTGCTAAGGGCCTGATGACACAGATTTCATTGCTGAGTGATATTGCTTTGTAAGTAAATACCACAACTTTTTTATCCATTTTTCACTTTCTGCGATGTTGAACTTGTACTGTAAACGAGGTTCTTGTAAACAGAGCCGTTCGAAACTTTGGGGTGGCTGTGTCTTTTTGATTTTAAATTCCCTAAGCTATAGGACCATAAGTGGCAGTGCCCTAGGCTCTGTTGCTTTGTTTTTTAGATGTTTCAGGAAACACCATACACTTCTCCCGAGTGGTTGTTGGCAATTTACATCCCGCCCATCAGCATAACAAGGCTCCCAGTTCTCCATGGCCTGTCCTGCCTTTCTGGATTTTACACTTTTTTCAGATGGCCCTTTTGACTGGGAGAAGTGAGACTTCATTGTAGTGCAGATTTCCTTTGCAAGCTTGCTTGGTTGGCCAAAAAGGGCGTATGCGTTTTTTCCTGAATATATTCAGGAAAAAACGCATATGCCCTTTTTGGCCAAGTGCATCATTGTGGACGTTCTGCCTCTTTTCCTATGCTTTCAATGCAATTCCAGTCTACCTCCTGAAATCGGTATCCTGCAATTCTGCCCCGCTTTCAAGTCCTCTTGGCAGCCTTACTTCAGTGTATTTTTGGACGATAGCTGTCATTTATAACTCTGCAGGTTTGTGAATTACAGTGCCCCTGAGCTCCTTTCTTCAACTCGCTTTCTTGTGACCTGGCCGCAACACCGCAGGATGTCTTCAGGCCCTAATCTGGTTCCGGCACGGCACGCTGAGCCTTTGGTTAATTCCTCTTCCTGGTGGGAAATGAAAGTTAAATTTGCCCATCCAGACACCTCCAGCTAGTCTCTCATTGGTTCTCGCTATTCCTGTTCATCTTCCACAGAAATTGCAAACTAGGCCAAACAGGAGGTTAAAGGGACTGACTCTCCAAGTGGGGAGAGTGTTAGTAAAGCGTCTGGAATGTTGCACCTGAGTACCAGGGTACGAAAACTGAGACATATTTGAACACGTCTCCCGATCACATGGTTGATCATACTCTAGGTTCCACATGCATGTTTTAGCTGAAGGAAGAATACCTTAAACCTGGGTAGTTGAAACCCGTGGAATGGGTACCATGCAATATGACTTCAAAGGGTCTTCATTTGCTCACGAACCTCTCCAATCCTATCACTGCTGCGTTTATGCCCCTGTACACATGCTTGATTCTCTTTCGGAGACATAGCAATCCATAGGTTTTAAGATACTTACTAGTCATGTACATTCTTAGGCGTTTAATATGCGGTGTTGAGTCCATTTCGTTGAGCAAGGAGTAGCTCTTGTCTATTCCATATTTGGCTTAAGGAACTTTATCTGTGCTCATTTCAATCTCTGGTTTTATGCAGCACCCCAACTCACCTTTACCCTTAAGCAAGCATAAGTTGGTTTTCTAAATTTCAGACCCTGTTCTGTTCTGTAATTCAGTTCCTGTGTAGCCAAGTTTACATTCCGTGTATTACTGATATCTTATGATGTTTCTTTTTCTGTGTGACTTATTTCAGTTAGAATCATCATACCTGAATCCACTCATTGTGCTGCTAAGGGCCTGATGACATAGATTTCATTGCTGAGTGATATTGCTTTGTAAGTAAATACCACAACTTCTTTATCCATTTTTCACTTTCTGCGATGTTGAACTTGTACTGTAAACGAGGTTCTTGTAAACAGAGCCGTTCCAAACTTTGGGGTGGCTGTGTCTTTTTGATTTTAATTTCCCTAAGCTATAGGACCATAAGTGGAAGTGCCCTAGGCTCTGTTGCTTTGTTTTTTAGATGTTTCAGGAAACACCATACACTTCTCCTGAGTGTCTGTTGGTAATTTACATCCCGCCCATCAGCATAACAAAGCTCCCAGTTCTCCATGGCCTGTCCTGCCTTTCTGGATTTTACACTTTTTTCAGATGGCCCTTTTGACCGGGGGGAAGTGAGACTTCATTGTAGTGCAGATTTCCTTTGCAAGCTTGCTTGGTTGGCCAAAAAGGGCGTATGCGTTTTTTCCTGAATATATTCAGGAAAAAACGCATACGCCCTTTTTGGCCAAGTGCATCATTGTGGACGTTCTGCCTCTTTTCCTATGCTTTCAATGCAATTCCAGTCTACCTCCTGAAATCGGTTTCCTGCAATTCTGCCCCGCTTTCAAGTCCTCTTGGCAGCCTTACTTCAGTCTATTTTTGGACGATAGCTGTCATTTATAACTCTGCAAGTTTGTGAATTTCAGTGCCCCTGAGCTCCTTTCTTCAACTCGCTTTCTTGTGACCTGGCCGCAACACCGCAGGATGGCTTCAGGCCCTAATCTGGTTCCGGCCCGGCACGCTGAGCCTTTGGTTAATTCCTCTTCCTGGTGGGAAATGAGAGTTAAATTTGCCCATCCAGACACCTCCAGCTAGTCTCTCATTGGTTCTCGCTATTCCTGTTCATCTTCCACAGAAATTGCAAACTGGGCCAAACAGGAGGTTAAAGGGACTGACTCTCCAAGTCGGGAGAGTGTTAGTAAAGCATCTGGAATGTTGCACCCGAGTACCAGGGTATGAAAACTGAGACATATTTGAACACGTCTCCCGATCACATGGTTGATCATACTCTAGGTTCCACATGCATGTTTTAGCTGAAGGAAGAATACCTTAAACCTGGGTAGTTGAAACCCGTGGAATGGGTACCATGCAATATGACTTCAAAGGGTCTTCATTTGCTCACCGAACATCTCCAATCCTATCACTGCTGCGTTTATGCCCCTGTACACATGCTTGATTCTCTTTCGGAGACATAGCAATCCATAGGTTTTAAGATACTTACTAGTCAGGTACATTCTTAGGCGTTTAATATGCGGTGTTGAGTCCATTTCGTTGAGCAAGGAGTAGCTCTTGTCTATTCCATATTTGGCTTAAGGAACTTTATCTGTGCTCATTTCAATCTCTGGTTTTATGCAGCAATCCAACTCACCTTTCCCCTTAAGCAAGCATAAGTTGGTTTTCTAAATTTGAGAACCTGTTCTGTTTTGGAATTCAGTTCCTGTGTAGCCAAGTTTACATTCCGTGTATTAGTGATATCTTATGATGTTTCTTTTTCTGTGTGACTTATTTCAGTTAGAATCATTGTACCTGAATCCACTCATGATGCTGCTACGGGCCTGATGACATAGATTTCATTGCTGAGTGATACTGCATTGTACGTAAGTACCACAAGTTCTTTATCCATTTTTCACTTTCTGTGATATTGAACTTGTACGGTAAACGAGGTTCTTGTAAACAGAGGCGTCCCAAACTTTGGGGTGGCTGTGTCTTTTTGATTTTAATTTCCCTAAGCTATAGGACCATAAGTGGAAGTGCCCTAGGCTCTGTTGCTTTGTTTTTTAGATGTTTCAGGAAACACCATACACTTCTCCCGAGTGTCTGTTGGCAATTTACATCCCGCCCATCAGCATAACAAGGCTCCCAGTTCTCCATGGCCTGTCCTGCCTTTCTGGATTTTACACTTTTTTCAGATGGCCCTTTTGACCGGGGGGAAGTGAGACTTCATTGTAGTGCAGATTTCCTTTGCAAGCTTGCTTGGTTGGCCAAAAAGGGCGTATGCGTTTTTTCCTGAATATATTCAGGAAAAAACGCATACGCCCTTTTTGGCCAAGTGCATCATTGTGGACGTTCTGCCTCTTTTCCTATGCTTTCAATGCAATTCCAGTCTACCTCCTGAAATCGGTTTCCTGCAATTCTGCCCCGCTTTCAAGTCCTCTTGGCAGCCTTACTTCAGTCTATTTTTGGACGATAGCTGTCATTTATAACTCTGCAGGTTTGTGAATTACAGTGCCCCTGAGCTCCTTTCTTCAACTCGCTTTCTTGTGACCTGGCCGCAACACCGCAGGATGGCTTCAGGCCCTAATCTGGTTCCGGCACGGCACGCTGAGCCTTTGGTTAATTCCTCTTCCTGGTGGGAAATGAGAGTTAAATTTGCCCGTTCAGACACCTCCAGCTAGTCTCTCATTGGTTCTCGCTATTCCTGTTCATCTTCCGCAGAAATTGCAAACTGGGCCAAACAGGAGGTTAAAGGGACTGACTCTCCAAGTCGGGAGAGTGTTAGTAAAGCGTCTGGAATGTTGCACCCGAGTACCAGGGTACGAAAACTGAGACATATTTGAACACGTCTCCCGATCACATGGTTGATCATACTCTAGGTTCCACATGCATGTTTTAGCTTAAGGAAGAATACCTTAAACCTGGGTAGGTGAAACCCGTGGAATGGGTACCATGCAATATGACTTCAAAGGGTCTTCATTTGCTCACCGAACCTCTCCAATCCTATCACTGCTGCGTTTATGCCCCTGTACACATGCTTGATTCTCTTTCGGAGACATAGCAATCCATAGGTTTTAAGATACTTACTAGTCAGGTACATTCTAAGGCGTTTAATATGCGGTGTTGAGTCCATTTCGTTGAGCAAGGAGTAGCTCTTGTCTATTCCATATTTGGCTTAAGGAACTTTATCTGTGCTCATTTCAATCTCTGGTTTTATGCAGCACCCCAACTCACCTTTCCCCTTAAGCAAGCATAAGTTGGTTTTCTAAATTTGAGACCCTGTTCTGTTCTGTAATTCAGTTCCTGTGTAGCCAAGTTTACATTCCGTGTATTACTGATATCTTATGATGTTTCTTTTTCTGTGTGACTTATTTCAGTTAGAATCATCATACCTGAATCCACTCATTGTGCTGCTAAGGGCCTGATGACACAGATTTCATTGCTGAGTGATATTGCTTTGTAAGTAAATACCACAACTTCTTTATCCATTTTTCACTTTCTGCGATGTTGAACTTGTACTGTAAACGAGGTTCTTGTAAACAGAGCTGTTCCAAACTGTGGGTGGCTGTGTCTTTTTGATTTTAATTTCCCTAAGCTATAGGACCATAAGTGGCAGTGCCCTAGGCTCTGTTGCTTTGTTTTTTAGATGTTTAAGGAAACACCATACACTTCTCCTGAGTGTCTGTTGGCAATTTACATCCTGCCCATCAGCATAACAAGGCTCCCAGTTCTCCATGGCTTGTCCTGCCTTTCTGGATTTTACCCTTTTTTCAGATGGCCCTTTTGACCGGGGGGAAGTGAGACTTCATTGTAGTGCAGATTTCCTTTGCAAGCTTGCTTGGTTGGCCAAAAAGGGCGTATGCGTTTTTTCCTGAATATATTCAGGAAAAAACGCATACGCCCTTTTTGGCCAAGTGCATCATTGTGGACGTTCTGCCTCTTTTCCTATGCTTTCAATGCAATTCCAGTCTACCTCCTGAAATCGGTTTCCTGCAATTCTGCCCCGCTTTCAAGTCCTCTTGGCAGCCTTACTTCAGTCTATTTTTGGACGATAGCTGTCATTTATAACTCTGCAGGTTTGTGAATTACAGTGCCCCTGAGCTCCTTTCTTCAACTCGCTTTCTTGTGACCTTGCCGCAACACCGCAGGATGTCTTCAGGCCCTAATCTGGTTCCGGCACGGCACGCTGAGCCTTTGGTTAATTCCTCTTCCTGGTGGGAAATGAGAGTTAAATTTGCCCATCCAGACACCTCCAGCTAGTCTCTCATCGGTTCTCGCTATTCCTGTTCATCTTCCACAGAAATTGCAAACTAGGCCAAACAGGAGGTTAAAGGGACTGACTCTCCAAGTGGGGAGAGTGTTAGTAAAGCGTCTGGAATGTTGCACCCGAGTACCAGGGTACGAAAACTGAGACATATTTGAACACGTCTCCCGATCACATGGTTGATCATACTCTAGCTTCCACATGCATGTTTTAGCTGAAGGAAGAATACCTTAAACCTGGGTAGTTGAAACCCGTGGAATGGGTACCATGCAATATGACTTCAAAGGGTCTTCATTTGCTCACGAACCTCTCCAATCCTATCACTGCTGCGTTTATGCCCCTGTACACATGCTTGATTCTCTTTCGGAGACATAGCAATCCATAGGTTTTAAGATACTTACTAGTCATGTACATTCTTAGGCGTTTAATATGCGGTGTTGAGTCCATTTCGTTGAGCAAGGAGTAGCTCTTGTCTATTCCATATTTGGCTTAAGGAACTTTATCTGTGCTCATTTCAATCTCTGGTTTTATGCAGCACCCCAACTCACCTTTCCCCTTAAGCAAGCATAAGTTGGTTTTCTAAATTTGAGAACCTGTTCTGTTTTGGAATTCAGTTCCTGTGTAGCCAAGTTTACATTCCGTGTATTAGTGATATCTTATGATGTTTCTTTTTCTATGTGACTTATTTCAGTTAGTATCATCGTACCCGAATCTACTCATTATGCTGCTACGGGCCTGATGACATAGATTTCATTGCTGAGTGATACTGCATTGTACGTAAGTACCACAAGTTCTTTATCCATTTTTCACTTTCTGTGATATTGAACTTGTACGGTAAATGAGGTTCTTGTAAACAGAGGCGTCCCAAACTTTGGGGTGGCTGTGTCTTTTTGATTTTAATTTCCCTAAGCTATAGGACCATAAGTGGAAGTGCCCTAGGCTCTGTTGCTTTGTTTTTTAGATGTTTCAGGAAACACCATACACTTCTCCCGAGTGTCTGTTGGCAATTTACATCCCGCCCATCAGCATAACAAGGCTCCCAGTTCTCCATGGCCTGTCCTGCCTTTCTGGATTTTACACTTTTTTCAGATGGCCCTTTTCACCGGGGGGAAGTGAGACTTCATTGTAGTGCAGATTTCCTTTGCAAGTTTGCTTGGTTGGCCAAAAAGGGCGTATGCGTTTTTTCCTGAATATATTCAGGAAAAAACGCATACGCCCTTTTTGGCCAAGTGCATCATTGTGGACGTTCTGCCTCTTTTCCTATGCTTTCAATGCAATTCCAGTCTACCTCCTGAAATCGGTTTCCTGCAATTCTGCCCCGCTTTCAAGTCCTCTTGGCAGCCTTACTTCAGTCTATTTTTGGACGATAGCTGTCATTTATAACTCTGCAGGTTTGTGAATTACAGTGCCCCTGAGCTCCTTTCTTCAACTCGCTTTCTTGTGAGCTGGCCGCAACACCGCAGGATGTCTTCAGGCCCTAATCTGGTTCCGGCACGGCACGCTGAGCCTTTGGTTATTTCCTCTTCCTGGTGGGAAATGAGAGTTAAATTTGCCCGTCCAGACACCTCCAGCTAGTCTCTCATTGGTTCTCACTATTCCTGTTCATCTTCCGCAGAAATTGCAAACTGGGCCAAACAGGAGGTTAAAGGGACTGACTCTCCAAGTCGGGAGAGTGTTAGTAAAGCGTCTGGAATGTTGCACCCGAGTACCAGGGTACAAAAACTGAGACATTTGAACACGTCTCCCGATCACATGGTTGATCATACTCTAGGTTCCACATGCATGTTTTAGCTGAAGGAAGAATACCTTAAACCTGGAGAGTTGAGACCCGTGGAATGGGTACCATGCAATATGACTTCAAAGGGTCTTCATTTGCTCACCGAACAACTCCAATCCTATCACTGCTGCGTTTATGCCCCTGTACACATGCTTGATTCTCTTTCGGAGACATAGCAATCCATAGGTTTTAAGATACTTACTAGTCAGGTACATTCTTAGGCGTTTAATATGCGGTGTTGAGTCCATTTCGTTGAGCAAGGAGTAGCTCTTGTCTATTCCATATTTGACTTAAGGAACTTTATCTGTGCTCATTTCAATCTCTGGTTTTATGCAGCACCCCAACTCACCTTTACCCTTAAGCAAGCATAAGTTGGTTTTCTAAATTTGAGACCCTGTTCTGTTCTGTAATTCAGTTCCTGTGTAGCCAAGTTTACATTCCGTGTATTACTGATATCTTATGATATTTCTTTTTCTGTGTGACTTATTTCAGTTAGAATCATCATACCTGAATCCACTGATTGTGCTGCTAAGGGCCTGATGACACAGATTTCATTGCTGAGTGATATTGCTTTGTAAGTAAATACCACAACTTCTTTATCCATTTTTCACTTTCTGCGATGTTGAACTTGTACTGTAAACGAGGTTCTTGTAAACAGAGGCGTCCCAAACTTTGGGGTGGCTGTGTCTTTTTGATTTTAATTTCCCTAAGCTATAGGACCATAAGTGGAAGTGCCCTAGGCTCTGTTGCTTTGTTTTTTAGATGTTTCAGGAAACACCATACACTTCTCCCGAGTGTCTGTTGGCAACTTACATCCTGCTCATCAGCATAACAAGGCTCCCAGTTCTCCATGGCCTGTCCTGCCTTTCTGGATTTTACAGTTTTTTCAGATGGCCCTTTTGTCCGGGGGGAAGTGAGACTTCATTGTAGTGCAGATTTCCTTTGCAAGCTTGCTTGGTTGGCCAAAAAGGGCGTATGCGTTTTTTCCTGAATATATTCAGGAAAAAACGCATACGCCCTTTTTGGCCAAGTGCATCATTGTGGACGTTCTGCCTCTTTTCCTATGCTTTCAATGCAATTCCAGTCTACCTCCTGAAATCGGTTTCCTGCAATTCTGTCCCGCTTTCAAGTCCTCTTGGCAGCCTTACTTCAGTCTATTTTTGGACGATAGCTGTCATTTATAACTCTGCAGGTTTGTGAATTACAGTGCCCCTGAGCTCCTTTCTTCAACTCGCTTTCTTTTGAGTTGGCCGCAACACCGCAGGATGGCTTCAGGCCCTAATCTGGTTCCGGTACGGCACGCTGAGCCTTTGGTTATTTCCTCTTCCTGGTGGGAAATGAGAGTTAAATTTGCCCGTCCAGACACCTCCAGCTAGTCTCTCATTGGTTCTCGCTATTCCTGTTCATCTTCCGCAGAAATTGCAAACTGGGCCAAACAGGAGGTTAAAGGGACTGACTCTCCAAGTCGGGAGAGTGTTAGTAAAGCGTCTGGAATGTTGCACCCGAGTACCAGGGTACGAAAACTGAGACATATTTGAACACGTCTCCCGTTCACATGGTTGATCATACTCTGGGTTCCACATGCATGTTTTAGCTGAAGGAAGAATACCTTAAACCTGGAGAGTTGAGACCCGTGTAATGGGTACCATGCAATATGACTTCAAAGGGTCTTCATTTGCTCACCGAACCTCTCCAATCCTATCACTGCTGCGTTTATGCCCCTGTACACACGCTTGATTCTCTTTCGGAGACATAGCAATCCATAGGTTTTAAGATACTTACTAGTCAGGTACATTCTTAGGCGTTTAATATGGGGTGTTGAGTCCATTTCGTTGAGCAAGGAGTAGCTCTTGTCTATTCCATATTTGGCTTAAGGAACTTTATCTGTGCTCATTTCAATCTCTGGTTTTATGCAGCACCCCAACTCACCTTTACCCTTAAGCAAGCATAAGTTGGTTTTCTAAATTTGAGACCCTGTTCTGTTTTGGAATGCAGTTCCTGTGTAGCCAAGTTTACATTCCGTGTATTAGTGATATCTTATGATGTTTCTTTTTCTGTGTGACTTATTTCAGTTAGAATCATCGTACCTGAATCCACTCATTATGCTGCTACGGGCCTGATGACATAGATTTCATTGCTGAGTGATACTGCATTGTACGTAAGTACCACAAGTTCTTTATCCATTTTTCACTTTCTGTGATATTGCACTTGTACGGTAAACGAGGTTCTTGTAAACGGAGGCGTCCCAAACTTTGGGGTGGCTGTGTCTTTTTGATTTTAATTTCCCTAAGCTATAGGACCATAAGTGGAAGTGCCCTAGGCTCTGTTGCTTTGTTTTTTAGATGTTTCAGGAAACACCATACACTTCTCCTGAGTGTCTGTTGGCAATTTACATCCCGCCCATCAGCATAACAAGGCTCCCAGTTCTCCATGGCCTGTCCTGCCTTTCTGGATTTTACACTTTTTTCAGATGGCCCTTTTGACCGGGGGGAAGTGAGACTTCATTGTAGTGCAGATTTCCTTTGCAAGCTTGCTTGGTTGGCCAAAAAGGGCGTATGCGTTTTTTCCTGAATATATTCAGGAAAAAACGCATACGCCCTTTTTGGCCAAGTGCATCATTGTGGACGTTCTGCCTCTTTTCCTATGCTTTCAATGCAATTCCAGTCTACCTCCTGAAATCGGTTTCCTGCAATTCTGCCCCGCTTTCAAGTCCTCTTGGCAGCCTTACTTCAGTATATTTTTGGACGATAGCTGTCATTTATAACTCTGCAGGTTTGTGAATTACAGTGCCCCTGAGCTCCTTTCTTCAACTCGCTTTCTTGTGACCTGGTCGCAACACTGCAGGATGGCTTCAGGCCCTAATCTGGTTCTGGCACGGCACGCCGAGCCTTTGGTTAATTACTCTTCCTGGTGGGAAATGAGAGTTAAATTTGCCCGTCCAGACACCTGCAGCTAGTCTCTCATTGGTTCTCGCTATTCCTGTTCATCTTCCGCAGAAATTGCAAACTGGGCCAAACAGGAGGTTAAAGGGACTGACTCTCCAAGTCGGGAGAGTGTTAGTAAAGCGTCTGGAATGTTGCACCCGAGTACCAGGGTACGAAAACTGAGACATATTTGAACACGTCTCCTGATCACATGGTTGATCATACTCTAGGTTCCACATGCATGTTTTAGCTGAAGGAAGAATACCTTAAACCTGGGTAGTTGAAACCCGTGGAATGGGTACCATGCAATTTGACTTCAAAGGGTCTTCATTTGCTCACCGAACCTCTCCAATCCTATCACTGCTGCGTTTATGCCCCTGTACACATGCTTGATTCTCTTTCGGAGACATAGCAATCCATAGGTTTTAAGATACTTACTAGTCAGGTACATTCTTAGGCATTTAATATGGGGTGTTGAGTCCATTTCGTTGAGCAAGGAGTAGCTCTTGTCTATTCCATATTTGGCTTAAGGAACGTTATCTGTGCTCATTTCAATCTCTGGTTTTATGCAGCACCCCTACTCACCTTTACCCTTAAGCAAGCATAAGTTGGTTTTCTAAATTTGAGTCCCTGTTCTGTTCTGTAATTCAGTTCCTGTGTAGCCAAGTTTCCATTCCGTGTATTACTGATATCTTATGATGTTTCTTTTTCTGTGTGACTTATTTCAGTTAGAATCATCATACCTGAATCCACTCATTGTGCTGCTAAGGGCCTGATGACATAGATTTCATTGCTGAGTGATATTGCTTTGTAAGTAAATACCACAACTTCTTTATCCATTTTTCACTTTCTGCGATGTTGAACTAGTACTGTAAACGAGGTTCTTGTAAACAGAGCCGTTCCAAACTTTGGGGTGGCTGTGTCTTTTTGATTTTAATTTCCCTAAGCTATAGGACCATAAGTGGCAGTGCCCGAGGTTCTGTTGCTTTGTTTTTTAGATGGTTCTGGAAACACCATACACTTCTCCCGAGTGTCTGTTGGCAATTTACATCCCGCCCATCAGCATAACAAGGCTCCCAGTTCTCAATGGCCTGTTGCCTTTCTGTATTTTACACTTTTTTCAGATGGCCCTTTTGACCGGGGGGAAGTGAGACTTCATTGTAGTGCAGATTTCCTTTGCAAGCTTGCTTGGTTGGCCAAAAAGGGCGTATGCGTTTTTTCCTGAATATATTCAGGAAAAAACGCATACGCCCTTTTTGGCCAAGTGCATCATTGTGGACGTTCTGCCTCTTTTCCTATGCTTTCAATGCAATTCCAGTCTACCTCCTGAAATCGGGTTCCTGCAATTCTGCCCCGCTTGCAAGTCCTCTTGGCAGCCTTACTTCAGTCTATTTTTGGACGATAGCTGTCATTTATAACTCTGCAGGTTTGTGAATTACAGAGACCCTGAGCTCCTTTCTTCAACTCGCTTTCTTTTGAGCTGGCCGCAACACCGCAGTATGGCTTCAGGCCCTAATCTGGTTCCGGCACGGCACGCTGAGCCTTTGGTTATTTCCTCTTCCTGGTGGGAAATGAGAGTTAAATTTGCCCGTCCAGACACCTCCAGCTAGTCTCTCATTGGTTCTCGCTATTCCTGTTCATCTTCCGCAGAAATTGCAAACTGGGCCAAACAGGAGGTTAAAGGCGCTGACTCTCCAAGTTGGGAGAGTGTTAGTAAAGGGTCTGGAATGTTGCACCCGAGTACCAGGGGAGGAAAACTGAGACATATTTGAACACGTCTCCCGTTCACACGGTTGATCATACTCTGGGTTCCACATGCATGTTTTAGCTGAAGGAAGAATACCTTAAACCTGGAGAGTTGAGACCCGTGGAATGGGTACCATGCAATATGACTTCAAAGGGTCTTCATTTGCTCACCGAACCTCTCCAATCCTATCACTGCTGCGTTTATGCCCCTGTACACACGCTTGATTCTCTTTCGGAGACATAGCAATCCATAGGTTTTAAGATACTTACTAGTCAGGTACATTCTTAGGCGTTTAATATGCGGTGTTGAGTCCATTTCGTTCAGCAAGGAGTAGCTCTTGTCTATTCCATATTTGGCTTAAGGAACTTTATCTGTGCTCATTTCAATCTCTGGTTTTATGCAGCACCCCAACTCACCTTCCCCCTTAAGCAAGCGTAAGTTGGTTTTCTAAACTTGAGACACTGTTCTGTTTTGTAATTCAGTTCATGTGTAGCCAAGTTCACATTCTGTGTATTAGTGATACCTTATGATGTTTCTTTTCTGTGTGACTTATTTCAGTTCGAATCATCATACCTGAATCCACTCATTATGCTGCTACGGGCCTGATGACATAGATTTCATTGCTGAGTGATATTGCATTGTACGTAAGTACCACAGGTTCTTTATCCATTTTTCACTTTCTGCGATATTGAACTTGTACCGTAAACGAGGTTCTTGTAAACAGAGCCGTCCCAAACTTTGGGGTGGCTGTGTCTTTTTGATTTTAATTTCCCTAAGCTATAGGACCATAAGTGGAAGTGCCCTAGGCTCTGTTGCTTTGTTTTTTAGATGTTTCAGGAAACACCATACACTTCTCCAGAGTGGCTGTTGGCAATTTACATCCCGCCCATCAGCATAAGAAGGCTCCCAGTTCTCCATGGCCTGTCGTGCCTTTATGGATTTTACACTTTTTTCAGATGGCCCTTTTGACCGGGTGGAAGTGAGACTTCATTGTAGTGCAGATTTCCTTTGCAAGCTTGCTTGGTTGGCCAAAAAGGGCGTATGCGTTTTTTCCTGAATATATTCAGGAAAAAACGCATAGGCACTTTTTGGCCAAGTGCATCAATGTCGAGTTTCTGACTCTCTTCATATGCTTTCAATGCAATTCCAGTCTACCTCCTGAAATCGGTTTCCTGCAATTCTGCCTTGCTTTCAATGCCTCTTCATAGCCTTACCTCAATATATTTTTAAAAATAGTTGGCCTTTATAACTCTGCAGGTTTTTGAATTGCACTGGCCCTTAGCTCCATTTTTTAGCTCTTATTTTTGTGGTCTTGCCCCGTAACCACAGGATTCCTTGAAGCCCTATTTTTCTTCTGGGGCACCTTGCTGTGCCTTTGGTTAATTCTTCTTACTGATGTGATATTAGAGTGACATGTGCCCATTGAAACCGCTACAGCTAGTTTCTCACTGGTTCCCCCTATTCCCATTCATCCTCTGCACTAACTGCAGACTGTGCGATACCAGAACTTAAAGGCATTGACTCCATGTGGGGATGTTGTTAGTAAAGCGGCTGGAATGTCGATCCGGAGCCCCAGGAGAGGAAAAATGAGGTGCGTTTTAGAAACCTTTCCCGATCATATGGTATACCAGTCGCTGGGTTTCCCAAGCATGGTTTAGCTGTAGGAAGATTCCCTTCAACCTGGAGTGTTGGGACCCTTGGACTGAGTAGCATGAAGTATTGCATTAAACTTTCGGCAGTTGCTCACCAAAGCTCACCAATCCTGTCAGCCCCAAGTGTCCAGCCTTATGTCTTATCCAGCTGTGGGTTTATATGTGGTCAATCCAGGTTGCATCACAGCCCCTGAGCGAATTTTGTAAGAATTTTTCTCTCTTTCATTGTTTCAGCGTTTTGTTTTTAAAATTTATTTCTATAATGGGGTTTAGCTCATTTTCACTGCTGTGTTTGTGCCGCTCTGCACACACTTGATTCCCTTATGGAGATATATCAATACATGGGTTTTAAGATTCTTATTCCTCAGATATATTTCTCTGCGGTGTATAGGGTGTGTTGAGGCCAGTTCATTGAGCAAGGTGTAGATCTTGTCTAATACCTATTTGGTTTATTGAACGGTATCTGTGCTAATTTCAAACTCTGGTTTTATGCATCACCCCACCTCTCCTTTCCCCTTAAGCTGACATAAGTGTGTTTTCTAAATGTGAGACACTGTTCTGTTCTGTAATTCATTTCTTGTGCAGCCATATTTACCCTCCCTCTATAAGTGATATCTTATGATATGTTTCTTTTTCTGTTTGACTTATTTCAAGTAGTATTATCGGACCTAAATCCACTCTTTATCCTTCTACTAGCCTTATTACATTGATTTCATGGTGAAGAGATATTCCATTGTACATAAGTACCACATCTTCTTTATCCATTGTTCTCTTTCCTGGGATATTTAAGGTGTACTGAAGTTGAGGTTCTTGTAAACAGAGTAGCCCTAAACTGTGGTGTGCTTGTGTCTTGTTGATTTTTAGACTTCCCTAGATATACTCCCATGATTGGAAGTGTCCTATGCTCTGTAGCTCTGTTTTTTAGATGATTTAGGAACCACCATACACTTCTCCAGAGTGGCTCTCGGCAGTTCACACACTGCCCATCAGCGTATAAAGGCTCCCTGTTCTCCATGGCCTGTCCTGCATTTCTGGTTTTTACAATTTTTTAGGATGACCCTTTTGACCGGTGGGAAGTGAGACTTCTTTGTTGTGCACATTTGCATTGCTTGCTTGCTTCGTTGCCCATAAAGTGCGTATGCGCTTTTTCCTGGATATAATCAGGAAAAAACGCATACGCCCTTTTGGGCCAACTGCATCATTGTCGAAATTCTGCCGCTTTTCATGTGCGTTAAAGACGAGTCCAATCTATCTCTTGAAATCTGTTTCTTGCAATTCTGTCTTGCATTCAGATCCTCTTCTTTGCCTTACCTCAACATATTTTTGGACGTTAGTTTTCATTTATAACTCTGCAGGTTTGTGAATTGCAGTGACCCTGAGCTCCATTTTTTAAGTTGCTCTTTTGTGAGCTGGCCTCAAACCCGCAGGATTGCTTCAGGCCCTATTTTGGCTCCGGCGAGGCAGGCTGAGCCTTTCTTTAATTCTTATTCTTAATGGGAAATTAGAGTGATATGTGCCCGTCCAAACCCCTACAACTCTTCTCTCATTGGTTCCCCCTCTTCCCGTTCATCCTCCTCACAATTTGCAAAATGTGTGAAACAGAAGTTTAAATGTGCTGATTCTCCAAGTGGGGAGATTCTAAGTAGCGTGGCTGGAATGGTGAACAGGAGCACCAGGAGAGGATAAATGAGGTGCATTTTAGACACATCTCCCGATCACATGGTGTACAGTCCTCTGGGTTTTCCATGCATGTTTTAGCTGTAGGAAGATCCCTTGAACCTGCAGATTTGGGACCCATTGAATGGGTACCAGGTAGTATTACTTTAAAGGGTGTGCATTTCCTCACCCAACCTCACATTTCTCTTAGCGCAAACAGTTTCCAGCCTTATGTCTCATCCTGCTGTGGGTCTAGATGTGTTCAATCCATGTTGCATCACCGTCCCTGAGGAAAAGTTGTAAGAGGTTTTCTCTGTCTCTCTGTCGTTTATTTTTTTCAATTTATTACTATATTGGTTACAGCTGATTTTCAAAGCTCTGTTTCTTGCTGCTGTACATCCACTTGATTCGCGTACAGAGAGACATCAATAAATTCTTTTTCAGATTCTTACCAGTCGTATATATTCTTTTCCGGTGACTTGAGTGTGCTGAGTGCAGTTCTTTTAGCTACCGTGTAGGCCTTGTTGATTATCAGTTTGGTATTTGGAATGGTATCTTTGCTAATTTCAACCTCCTGGATGATGCCTCACCCCTCCCCACCTTTCCCGTTTAGCAGCCTTATGCGTGTTTTCTACATATTTGACTATGTTTTTGTTTTGTAATTTATTTCATGTGTAGCCATTTTGGATTCCACCTTTAAGTGATATCTTATGATATGTGTCTTTTTCTTTTTGAATTCTGTCACTTAGAATGATCATACGTAACTCCTCCGGAGTTGTTACAACTGGCCATATTTCATTGATTTCCAGGCTGAATAATATTCCACTCTACCTAAGTACCACATCTCTATCCATTTTTCCCCTCCAGAGACATTTAAGTTATATCCTAGTCGAGGATCTTTTAAACAGAGAGGGGGTAAACATTGGGGTGCCTGTGTCCTCTCGATTTTTGTTTTTCCCAAGATATACGCCCATGAGTGCAAGTGCCCTATGCTCTGTAGCTCATTTTTTAGATGCTTTAGTAAACACAATACACTTCTCCAGAATGGCCGTTGGCAATATACATTTCCACTATAAGTCTCACAGGGCTCCCTCTTCTCGTTGCCCTGTCCTGCATTTCTGTTGTTTACGCTTTATGAGGATGGCTCTTCTGACTGATGCGAAGTGATATCTTTTGTAGTATTGACTTCCAGTGCCCACCTGTTTGGTTGGCTAAAAAAGTGTATGCCCTTTTCTTGAATATATACAGAAAAGAACGCATACACCCTTTTTGGCCAACTGCAATGTTGGCAATGTTCAGCTCCTTTTCTTGTGCTTAATGGCGAGTCCTTTCTACCTCCTCAAATCCCTTTCCTGCCATTCTCCCTTGCTTACAAGTCCTTTTCTCTGACTTTCCTCAAGACATTTTTCAGTGATGGATATTTTCAACTCTGCAGTTTTGTGAATTTTACTGCCCCTGAGTTCCATTGTTCAACTCGTGTTTATGGGAACTGGCCACAAAGCAGCGGGATTTCCTCAAGCCCTATACTGTTTCCATGGGCAACCCTAGCCTTTGGTCAATTCGTCTTCCTGATTGGAAATTAGAGTGACATGTGCCTGTCTGAACACCTAGGACTTGTCTCTCATTGTTCCTCATCCTTCCGCTTCATCCTCTGGACAAATTCCAAACTGTACGCAACAGGATGTTGACAGTGCTGACATCTCCAAGTGGGGAGACTGTTAGTAAAGACGCTGGAGGGGTGAACCTGAGCACCAGGAGATGAGGAGATGAGATGCCTTTTCCAAACTCTTCCCGATCAGACGGTATACCATCCTCTGGGTGTGACAGACATGTTTTAGCAGTAGGAAGAGTCCCATTCATGTAAGGAGAACACCAGGGCTTTTTCAAAATCAGTGTCTCCCCGAAACCCAAACTGGGGAAGTTTTTAAGCTACGGCTACACATATGTTCATTAAGGGCCTTGGGAAGTAGGCAGAGTCCAAACTTTAGATGATTGAAGTCTTCAGGGTCAGAAGCACTCACCACCAGCTTCCCTTAGGCTACACTTTAACTGTCATTGATAGATGATGTCAATAAAAATATCTATTCTTTTTCAGATTATTTCCCCTTATAGGTTATTGCAAAATGTTGAGTGTAGTTCCCTGTGCTATACAGTAGTTCCTTGTTGATGATCTATTTTATACATAGCAGTGTGTATGTGTTCATTCCAAACTGTTAATTTATCCCTCCTCCCACCTTTCCCCTTTGGTAATAATAAATTATAAGATTTTATACTTCTCAGAAATGGGGGAGCTGAAAGAGAGGTATCATTTTCAATGGAAAAGCATTTAAAACAAGATTGAAGGTTTAACCAAGATTATTAGCTGTACATCCTTGGAAAGAAATCACTTCGTTTCTCTAATATTGACCTGACAAATAAGACAAACCTTTTCACTGAACTTGCTTATAAAAAGTGATGGAAATATCAAATGGAAGTGTTAAAAACATCTTATTTTACCCGAGCCTTATACACTGTTCTATGTTAACTACAGTTTGGCTCACACATCTGTTCATTGAGGTTACAATAGTCTCAATTTCTGTTACTGATCCTCCAGAGTGGACCCCAACAAGTGTCCCCCTGCCCAGTGTCATTGGGGCCAACAGATCGAGACTGAGTTTGGTTCACAAGCAAAGGAAACTTTATATTTTGATCAGAGAATGGAGAGGTGAGAGCATGCACTACCCCGTGGGCTGTGGGCTGGGCTGCTGTGTAGAGATCCTGTCAGAGTCAGTGGGAGGGAGGGAGGCGGCGGAGCTCTCGAGGGCCGGGTTGGCTGTAGCTCAGGCTCTATATCGTGGAGTCTGCACTGGGCCCCAGGAGCTGAGGTGTCGACCCAGCCATTCTGCACTAGGAAATCTGGTCTGAAGTGCCGGGTGTGGAACCTCTGCATGCGGGACCCTAGGAGCACGTGAAATTAGACAAAGCACAAAGGATAAAAAAGGTTAGACTTGACTTTATTGCCCAGATTCTATTTTTATCTCCCAGGGATTTTTAATGGGCTTTGCTGGGGACAAACCCCTCCTCTGCCTTTTGTCCCGTTCCTCATTCTTGGAGTGCTGAGGGTGCAGACCCTTCTTCTGTAACTGCTGAGTGCTGAGTTGGGAGCCCTCATACCCTGGGGCGAGGGTCAGAGCTTCTCCCCAGCAGCCTCCCGGTGACGTTGATTGTCCCCAGGACCCCTGCCTCCCTGCTCGTCCACCTGAGCACCAGCATTGGAAGTGTTATAGATTCTAATGACCTTTAAGGGTCCAGGAAAGAGATGTGCAGAGACGCTGTGGGGACCGGTTTCACCCCGCCCCACATTTGTTCGGCCACCTTAGGCTGACCGTCTCTGCCAGCCTAGATGCTCTGACCAGTAGTCTGCGCTTTCTTCAATTAGGCCCCTGAATTAACGTACAAACAGCACCAGGTGTCAGAGCCCTGCCCGCTCAACTCCCAGACAGTCCAGGGTCAGTGGTGACCAAGGACCATGATGGCTACTGAGTCAACAGCCTTTTGAAGTAAACAGGAGTCCAGCCGGTCTTATTGGCCACCATCATCACGGTGTCTGTAGGCTTTTCTATGGTGACAGTGTGGTATACTGTTCCCCCGCCAAGATTATTAGCTCCCCTCTGGGTGCAGTAAGTCCTGCAAGCAGTAGTCTACTCTTTTGGGACACACTCTTGTTGTTTTATGAGAGAAACTCCAGGTCAAGTGATGTTCACACGAGTCGTCATGGTGCCCTGTTGCCCCCGGTTATCTCTCTGGATGTTGGAGTTGGAGGGCCTCCTCACTCGAGGTCGGTGTGCCCACGGAGCGAACCCTGCAACTTCAGGGCATGGTTGGTGGTTAGGATCACCACGTGGGGTCCTTTTCCCTTAGGAGGGAGGTGGCCTTTTGGGCTGCTGATTTCCAGGTTTTTAGATACCGCCAGTATCTTGGCCAGATGTGGCAGTGGGCCAAGCCCCTTAGTGACCGTAGTTTATCCTACCTGGATGGCATTCTTGCATTGTTCCATTTCAAGTGGTCCCAGTTTTTGCACTAATTCTCCAATGGCGATTCACCTTTCACCGGGAATGTAAAGGTCAAAGGGTTTAGCTAAATTAGGGAGTTCCAGGGCAAGGGTCTGAATTGACTGCTCTTTCCATTCTTGAAAGGCCACTTCTGGATTCTATTCAAAAGGATCATCATCTTTTCCTTTCAGTGTTTCATATAGAGGCCCAGGTAGTAGACTGTGGTTAGGGATCCAGAAGCAGCAAACCCTGGCCTCCCCAGGAACCCCTAAGCTGTCTTCTAGTTTTAGAAAGGGGTAAGGCTGAAAATGGTTTCTTCCCTTTCCTGGGATGGGCTTCTCTGACCTTCTGTGAGAATGAAGCCCAGGCAGGTCACCGCAGTCTGTGATATTTGAGCTTTTTCTTGGACAACTTCTATCCTTTATTGGCTTGGTAGTTCAGAGGCCTCCTTAGTAGGGCTGGTGATCAGAATGTCGTCTGCATATTGAAGGAGGGTTTCCTTTTCCAGAGGTAGAACTTTTAGGTCTTTAGCTAAGCTTTCCCCAAAGATGGTGTGGGAATTTTTGCACCCTTGGGGCCAGACGGCCCGGAAGTATTGTTTTAGTTGTATGTGGAGTCCTGCCACTCACAAGCCAAAATTTCTTGTGACTCTGGGACTAATGGAATACAAAAGAAGGCATCATTGAAGACTAATACAGAATACCATGTCCTGGTGGTTGGTAGAATGACCAGCAGGGTGTAGGAATTAGGAGCAACTGGAGGTATATCCTCGGTGGCTTCACTGACTGTCCTGACATCCTTTACCAGGTCCCCAGCAGCCCATGGGGCTCTCGTGGTCAGACCAATCCCAGAATATGGAGCTCACCTGGGCAGGTACCCCACCCCCACCCCAGCCCACGGGGCTCTCGTGGTCAGGCCCCTCCCAGGATACAGAGCTACCCTTGCAGGTACCGTGGCAGGGCTGGGCACACAGGAACCGTGCACATAGCCCTCATTGCAGAGCACCCCCAGCTCACCTGTCGCTCAGAGCTGACACAGAGCACCTCAGAGCAGGACTTGAACTAACAAACAGCAGCTGCGACAGGTCTGTGACCCTGGGCATCACTCCGTGAGGCCTCCCTCCACCTGGTCTTCCAGAGACTTCCACTGCACCCGGGGCACCAGGCCTCTGTCTCCAACCACCACCCACCCCTCCTCTCCCTGACTCCTGGGTTCCTCTCATTAGGAGAGGGTTTTCTTGAAGTTGTCTCCCACTCATGGGCCAGATAAAATGATTAGAAAACAAGCCAAAGCTGCAGCCCCTTGTCTATCCTGACTCTCAGGAGCCCACACCTGTTCCTTGGACCTGGCCGGTTCAGCAAGTTCCATTTTCTGCAACTGTGAGCCCCTGAGGGGTGATGATTGGCTGACCTGGGCAGCCTTACCGTGCCGGCCAGCCCTCCCCAGGTGTGCCTGGGTTGAGATCAATATAAATACCACTCCAGGCAGCAAGAGCCCCTGCAGCCGTGCCTGACGCCATTTTCTCTGCCCTGTCAGCAGTCTCGGGGCTGGGCTGGTGGGAGGGAGTGAGAGGCCACGGCTTTGTGGGTGGCCCAGTGTGAGTGGGGCTCTGCTGGACTTTCTGCAGCAGTTGCCAGGCTGCCACCTGCTAAAGAAGAGGATGTGTCACCCATACCTGCTGCTGGAATTTCTCCCTGGGCAGAGGTGAGGAAGGAAAAAAGCAGTGGGGGCAGGGACAGGACGGGTATCTCAGGCAGGGAAATGGAAATCTTCCAGAAGAGCACCCAGGGCCAGGACCATCCTGGCTGGCCTGCAGGCACCAAGTCGGCCGGCATGCTGTCACTCGTGTGGCTCTATGGCCCTTCCTCTAGGCTTTCAAGTCCTTGTATATATTCAGGTGTTTTACCTGGGACGGGTGGGAATAGTTCAGCAGCAAGTGGCCTGGGGCTCAGCTCACGTTTACTCACAGATGCCTCGGCACAGTGCCCCAGCTTTGCAATGAGGACGCTTGTTGCGTGGGGGCTGCTGGCTGAATGGGAGACGATTCCCCACCACTGACCAACTTCAGAATTGTTTACAACTGGAGCAAGTGCCCTGATACGGTTTTCCTCTGTGTAACTGGTGGGTTCTGTGTTTTTTTTCTCTTTTTCGTTTTTGGTTCAAGGTAGATTTTATTCCTCTTTTTTGTATTTACAGATATAAGCATGGAAATAATTTATTCATATAAATACATGTATGTGCAGGGAATAATTGTTTTTTCTGTTTTATTTTTTAAATTTTACTTCTTTTTAATTTTGAATTTTATTTTATATTTTTATACAGCAGGTTCTTATTGGTTATCTATTTTATACATATAAATGTATACATGCCAATCCCAGTCTCTCAACTCCTCCCACCACCACCCCCCCAACAGCTTTCCCCCCTTGTTGTCCATACGTTTGTTGTCTACATCTGTTGCTCTGTTTATGCCTTGCAAAATGGTTAATCTGTACAGTTTTTCTAGGTTCCACATATATGCATGAATATACAAGATTTGTTTTTCTCTTTCTGACTTACTTCACTCTGTATGACAGTCTCTAGATCCATCGACGTCTCTACAAATGACCCAATTTCATTCCTTTTCATGGCTTAGTAATATTCCATTTTATATATGTACCACAGCTTTATGCATTCGTCTGTCTGTGGGCATTTAGGTTGCTTCCATTACCTCGATATTGTAAATAGTGATGCAATGAACATTGCGGTGAATGACTCTTTTTGATTTATGGTTTTGTCTGGGTATATGTCCAGTACTGGGATTGCTGTATCCTATGGTAATTCTATTGTTAGTTTCTTAAGAAATTCCATATTGTTCTCCATAATGACTGTATCAATTTATATTCCCAACAATAGTGGAAGAGGGTTCCTTTTCTCCACACCCTTTCCAGCATTTTTTGTTTGTAGATTTTCAATGATGCCTATTCTACCAGGTGTGAGGTGATACCTCATTGTTGAATCCATTTCGTTGAGCAAGGGGTAGCTCTTGTCTATTACATATTTGGCTTATGGAACGGTATCTGTGCTAATTGCAAACTCTGCTTTTATGCAGCACCCCAACTCACCTTCCCCCTTAAGCAGGCATAAGTTGGTTTTCTAAACTTGAGACCCTGTTCTGTTTTGTAATTCAGTTCATGTGTAGCCAAGTTCACATTCCGTGTATTAGTGATACCTTATGATGTTTCTTTTTCTGTGTGACTTATTTCACTTAGAATCATCGTGCCTCAATCCACTCATTATGCTGGTACGGGCCTGGTGACATAGATTTCATTGCTGAGTGGTATTCTGTTGTACAGAAGTACCGCAACTTCTTTATCCATTATTTGCTCTCTGGGATATTTAACTTGTGCCGTAGAAGAGATTCCTGTAAAAAGAGCCGTCCCAAATTTTGGGGTTGCTGTGTCTTTTTGATATTAATTTCCCTAAGCTATAGGACCATAAGTGGAAGTGCCTTAGGCTCTGTTGCTTTGTTTTTTAGATGTTTCAGGAAACACCATACACTTCTCCCGAGTGTCTGTTGGCAATTTACATCCCGCCCATCAGCATAACAAGGCTCCCAGTTCTCCATGGCCTGTCCTGCCTTTCTGGATTTTACACTTTATTCTGATGACCCTTTTGACCGGGGGGCAGTGAGACTTCATTGTAGTGCAGATTTCCTTTGCAAGCTTGCTTGGTTGGCCAAAAAGGGCGTATGCGTTTTTTCCTGAATATATTCAGGAAAAAACGCATATGCCCTTTTGGCAAAGTGCATCATTGTGGACGTTCTGCCTCTTTTCCTATGCTTTCAATGCAATTCCAGTCTACCTCCTGAAATCGGTATCCTGCAATTCTGCCCCGCTTTCAAGTCCTCTTGGAAGCCTTACTTCAGTCTATTTTTGGACGATAGCTGTCATTTATAACTCTGCAGGTTTGTGAATTACAGAGACCCTGAGCTCCTTTCTTCAACTCGCTTTCTTTTGAGCTGGCCGCAACACCGCAGGATGGCTTCAGGCCCTAATCTGGTTCCGGCACGGCACGCTGAGCCTTTGGTTATTTCCTCTTCCTGGTGGGAAATGAGAGTTAAATTTGCCCGTCCAGACACCTCCAGCTAGTCTCTCATTGGTTCTCCCTATTCCTGTTCATCTTCCGCAGAAATTGCAAACTGGGCCAAACAGGAGGTTAAAGGCGCTGACTCTCCAAGTTAGGAGAGTGTTAGTAAAGGGTCTGGAATGTTGCACCCGAGTACCAGGGGAGGAAAACTGAGACATATTTGAACACGTCTCCTGTTCACACGGTTGATCATACTCTGGGTTCCACATGCATGTTTTAGCTGAAGGAAGAATACCTTAAACCTGGAGAGTTGAGACCCGTGGAATGGGTACCATGCAATATGACTTCAAAGGGTCTTCATTTGCTCACCGAACCTCTCCAATCCTATCACTGCTGCGTTTATGCCCCTGTACACACGCTTGATTCTCTTTCGGAGACATAAAAATCCATAGGTTTTAAGATACTTACTAGTCAGGTACATTCTTAGGTGTTTAATATGCGGTGTTGAGTCCATTTCGTTGAGCAAGGAGTAGCTCTTGTCTATTCCATATTTGGCTTAAGGAACTTTATCTGTGCTCATTTCAATCTCTGGTTTTATGCAGCACCCCAACTCACCTTCCCCCTTAAGCAAGCGTAAGTTGGTTTTCTAAACTTGAGACACTGTTCTGTTTTGTAATTCAGTTCATGTGTAGCCAAGTTCACATTCTGTGTATTAGTGATACCTTATGATGTTTCTTTTCTGTGTGACTTATTTCAGTTCGAATCATCATACCTGAATCCACTCATTATGCTGCTACGGGCCTGATGACATAGATTTCATTGCTGAGTGATATTGCATTGTACGTAAGTACCACAGGTTCTTTATCCATTTTTCACTTTCTGCGATATTGAACTTGTACCGTAAACGAGGTTCTTGTAAACAGAGCCGTCCCAAACTTTGGGGTGGCTGTGTCTTTTTGATTTTAATTTCCCTAAGCTATAGGACCATAAGTGGCAGTGCCCTAGGCTCTGTTGCTTTGTTTTTTAGATGTTTCAGGAAACACCATTCACTTCTCCAGAGTGGCTGTTGGCAATTTACATCCCGCCCATCAGCATAAGAAGGCTCCCAGTTCTCCATGGCCTGTCGTGCCTTTATGGATTTTACACTTTTTTCAGATGGCCCTTTTGACCAGGTGGAAGTGAGACTTCATTGTAGTGCACATTTCCTTTGCAAGCTTGCTTGGTTGGCCAAAAAGTGCGTATGCGTTTTTTCCTGAATATATTCAGGAAAAAACGCATACGCCCTTTTTGGCCAAGTGCATCATTGTCGAGTTTCTGACTCTCTTCATATGCTTTCAATGCAATTCCAGTCTACCTCCTGAAATCGGTTTCCTGCAATTCTGCCTTGCTTTCAATGCCTCTTCATAGCCTTACCTCAATATATTTTTAAAAATAGCTGGCCTTTATAACTCTGCAGGTTTTTGAATTGCAGTGGCCCTTAGCTCCATTTTTTAGCTCTTATTTTTGTGGTCTTGCCCCATAACCACAGGATTCCTTGAAGCCCTATTTTTCTTCTGGGGCACCTTGCTGTGCCTTTGGTTAATTCTTCTTACTGATGTGATATTAGAGTGACATGTGCCCATTGAAACCGCTACAGCTAGTTTCTCACTGGTTCCCCCTATTCCCATTCATCCTCTGCACTAACTGCAGACTGTGCGATACCAGAACTTAAAGGCATTGACTCCATGTGGGGATGTTGTTAGTAAAGCGGCTGGAATGTCGATCCGGAGCCCCAGGAGAGGAAAAATGAGGTGCGTTTTAGAAACCTTTCCCGATCATATGGTATACCAGTCGCTGGGTTTCCCAAGCATGGTTTAGCTGTAGGAAGATTCCCTTCAACCTGGAGTGTTGGGACCCTTGGACTGAGTAGCATGAAGTATTGCATTAAACTTTCGGCAGTTGCTCACCAAAGCTCACCAATCCTGTCAGCCCCAAGTGTCCAGCCTTATGTCTTATCCAGCTGTGGGTTTATATGTGGTCAATCCAGGTTGCATCACAGCCCCTGAGCGAATTTTGTAAGAATTTTTCTCTCTTTCATTGTTTCAGCGTTTTGTTTTTAAAATTTATTTCTATAATGGGGTTTAGCTCCTTTTCACTGCTGTGTTTGTGCCGTTCTGCACACACTTGATTCCCTTATGGAGATATATCAATACATGGGTTTTAAGATTCTTATTCCTCAGATATATTTCTCTGCGGTGTATAGGGTGTGTTGAGGCCAGTTCATTGAGCAAGGTGTAGATCTTGTCTAATACCTATTTGGTTTATTGAACGGTATCTGTGCTAATTTCAAACTCTGGTTTTATGCATCACCCCACCTCTCCTTTCCCCTTAAGCTGACATAAGTGTGTTTTCTAAATGTGAGACACTGTTCTGTTCTGTAATTCATTTCTTGTGCAGCCATATTTACCCTCCCTCTATAAGTGATATCTTATGATATGTTTCTTTTTCTGTTTGACTTATTTCAAGTAGTATTATCGGACCTAAATCCACTCTTTATCCTTCTACTAGCCTTATTACATTGATTTCATGGTGAAGAGATATTCCATTGTACATAAGTACCACATCTTCTTTATCCATTGTTCTCTTTCCTGGGATATTTAAGGTGTACTGAAGTTGAGGTTCTTGTAAACAGAGTAGCCCTAAACTGTGGTGTGCTTGTGTCTTGTTGATTTTTAGACTTCCCTAGATATACTCCCATGATTGGAAGTGTCCTATGCTCTGTAGCTCTGTTTTTTAGATGATTTAGGAACCACCATACGCTTCTCCAGAGTGGCTCTCGGCAGTTCACACGCTGCCCATCAGCGTATAAAGGCTCCCTGTTCTCCATGGCCTGTCCTGCATTTCTGGTTTTTACAATTTTTTAGGATGACCCTTTTGACCGGTGGGAAGTGAGACTTCTTTGTTGTGCACATTTGCATTGCTTGCTTGCTTCGTTGCCCATAAAGTGCGTATGCGCTTTTTCCTGGATATAATCAGGAAAAAACGCATACGCCCTTTTGGGCCAACTGCATCATTGTCGAAATTCTGCCGCTTTTCATGTGTGTTAAAGACGAGTCCAATCTATCTCTTGAAATCTGTTTCTTGCAATTCTGTCTTGCATTCAGATCCTCTTCTTTGCCTTACCTCAACATATTTTTGGACGTTAGTTTTCATTTATAACTCTGCAGGTTTGTGAATTGCAGTGACCCTGAGCTCCATTTTTTAAGTTGCTCTTTTGTGAGCTGGCCTCAAACCCGCAGGATTGCTTCAGGCCCTATTTTGGCTCCGGCGAGGCAGGCTGAGCCTTTCTTTAATTCTTATTCTTAATGGGAAATTAGAGTGATATGTGCCCGTCCAAACCCCTACAACTCTTCTCTCATTGGTTCCCCCTCTTCCCGTTCATCCTCCTCACAATTTGCAAAATGTGTGAAACAGAAGTTTAAATGTGCTGATTCTCCAAGTGGGGAGATTCTAAGTAGCGTGGCTGGAATGGTGAACAGGAGCACCAGGAGAGGATAAATGAGGTGCATTTTAGACACATCTCCCGATCACATGGTGTACAGTCCTCTGGGTTTTCCATGCATGTTTTAGCTGTAGGAAGATCCCTTGAACCTGCAGATTTGGGACCCATTGAATGGGTACCAGGTAGTATTACTTTAAAGGGTGTGCATTTCCTCACCCAACCTCACATTTCTCTTAGCGCAAACAGTTTCCAGCCTTATGTCTCATCCTGCTGTGGGTCTAGATGTGTTCAATCCATGTTGCATCACCGTCCCTGAGGAAAAGTTGTAAGAGGTTTTCTCTGTCTCTCTGTCGTTTATTTTTTTCAATTTATTACTATATTGGTTACAGCTGATTTTCAAAGCTCTGTTTCTTGCTGCTGTACATCCACTTGATTCGCGTACAGAGAGACATCAATAAATTCTTTTTCAGATTCTTACCAGTCGTATATATTCTTTTCCGGTGACTTGAGTGTGCTGAGTGCAGTTCTTTTAGCTACCGTGTAGGCCTTGTTGATTATCAGTTTGGTATTTGGAATGGTATCTTTGCTAATTTCAACCTCCTGGATGATGCCTCACCCCTCCCCACCTTTCCCGTTTAGCAGCCTTATGCGTGTTTTCTACATATTTGACTATGTTTTTGTTTTGTAATTTATTTCATGTGTAGCCATTTTGGATTCCACCTTTAAGTGATATCTTATGATATGTGTCTTTTTCTTTTTGAATTCTGTCACTTAGAATGATCATACGTAACTCCTCCGGAGTTGTTACAACTGGCCATATTTCATTGATTTCCAGGCTGAATAATATTCCACTCTACCTAAGTACCACATCTCTATCCATTTTTCCCCTCCAGAGACATTTAAGTTATATCCTAGTCGAGGATCTTTTAAACAGAGAGGGGGTAAACATTGGGGTGCCTGTGTCCTCTCGATTTTTGTTTTTCCCAAGATATACGCCCATGAGTGCAAGTGCCCTATGCTCTGTAGCTCATTTTTTAGATGCTTTAGTAAACACAATACACTTCTCCAGAATGGCCGTTGGCAATATACATTTCCACTATAAGTCTCACAGGGCTCCCTCTTCTCGTTGCCCTGTCCTGCATTTCTGTTGTTTACGCTTTATGAGGATGGCTCTTCTGACTGATGCGAAGTGATATCTTTTGTAGTATTGACTTCCAGTGCCCACCTGTTTGGTTGGCTAAAAAAGTGTATGCCCTTTTCTTGAATATATACAGAAAAGAACGCATACACCCTTTTTGGCCAACTGCAATGTTGGCAATGTTCAGCTCCTTTTCTTGTGCTTAATGGCGAGTCCTTTCTACCTCCTCAAATCCCTTTCCTGCCATTCTCCCTTGCTTACAAGTCCTTTTCTCTGACTTTCCTCAAGACATTTTTCAGTGATAGATATTTTCAACTCTGCAGTTTTGTGAATTTTACTGCCCCTGAGTTCCATTGTTCAACTCGTGTTTATGGGAACTGGCCACAAAGCAGCGGGATTTCCTCAAGCCCTATACTGTTTCCATGGGCAACCCTAGCCTTTGGTCAATTCGTCTTCCTGATTGGAAATTAGAGTGACATGTGCCTGTCTGAACACCTAGGACTTGTCTCTCATTGTTCCTCATCCTTCCGCTTCATCCTCTGGACAAATTCCAAACTGTACGCAACAGGATGTTGACAGTGCTGACATCTCCAAGTGGGGAGACTGTTAGTAAAGACGCTGGAGGGGTGAACCCGAGCACCAGGAGATGAGGAGATGAGATGCCTTTTCCAAACTCTTCCCGATCAGACGGTATACCATCCTCTGGGTGTGACAGACATGTTTTAGCAGTAGGAAGAGTCCCATTCATGTAAGGAGAACACCAGGGCTTTTTCAAAATCAGTGTCTCCCCGAAACCCAAACTGGGGAAGTTTTTAAGCTACGGCTACACATATGTTCATTAAGGGCCTTGGGAAGTAGGCAGAGTCCAAACTTTAGATGATTGAAGTCTTCAGGGTCAGAAGCACTCACCACCAGCTTCCCTTAGGCTACACTTTAACTGTCATTGATAGATGATGTCAATAAAAATATCTATTCTTTTTCAGATTATTTCCCCTTATAGGTTATTGCAAAATGTTGAGTGTAGTTCCCTGTGCTATACAGTAGTTCCTTGTTGATGATCTATTTTATACATAGCAGTGTGTATGTGTTCATTCCAAACTGTTAATTTATCCCTCCTCCCACCTTTCCCCTTTGGTAATAATAAATTATAAGATTTTATACTTCTCAGAAATGGGGGAGCTGAAAGAGAGGTATCATTTTCAATGGAAAAGCATTTAAAACAAGATTGAAGGTTTAACCAAGATTATTAGCTGTACATCCTTGGAAAGAAATCACTTCGTTTCTCTAATATTGACCTGACAAATAAGACAAACCTTTTCACTGAACTTGCTTATAAAAAGTGATGGAAATATCAAATGGAAGTGTTAAAAACATCTTATTTTACCCGAGCCTTATACACTGTTCTATGTTAACTACAGTTTGGCTCACACATCTGTTCATTGAGGTTACAATAGTCTCAATTTCTGTTACTGATCCTCCAGAGTGGACCCCAACAAGTGTCCCCCTGCCCAGTGGCATTGGGGCCAACAGATCGAGACTGAGTTTGGTTCACAAGCAAAGGAAACTTTATATTTTGATCAGAGAATGGAGAGGTGAGAGCATGCACTACCCCGTGGGCTGTGGGCTGGGCTGCTGTGTAGAGATCCTGTCAGAGTCAGTGGGAGGGAGGGAGGCGGCGGAGCTCTCGAGGGCCGGGTTGGCTGTAGCTCAGGCTCTATATCGTGGAGTCTGCACTGGGCCCCAGGAGCTGAGGTGTCGACCCAGCCATTCTGCACTAGGAAATCTGGTCTGAAGTGCCGGGTGTGGAACCTCTGCATGCGGGACCCTAGGAGCACGTGAAATTAGACAAAGCACAAAGGATAAAAAAGGTTAGACTTGACTTTATTGCCCAGATTCTATTTTTATCTCCCAGGGATTTTTAATGGGCTTTGCTGGGGACAAACCCCTCCTCTGCCTTTTGTCCCGTTCCTCATTCTTGGAGTGCTGAGGGTGCAGACCCTTCTTCTGTAACTGCTGAGTGCTGAGTTGGGAGCCCTCATACCCTGGGGCGAGGGTCAGAGCTTCTCCCCAGCAGCCTCCCGGTGACGTTGATTGTCCCCAGGACCCCTGCCTCCCTGCTCGTCCACCTGAGCACCAGCATTGGAAGTGTTATAGATTCTAATGACCTTTAAGGGTCCAGGAAAGAGATGTGCAGAGACGCTGTGGGGGCCGGTTTCACCCCGCCCCACATTTGTTCGGCCACCTTAGGCTGACCGTCTCTGCCAGCCTAGATGCTCTGACCAGTAGTCTGCGCTTTCTTCAATTAGGCCCCTGAATTAACGTACAAACAGCACCAGGTGTCAGAGCCCTGCCCGCTCAACTCCCAGACAGTCCAGGGTCAGTGGTGACCAAGGACCATGATGGCTACTGAGTCAACAGCCTTTTGAAGTAAACAGGAGTCCAGCCGGTCTTATTGGCCACCATCATCACGGTGTCTGTAGGCTTTTCTATGGTGACAGTGTGGTATACTGTTCCCCCGCCAAGATTATTAGCTCCCCTCTGGGTGCAGTAAGTCCTGCAAGCAGTAGTCTACTCTTTTGGGACACACTCTTGTTGTTTTATGAGAGAAACTCCAGGTCAAGTGATGTTCACACGAGTCGTCATGGTGCCCTGTTGCCCCCGGTTATCTCTCTGGATGTTGGAGTTGGAGGGCCTCCTCACTCGAGGTCGGTGTGCCCACGGAGCGAACCCTGCAACTTCAGGGCATGGTTGGTGGTTAGGATCACCACGTGGGGTCCTTTTCCCTTAGGAGGGAGGTGGCCTTTTGGGCTGCTGATTTCCAGGTTTTTAGATACCGCCAGTATCTTGGCCAGATGTGGCAGTGGGCCAAGCCCCTTAGTGACCGTAGTTTATCCTACCTGGATGGCATTCTTGCATTGTTCCATTTCAAGTGGTCCCAGTTTTTGCACTAATTCTCCAATGGCGATTCACCTTTCACCGGGAATGTAAAGGTCAAAGGGTTTAGCTAAATTAGGGAGTTCCAGGGCAAGGGTCTGAATTGACTGCTCTTTCCATTCTTGAAAGGCCACTTCTGGATTCTATTCAAAAGGATCATCATCTTTTCCTTTCAGTGTTTCATATAGAGGCCCAGGTAGTAGACTGTGGTTAGGGATCCAGAAGCAGCAAACCCTGGCCTCCCCAGGAACCCCTAAGCTGTCTTCTAGTTTTAGAAAGGGGTAAGGCTGAAAATGGTTTCTTCCCTTTCCTGGGATGGGCTTCTCTGACCTTCTGTGAGAATGAAGCCCAGGCAGGTCACCGCAGTCTGTGATATTTGAGCTTTTTCTTGGACAACTTCTATCCTTTATTGGCTTGGTAGTTCAGAGGCCTCCTTAGTAGGGCTGGTGATCAGAATGTCGTCTGCATATTGAAGGAGGGTTTCCTTTTCCAGAGGTAGAACTTTTAGGTCTTTAGCTAAGCTTTCCCCAAAGATGGTGTGGGAATTTTTGCACCCTTGGGGCCAGACGGCCCGGAAGTATTGTTTTAGTTGTATGTGGAGTCCTGCCACTCACAAGCCAAAATTTCTTGTGACTCTGGGACTAATGGAATACAAAAGAAGGCATCATTGAAGACTAATACAGAATACCATGTCCTGGTGGTTGGTAGAATGACCAGCAGGGTGTAGGAATTAGGAGCAACTGGAGGTATATCCTCGGTGGCTTCACTGACTGTCCTGACATCCTTTACCAGGTCCCCAGCAGCCCATGGGGCTCTCGTGGTCAGACCAATCCCAGAATATGGAGCTCACCTGGGCAGGTACCCCACCCCCACCCCAGCCCACGGGGCTCTCGTGGTCAGGCCCCTCCCAGGATACAGAGCTACCCTTGCAGGTACCGTGGCAGGGCTGGGCACACAGGAACCGTGCACATAGCCCTCATTGCAGAGCACCCCCAGCTCACCTGTCGCTCAGAGCTGACACAGAGCACCTCAGAGCAGGACTTGAACTAACAAACAGCAGCTGCAACAGGTCTGTGACCCTGGGCATCACTCCGTGAGGCCTCCCTCCACCTGGTCTTCCAGAGACTTCCACTGCACCCGGGGCACCAGGCCTCTGTCTCCAACCACCACCCACCCCTCCTCTCCCTGACTCCTGGGTTCCTCTCATTAGGAGAGGGTTTTCTTGAAGTTGTCTCCCACTCATGGGCCAGATAAAATGATTAGAAAACAAGCCAAAGCTGCAGCCCCTTGTCTATCCTGACTCTCAGGAGCCCACACCTGTTCCTTGGACCTGGCCGGTTCAGCAAGTTCCATTTTCTGCAACTGTGAGCCCCTGAGGGGTGATGATTGGCTGACCTGGGCAGCCTTACCGTGCCGGCCAGCCCTCCCCAGGTGTGCCTGGGTTGAGATCAATATAAATACCACTCCAGGCAGCAAGAGCCCCTGCAGCCGTGCCTGACGCCATTTTCTCTGCCCTGTCAGCAGTCTCGGGGCTGGGCTGGTGGGAGGGAGTGAGAGGCCACGGCTTTGTGGGTGGCCCAGTGTGAGTGGGGCTCTGCTGGACTTTCTGCAGCAGTTGCCAGGCTGCCACCTGCTAAAGAAGAGGATGTGTCACCCATACCTGCTGCTGGAATTTCTCCCTGGGCAGAGGTGAGGAAGGAAAAAAGCAGTGGGGGCAGGGACAGGACGGGTATCTCAGGCAGGGAAATGGAAATCTTCCAGAAGAGCACCCAGGGCCAGGACCATCCTGGCTGGCCTGCAGGCACCAAGTCGGCCGGCATGCTGTCACTCGTGTGGCTCTATGGCCCTTCCTCTAGGCTTTCAAGTCCTTGTATATATTCAGGTGTTTTACCTGGGACGGGTGGGAATAGTTCAGCAGCAAGTGGCCTGGGGCTCAGCTCACGTTTACTCACAGATGCCTCGGCACGGTGCCCCAGCTTTGCAATGAGGACGCTTGTTGCGTGGGGGCTGCTGGCTGAATGGGAGACGATTCCCCACCACTGACCAACTTCAGAATTGTTTACAACTGGAGCAAGTGCCCTGATACGGTTTTCCTCTGTGTAACTGGTGGGTTCTGTGTTTTTTTTCTCTTTTTCGTTTTTGGTTCAAGGTAGATTTTATTCCTCTTTTTTGTATTTACAGATATAAGCATGGAAATAATTTATTCATATAAATACATGTATGTGCAGGGAATAATTGTTTTTTCTGTTTTATTTTTTAAATTTTACTTCTTTTTAATTTTGAATTTTATTTTATATTTTTATACAGCAGGTTCTTATTGGTTATCTATTTTATACATATAAATGTATACATGCCAATCCCAGTCTCTCAACTCCTCCCACCACCACCCCCCCAACAGCTTTCCCCCCTTGTTGTCCATACGTTTGTTGTCTACATCTGTTGCTCTGTTTATGCCTTGCAAAATGGTTAATCTGTACAGTTTTTCTAGGTTCCACATATATGCATGAATATACAAGATTTGTTTTTCTCTTTCTGACTTACTTCACTCTGTATGACAGTCTCTAGATCCATCGACGTCTCTACAAATGACCCAATTTCATTCCTTTTCATGGCTTAGTAATATTCCATTTTATATATGTACCACAGCTTTATGCATTCGTCTGTCTGTGGGCATTTAGGTTGCTTCCATTACCTCGATATTGTAAATAGTGATGCAATGAACATTGCGGTGAATGACTCTTTTTGATTTATGGTTTTGTCTGGGTATATGTCCAGTACTGGGATTGCTGTATCCTATGGTAATTCTATTGTTAGTTTCTTAAGAAATTCCATATTGTTCTCCATAATGACTGTATCAATTTATATTCCCAACAATAGTGGAAGAGGGTTCCTTTTCTCCACACCCTTTCCAGCATTTTTTGTTTGTAGATTTTCAATGATGCCTATTCTACCAGGTGTGAGGTGATACCTCATTGTTGAATCCATTTCGTTGAGCAAGGGGTAGCTCTTGTCTATTACATATTTGGCTTATGGAACGGTATCTGTGCTAATTGCAAACTCTGCTTTTATGCAGCAACCCAACTCACCTTCCCCCTTAAGCAGGCATAAGTTGGTTTTCTAAACTTGAGACCCTGTTCTGTTTTGTAATTCAGTTCATGTGTAGCCAAGTTCACATTCCGTGTATTAGTGATACCTTATGATGTTTCTTTTTCTGTGTGACTTATTTCACTTAGAATCATCGTGCCTCAATCCACTCATTATGCTGGTACGGGCCTGGTGACATAGATTTCATTGCTGAGTGGTATTCTGTTGTACAGAAGTACCGCAACTTCTTTATCCATTATTTGCTCTCTGGGATATTTAACTTGTGCCGTAGAAGAGATTCCTGTAAAAAGAGCCGTCCCAAATTTTGGGGTTGCTGTGTCTTTTTGATTTTAATTTCCCTAAGCTATAGGACCATAAGTGGAAGTGCCCTAGGCTCTGTTGCTTTGTTTTTTAGATGTTTCAGGAAACACCATACACTTCTCCCAAGTGTCTGTTGGCAATTTACATCCCGCCCATCAGCATAACAAGGCTCCCAGTTCTCCATGGCCTGTCCTGCCTTTCTGGATTTTACACTTTATTCTGATGGCCCTTTTGACCGGGGGGAAGTGAGACTTCATTGTAGTGCAGATTTCCTTTGCAAGCTTGCTTGGTTGGCCAAAAAGGGCGTATGCGTTTTTTCCTGAATATATTCAGGAAAAAACGCATATGCCCTTTTGGCAAAGTGCATCATTGTGGACGTTCTGCCTCTTTTCCTACGCTTTCAATGCAATTCCAGTCTACCTCCTGAAATCGGTTTCCTGCAATTATGCCCCACTTTCAAGTCCTCTTGGAAGCCTTACTTCAGTCTATTTTTGGACGATAGCTGTCATTTATAACTCTGCAGGTTTGTGAATTACAGAGACCCTGAGCTCCTTTCTTCAACTCGCTTTCTTTTGAGCTGGCCGCAACACCGCAGGATGGCTTCAGGCCCTAATCTGGTTCCGGCACGGCACGCTGAGCCTTTGGTTATTTCCTCTTCCTGGTGGGAAATGAGAGTTAAATTTGCCCGTCCAGACACCTCCAGCTAGTCTCTCATTGGTTCTCCCTATTCCTGTTCATCTTCCGCAGAAATTGCAAACTGGGCCAAACAGGAGGTTAAAGGCGCTGACTCTCCAAGTTGGGAGAGTGTTAGTAAAGGGTCTGCAATGTTGCACCCGAGTACCAGGGGAGGAAAACTGAGACATATTTGAACACGTCTCCCGTTCACACGGTTGATCATACTCTGGGTTCCACATGCATGTTTTAGCTGAAGGAAGAATACCTTAAACCTGGGTAGTTGAAACCCGTGGAATGGGTACCATGCAATATGACTTCAAAGGGTCTTCATTTGCTCACCGAACCTCTCCAATCCTATCACTGCTGCATTTATGCCCCTGTACACACGCTTGATTCTCTTTCGGAGACTTAGCAATCCATAGGTTTTAAGATACTTACTAGTCAGGTACATTCTTAGGCGTTTAATATGGGGTGTTGAGTCCATTTCATTGAGCAAGGAGTAGCTCTTGTCTATTCCATATTTGGCTTAAGGAACTTTATCTGTGCTCATTTCAATCTCTGGTTTTATGCAGCACCCCAACTCACCTTCCCCCTTAAGCAAGCGTAAGTTGGTTTTCTAAACTTGAGACACTGTTCTGTTTTGTAATTCAGTTCATGTGTAGCCAAGTTCACATTCTGTGTATTAGTGATACCTTATGATGTTTCTTTTCAGTGTGACTTATTTCAGTTCGAATCATCATACCTGAATCCACTCATTATGCTGCTACGGGCCTGATGACATAGATTTCATTGCTGAGTGATATTGCATTGTACGTAAGTACCACAAGTTCTTTATCCATTTTTCACTTTCTGCGATATTGAACTTGTACCGTAAACGAGGTTCTTGTAAACAGAGGCGTCCCAAACTTTGGGGTGGCTGTGTCTTTTTGATTTTAATTTCCCTAAGCTATAGGACCATAAGTGGAAGTGCCCTAGGCTCTGTTGCTTTGTTTTTTAGATGTTTCAGGAAACACCATACACTTCTCCAGAGTGGCTGTTGGCAATTTACATCCCGCCCATCAGCATAACAAGGCTCCCAGTTCTCCATGGCCTGTCGTGCCTTTCTGGATTTTACACTTTTTTCAGATGGCCCTTTTGACCGGGGGGAAGTGAGACTTCATTGTAGTGCAGATTTCCTTTGCAAGCTTGCTTGGTTGGCCAAAAAGGGCGTATGCGCTTTTTCCTGAATATATTCAGGAAAAAACGCATACGCCCTTTTTGGCCAAGTGCATCATTGTGGACGTTCTGCCTCTTTTCCTATGCTTTCAATGCAATTCCAGTCTACCTCCTGAAATCGGTTTCCTGCAATTCTGCCCCGCTTTCAAGTCCTCTTGGCAGCCTTACTTCAGTGTATTTTTGGATGATAGCTGTCATTTATAACTCTGCAGGTTTGTGAATTACAGTGCCCCTGAGCTCCTTTCTTCAACTCGCTTTCTTGTGACCTGGCCGCAACACCGCAGGATGGCTTCAGGCCCTAATCTGGTTCCGGCATGGCACGCTGAGCCTTTGGTTAATTCCTCATCCTGGTGGGAAATTAGATTTAAATTTGTCAATCCAGAAACCTCCCGCTTGTCTCTCATTGGTTCTCCCTATTCCTGTACATGTTCCGCAGAAATTGCAAACTGAGCCAAACAGGAGTTTAAAGGCACTGACTCTCCAAGTGGGGAGAGTGTTAGTAAAGCGTCTGGAATGTTGCACCGAAGTACCAGGGGACGAAAACTGAGACATATTTGAACATGTCTCCCGATCACACGGTTGATCATACTCTGGGTTCCACATGCATGTTTTAGCTGAAGAAAGAATACCTTAAACCTGGAGAGTTGAAACCCGTGGAATGGGTACCATGCAATATGACTTCAAAGGGTCTTCATTTGCTCACCGAACCTCTCCAATCCTATCACTGCTGCATTTATGCCCCTGTACACATGCTTGATTTCCTTCGGAGACATAGCAATCCATAGGTTTTAAGATACTTACTAGTCAGGTACATTCTTAGGCGTTTAATATGGGGTGTTGAGTCCATTTCGTTGAGCAAGGAGTAGCTCTTGTCTATTCCATATTTGGCTTAAGGAACTTTATCTGTGCTCATTTCAATCTCTGGTTTTATGCAGCACCCCAACTCACCTTTCCCCTTAAGCAAGCATAAGTTGGTTTTCTAAATTTGAGACCCTGTTCTGTTCTGTAATTCAGTTCCTGTGTAGCCAAGTTTACATTCCGTGTATTACTGATATCTTATGATGTTTCTTTTTCTGTGTGACTTATTTCAGTTAGAATCGTCATACCTGAATCCACTCATTGTGCTGCTAAGGGCCTGATGACATAGATTTCATTGCTGAGTGATATTGCTTTGTAAGTGAATACCACAACTTCTTTATCCATTTTTCACTTTCTGCGATGTTGAACTTGTACTTTAAACGAGGTTCTTGTAAACAGAGCCGTTCCAAACATTGGGGTGGCTGTGTCTTTTAGATTTTAATTTCCCTAAGCTATAGGACCATAAGTGGAAGTGCCCTAGGTTCTGTTGCTTTGTTTTTTAGATGTTTCAGGAAACACCATACACTTCTCCCGAGTGGTTGTTGGCAATTTACATCCCGCCCATCAGCATAACAAGGCTCCCAGTTCTCCATGGCCTGTCCTGCCTTTCTGGATTTTACACTTTTTTCAGATGGCCCTTTTGACCGGGGGGAAGTGAGACTTCATTGTAGTGCAGATTTCCTTTGCAAGCTTGCTTGGTTGGCCAAAAAGGGCGTATGTGTTTTTTCCTGAATATATTCAGGAAAAAACGCATACGCCCTTTTTGGCCAAGTGCATCATTGTGGACGTTCTGCCTCTTTTCCTATGCTTTCAATGCAATTCCAGTCTACCTCCTGAAATCGGTTTCCTGCAATTCTGCCCCGCTTTCAAGTCCTCTTGGCAGCCTTACTTCAGTCTATTTTTGGACGATAGCTGTCATTTATAACTCTGCAGGTTTGTGAATTACAGTGCCCCTGAGCTCCTTTCTTCAACTCGCTTTCTTGTGACCTGGCCGCAACACCGCAGGATGGCTTCAGGCCCTAATCTGGTTCCGGCACGGCACGATGAGCCTTTGGTTCATTCCTCTTCCTGGTGGGAAATGAGAGTTAAATTTGCCCGTCCAGACACCTCCAGCTAGTCTCTCATTGGTTCTCGCTATTCCTGTTCATCTTCCGCAGAAATTGCAAACTGGGCCAAACAGGGGGTTAAAGGGACTGACTCTCCAAGTCGGGAGAGTGTTAGTAAAGCGTCTGGAATGTTGCACCCGAGTACCAGGGTACGAAAACTGAGACATATTTGAACACGTCTCCCGATCACATGGTTGATCATACTCTAGGTTCCACATGCATGTTTTAGCTGAAGGAAGAATACCTTAAACCTGGGTATTTGAAACGCGTGGAATGGGTACCATGCAATATGACTTCAAAGGGTCTTCATTTGCTCACCGAACCTCTCCAATCCTATCACTGCTGCGTTTATGCCCCTGTACACATGCTTGATTCTCTTTCGGAGACATAGCAATCCATAGGTTTTAAGATACTTACTAGTCAGGTACATTCTTAGGCGTTTAATATGCAGTGTTGAGTCCATTTCGTTGAGCAAGGAGTAGCTCTTGTCTATTCCATATTTGGCTTAAGGAACTTTATCTGTGCTCATTTCAATCTCTGGTTTTATGCAGCACCCCAACTCACCTTTCCCCTTAAGCAAGCATAAGTTGGTTTTCTAAATTTGAGACCCTGTTCTGTTCTGTAATTCAGTTCCTGTGTAGCCATGTTTACATTCCGTGTATTAGTGATATCTTATGATGTTTCTTTTTCTGTGTGACTTATTTCAGTTAGAATCATCGTACCTGAATCCAGTCATTATGCTGCTACGGGCCTGATGACATAGATTTCATTGCTGAGTGATACTGCATTGTAAGTAAGTATCACAAGTTCTTTATCCATTTTTCACTTTCTGCGATGTTGAACTTGTACTGTAAACGAGGTTCTTGTAAACAGAGCCGTTCCAAACTTTGGGGTGGCTGTGTCTTTTTGATTTTAATTTCCCTAAGCTATAGGACCATAAGTGGAAGTGCCCTAGGTTCTGCTGGTTTGTTTTTTAGATGTTTCAGGAAACACCATACACTTCTCCCGAGTGGTTGTTGGCAATTTACATCCCGCCCATCAGCATAACAAGGCTCCCAGTTCTCCATGGCCTGTCCTGCCTTTCTGGATTTTACACTTTTTTCAGATGGCCCTTTTGACTGGGGGGAAGTGAGACTTCATTGTAGTGCAGATTTCCTTTGCAAGCTTGCTTGGTTGGCCAAAAAGGGCGTATGCGTTTTTTCCTGAATATATTCAGGAAAAAACGCATACGCCCTTTTTGGCCAAGTGCATCATTGTGGACGTTCTGCCTCTTTTCCTATGCTTTCAATGCAATTCCAGTCTACCTCCTGAAATCGGTTTCCTGCAATTCTGCCCCGCTTTCAAGTTCTCTTGGCAGCCTTACTTCAGTCTATTTTTGGACGATAGCTGTCATTTATAACTCTGCAGGTTTGTGAATTACAGTGCCCCTGAGCTCCTTTCTTCAACTCGCTTTCTTGTGACCTGGCCGCAACACCGCAGGATGGCTTCAGGCCCTAATATGGTTCCGGCACGGCACGCTGAGCCTTTGGTTATTTCCTCTTCCTGGTGGGAAATGAGAGTTAAATTTGCCCGTCCAGACACCTCCAGCTAGTCTCTCATTGGTTCTCGCTATTCCTGTTCATCTTCCGCAGAAATTGCAAACTGGGCCAAACAGGAGGTTAAAGGCGCTGACTCTCCAAGTGGGGAGAGTGTTAGTAAAGCGTCTGGAATGTTGCACCCGAGTACCAGGGGAGGAAAACTGAGACATATTTGAACACGTCTCCCGTTCACATAGTTGATCATACTTGGGTTCCACATGCATCTTTTAGCTGAAGGAAGAATACCTTAAACCTGTGTATTTGAAACCCGTGGAATGGGTACCATGCAATATGACTTCAAAGGGTCTTCATTCGCTCACCGAACCTCTCCAATCCTATCACTGCTGCGTTTATGCCCCTGTACACATGCTTGATTCTCTTTCGGAGACATAGCAATCCATAGGTTTTAAGATACTTACTAGTCAGGTACATTCTTAGGCGTTTAATATGGGGTGTTGAGTCCATTTCGTTGAGCAAGGAGTAGCTCTTGTCTATTCCATATTTGACTTAAGGAACTTTATCTGTGCTCATTTCAATCTCTGGTTTTATGCAGCACCCCAACTCACCTTTCCCCTTAAGCAAGCATAAGTTGGTTTTCTAAATTTGAGACCCTGTTCTGTTCTGTAATTCAGTTCCTGTGTAGCCAAGTTTACATTCCGTGTATTACTGATATCTTATGATGTTTCTTTTTCTGTGTGACTTATTTCAGTTAGAATCATCATACCTGAATCCACTCATTGTGCTGCTAAGGGCCTGATGACACAGATTTCATTGCTGAGTGATATTGCTTTGTAAGTAAATACCACAACTTCTTTATCCATTTTTCAATTTCTGCGATGTTGAACTTGTACTGTAAATGAGGTTCTTGTAAACAGAGGCGTCCCAAACTTTGGGGTGGTTGTGTCTTTTTGATTTTAATTTCCCTAAGCTATAGGACCATAAGTGGCAGTGCCCTAGGCTCTGTTGCTTTGTTTTTTAGATGTTTCAGGAAACACCATACACTTCTCCCGAGTGTTTGTTGGCAATTTACATCCCGCCCTTCAGCATAACAAGGCTCCCAGTTCTCCATGGCCTGTCCTGCCTTTCTGGATTTTACACTTTTTTCAGATGGCCCTTTTGACCGGGGGGAAGTGAGACTTCATTGTAGTGCAGATTTCCTTTGCAAGCTTGCTTGGTTGGCCAAAAAGTGCGTATGCGTTTTTTCCTGAATATATTCAGGAAAAAACGCATACGCCCTTTTTGGCCAAGTGCATCATTGTGGACGTTCTGCCTCTTTTCCTATGCTTTCAATGCAATTCCAGTCTACCTCCTGAAATCGGTTTCCTGCAATTCTGCCCCGCTTTCAAGTCCTCTTGGCAGCCTTACTTCAGTCTATTTCTGGACGATAGCTGTCATTTATAACTCTGCAGGTTTGTGAATTACAGTGCCCCTGAGCTCCTTTCTTCAACTCGCTTTCTTTTGAGCTGGCCACAACACTGCAGGATGGCTTCAGGCCCTAATCTGGTCTGGCACGGCACACTGAGCCTTTGGTTATTTCCTCTTCCTGGTGGGAAATGAGAGTTAAATTTGCCCGTCCAGACACCTCCAGCTAGCCTCTCATTGGTTCTCGCTATTCCTGTTCATCTTCCGCAGAAATTGCAAACTGGGCCAAACAGGAGGTTAAAGGCGCTGACTTTCCAAGTGGGGAGAGTGTTAGTAAAGCGTCTGGAATGTTGCACCCGAGTACCAGGGTACGAAAACTGAGACATATTTGAACACGTCTCCCGATCACATGGTTGATCATACTCTAGGTTCCACATGCATGTTTTAGCTGAAGGAAGAATACCTTAAACCTGGGTGGTTGAAACCCGTGGAATGGGTACCATGCAATATGACTTCAAAGGGTCTTCATTTGCTCACCGAACCTCTCCAATCCTATCACTGCGGCGTTTATGCCCCTGTACACATGCTTGATTCTCTTTCGGAGACATAGCAATCCATAGGTTTTAAGATACTTACTAGTCAGGTACATTCTTAGGCGTTTAATATGCGGTGTTGAGTCCATTTCGTTGAGCAAGGAGTAGCTCTTGTCTATTCCATATTTGGCTTAAGGAACTTTATCTGTGCTCATTTCAATCTCTGGTTTTATGCAGCACCCCAACTCACCTTTCCCCTTAAGCAAGCATAAGTTGGTTTTCTAAATTTGAGACCCTGTTCTGTTCTGTAATTCAGTTCCTGTGTAGCCAAGTTTACATTCCGTGTATTACTGATATCTTATGATGTTTCTTTTTCTGTGTGACTTATTTCAGTTAGAATCATCATACCTGAATCCACTCATTGTGCTGCTAAGGGCCTGATGACACAGATTTCATTGCTGAGTGATATTGCTTTGTAAGTAAATACCACAACTTCTTTATCCATTTTTCAATTTCTGTGATGTTGAACTTGTACTGTAAACGAGGTTCTTGTAAACAGAGCCGTTCCAAACTTTGGGGTGGCTGTGTCTTTTTGATTTTAAATTCCCTAAGCTATAGGACCATAAGTGGAAGTGCCCTAGGCTCTGTTGCTTTGTATTTTAGATGTTTCAGGAAACACCATACACTTCTCCCGAGTGGTTGTTGGCAATTTACATCCCGCCCATCAGCATAACAAGGCTCCCAGTTCTCCATGGCCTGTCCTGCCTTTCTGGATTTTACACTTTTTTCAGATGGCCCTTTTGACCGGGGGGAAGTGAGACTTCATTGTAGTGCAGATTTCCTTTGCAAGCTTGTTTGGTTGGCCAAAAAGGGCGTATGCGTTTTTTCCTGAATATATTCAGGAAAAAACGCATACGCCCTTTTTGGCCAAGTGCATCATTGTGGACGTTCTGCCTCTTTTCCTATGCTTTCAATGCAATTCCAGTCTACCTCCTGAAATCGGTTTCCTGCAATTCTGCCCCGCTTTCAAGTCCTCTTGGCAGCCTTACTTCAGTCTATTTTTGGACGATAGCTGTCATTTATAACTCTGCAGGTTTGTGAATTACAGTGCCCCTGGGCTCCTTTCTTCAACAAGCTTTCTTGTGAGCTGGCCGCAACACCGCAGGATGGCTTCAGGCCCTAATCTGGTTCCGGCACGGCACGCTGAGCCTTTGGTTAATTCCTCTTCCTGGTGGGAAATGAGAGTTAAATTTGCCCGTCCAGACACCTCCAGCTAGTCTCTCATTGGTTCTCGCTATTCCTGTTCATCTTCCACAGAAATTGCAAACTGGGCCAAACAGGAGGTTAAAGGCGCTGACTCTCCAAGTGGGGAGAGTGTTAGTAAAGCGTCTGGAATGTTGCACCCGAGTACCAGGGGAGGAAAACTGAGACATGTTTGAACACGTCTCCCGATCACATGGTTGATCATACTCTAGGTTCCACATGCATGTTTTAGCTGAAGGAAGAATACCTTAAACCTGGGTATTTGAAACCCGTGGAATGGGTACCATGCAATATGACTTCAAAGGGTCTTCATTTGCTCACCGAACCTCTCCAATCCTATCACTGCTGCGTTTATGCCCCTGTACACATGCTTGATTCCCTTTCGGAGACATAGCAATCCATAGGTTTTAAGATACTTACTAGTCAGGTACATTCTTAGGCGTTTAATATGCGGTGTTGAGTCCATTTCGTTGAGCAAGGAGTAGCTCTTGTCTATTCCATATTTGGCTTAAGGAACTTTATCTGTGCTCATTTCAATCTCTGGTTTTATGCAGCACCCCAACTCACCTTTCCCCTTAAGCAAGCATAAGTTGGTTTTCTAAATTTGAGACTCTGTTCTGTTTTGGAATGCAGTTCCTGTGTAGCCAAGTTTACATTCCGTGTATTAGTGATATCTTATGATGTTTCTTTTTCTGTGTGACTTATTTCAGTTAGAATCATCGTACCTGAATCCACTCATTATGCTGCTACGGGCCTGATGACATAGATTTCATTGCTGAGTGATACTGCATTGTAGGTAAGTACCACAAGTTCTTTATCCATTTTTCACTTTCTGTGATATTGAACTTGTACGGTAAACGAGGTTCTTGTAAACGGAGGCATCCCAAACTTTGGGGTGGCTGTGTCTTTTTGATTTTAATTTCCCTAAGCTATAGGACCATAAGTGGAAGTGCCCTAGGTTCTGTTGCTTTGTTTTTTAGATGTTACAGGAAACACCGTACACTTCTCCCGAGTGGTTGTTGGCAATTTACATCCCGCCCATCAGCATAACAAGGCTCCCAGTTCTCCATGGCCTGTCCTGCCTTTCTGGATTTTACACTTTTTTCAGATGGCCCTTTTGACCGGGGGGAAGTGAGACTTCATTGTAGTGCAGATTTCCTTTGCAAGCTTGCTTGTTTAGCCAAAAAGGGCGTATGCGTTTTTTCCTGAATATATTCAGGAAAAAACGCATACGCCCTTTTTGGCCAAGTGCATCATTGTGGACGTTCTGCCTCTTTTCCTATGCTTTCAATGCAATTCCAGTCTACCTCCTGAAATCGGTTTCCTGCAATTCTGCCCTGCTTTCAAGTCCTCTTGGCAGCCTTACTTCAGTCTATTTTTGGACGATAGCTGTCATTTATAACTCTGCAGGTTTGTGAATTACAGTGCCCCTGAGCTCCTTTCTTCAACTCGCTTTCTTGTGACCTGGCCGCAACACTGCAGTATGGCTTCAGGCCCTAATCTTGATCCGGCCCGGCACGCTGAGCCTTTGGTTAATTCCTCTTCCTGGTGGGAAATGAGAGTTAAATTTGCCCGTCCAGACACCTCCAGCTAGCCTCTCATTGGTTCTCGCTATTCCTGTTCATTTTCCGCAGAAATTGCAAACTGGGCCAAACAGGAGGTTAAAGGGACTGACTCTCCAAGTGGGGAGAGTGTTAGTAAAGCGTCTGGAATGTTGCACCCGAGTACCAGGGGAGGAAAACTGAGACATATTTGAACACGTCTCCCGTTCGCATGGTTGATCATACTTGGGTTCCACATGCATGTTTTAGCTGAAGGAAGAATACCTTAAACCTGGAGAGTTAAGACCCATGTAATGGGTACCATGCAATATGACTTCAAAGGGTCTTCATTTGCTCACCGTACCTCTCCAATCCTATCACTGCTGCGTTTATGCCCCTGTACACACGCTTGATTCTCTTTTGGAGACATAGCAATCCATAGGTTTTAAGATACTTACTAGTCAGGTACATTCTTAGGCGTTTAATATGGGGTTTTGAGTCCATTTCGTTGAGCAAGGAGTAGCTCTTGTCTATTCCATATTTGGCTTAAGGAACTTTATCTGTGCTCATTTCAATCTCTGGTTTTATGCAGCATCCCAACTCACCTTTCCCCTTAAGCAAGCATAAGTTGGTTTTCTAAATTTGAGACCCTGTTCTGTTTTGGAATGCAGTTCTTGTGTAGCCAAGTTTACATTCCGTGTATTAGTGATATCTTATGATGTTTCTTTTTCTGTGTGACTTATTTCAGTTAGAATCATCATACCTGAATCCACTCATTGTGCTGCTAAGGGCCTGATGACACAGATTTCATTGCTGAGTGATATTGCTTTGTAAGTAAATACCACAACTTCTTTCTCCATTTTTCACTTTCTGCGATGTTGAACTTGTACTGTAAACGAGGTTCTTGTAAACAGAGCCGTTCCAAAGTTTGGGGTGGCTGTGTCTTTTTCATTTTAATTTCCCTAAGCTATAGGACCATAAGTGGAAGTGCCCTAGGTTCTGTTGCTTTGTTTTTTAGTTGTTTCAGGAAACACCATACACTTCTCCCGAGTGGTTGTTGGCAATTTACATCCCGCCCATCAGCATAACTAGGCTCCCAGTTCTCCATGGCCTGTCCTGCCTTTCTGGATTTTACACTTTTTTCAGATGGCCCTTTTGACCGGGGGGAAGTGAGACTTCATTGTAGTGCAGATTTCCTTTGCAAGCTTGCTTGGTTGGCCAAAAAGGGCGTATGCGTTTTTTCCTGAATATATTCAGGAAAAAACGCATACGCCCTTTTTGGCCAAGTGCATCATTGTGGACGTTCTGCCTCTTTTCCTATGCTTTCAATGCAATTCCAGTCTACCTCCTGAAATCGGTTTCCTGCAATTCTGCCCCGCTTTCAAGTCCTCTTGGCAGCCTTACTTCAGTCTATTTTTGGATGATAGCTCTAATTTATAACTCTGCAGGTTTGTGAATTACAGTGCCCCTGAGCTCGTTTCTTCAACTCGCTTTCTTGTGACCTGGCCGCAACACCGCAGGATGGCTTCAGGCCCTAATCTGGTTCCGGCACGGCTCGCTGAGCCTTTGGTTATTTCCTCTTCCTGGTGGGAAATGAGAGTTAAATTTGCCCATCCAGACACCTCCAGCTATTCTTTCATTGGTTCTCACTATTCCTGTTCATCTTCCACAGAAATTGCAAACTGGGCCAAACAGGAGGTTAAAGGGACTGACTCTCCAAGTCGGGAGAGTGTTAGTAAAGCGTCTGGAATGTTGCACCCGAGTACCAGGGTACGAAAACTGAGACATATTTGAACACGTCTCCCGATCACATGGTTGATCATACTCTAGGTTCCACATGCATGTTTTAGCTGAAGGAAGAATACCTTAAACCTGGGTAGTTGAAACCCGTGGAATGGGTACCATGCAATATGACTTCAAAGGGTCTTCATTTGCTCACCGAACCTCTCCAATCCTATCACTGCTGTGTTTATGCCCCTGTACACACGCTTGATTCTCTTTTGGAGACATAGCAATCCATAGGTTTTAAGATACTTACTAGTCAGGTACATTCTTAGGCGTTTAATATGGGGTGTTGCGTCCTATTCGTTGAGCAAGGAGTAGCTCTTGTCTATTCCATATTTGGCTTAAGGAACTTTATCTGTGCTCATTTCAATCTCTGGTTTTATGCAGCACCCCAACTCACCTTTCCCCTTAAGCAACATAAGTTGGTTTTCTAAATTTGAGACCCTGTTCTGTTTTGGAATGCAGTTCCTGTGTAGCCAAGTTTACATTCCGTGTATTAGTGATATCTTATGATGTTTCTTTTTCTGTGTGACTTATTTCAGTTAGAATCATCGTACCTGAATCCACTCATTATGCTGCTATGGGCCTGATGACATAGATTTCATTGCTGAGTGATACTGCATTGTACGTAAGTACCACAAGTTCTTTATCCATTTTTCACTTTCTGTGATATTGAACTTGTACGGTAAACGAGGTTCTTGTAAACAGAGGCGTCCCAAACTTTGGGGTGGCTGTGTCTTTTTGATTTTAATTTCCCTAAGCTATAGGACCATAAGTGGAAGTGCCCTAGGCTCTGTTGCTTTGTTTTTTAGATGTTTCAGGAAACACCATACACTTCTCCTGAGTGTCTGTTGGCAATTTACATCCCGCCCATCAGAATAACAAGGCTCCCAGTTCTCAATGGCCTGTTGCCTTTCTGGATTTTACACTTTTTTCAGATGGCCCTTTTGACCGGGGGGAAGTGAGACTTCATTGTAGTGCAGATTTCCTTTGCAAGCCTGCTTGGTTGGCCAAAAAGGGCGTATGCGTTTTTTCCTGAATATATTCAGGAAAAAACGCATACGCCCTTTTTGGCCAAGTGCATCATTGTGGACGTTCTGCCTCATTTCCTATGCTTTCAATGAAATTCCAGTCTACCTCCTGAAATCGGTTTCCTGCAATTCTGCCCCGCTTTCAAGTCCTCTTGCCAGGCTTACTTCAGTCTATTTTTGGACGATAGCTGTCATTTATAACTCTGCAGGTTTGTGAATTACAGTGCCCCTGAGCTCCTTTCTTCAACTCGCTTTCTTGTGACCTGGCCGCAACACCGCAGGATGTCTTCAGGCCCTAATCTGGTTCCGGCACGGCACGCTGAGCCTTTGGTTAATTCCTCTTCCTGGTGGGAAATGAGAGTTAAATTTGCCCATCCAGATACCTCCAGCTAGTCTCTCATTGGTTCTCGCTATTCCTGTTCATCTTCCACAGAAATTGCAAACTGGGCCAAACAGGAGGTTAAAGGGACTGACTCTCCAAGTGGGGAGAGTGTTAGTAAAGCGTCTGGAATGTTGCACCCGAGTACCAGGGTACGAAAACTGAGACATATTTGAACACGTCTCCCGATCACATGGTTGATCATACTCTAGGTTCCACATGCATGTTTTAGCTGAAGGAAGAATACCTTAAACCTGGGTAGTTGAAACCCGTGGAATGGGTACCATGCAATGTGACTTCAAAGGGTCTTCATTTGCTCACCGAACCTCTGCAATCCTATCACTGCTGCGTTTATGCCCCTGTACACATGCTTGATTCTCTTTTGGAGACATAGCAATCCATAGGTTTTAAGATACTTACTAGTCAGGTACATTCTTAGGCGTTTAATATGCGGTGTTGAGTCCATTTCATTGAGCAAGGAGTAGCTCTTGTGTATTCCATATTTGGCTTAAGGAACTTTATCTGTGCTCATTTCAATCTCTGGTTTTATGCAGCACCCCAACTCACCTTTACCTTTAAGCAAGCATAAGTTGGTTTTCTAAATTTGAGACCCTGTTCTTTTCTGTAATTCAGTTCCTGTGTAGCCAAGTTTACATTCCGTGTATTACTGATATCTTATGATGTTTCTTTTTCTGTGTGACTTATTTCAGTTACAATCATCATACCTGAATCCACTCATTGTGCTGCTAAGGGCCTGATGACATAGATTTCATTGTTGAGTGATATTGCTTTGTAAGTAAATACCACAACTTCTTTATCCATTTTTCACTTTCTGCGATGTTGAACTTGTACTGTAAACGAGGTTCTTGTAAACAGAGCCGTTCCAAACTTTGGAGTGGCTGTGTCTTTTTGATTTTAATTTCCCTAAGCTATAGGACCATAAGTGGAAGTGCCCTAGGTTATGTTGCTTTGTTTTTTAGATGTTTCAGGAAACACCATACACTTCTCCCAAGTGTCTGTTGGCAATTTACATCCCGCCCATCAGCATAACAAGGCTCCCAGTTCCCCATGGCCTGTCCTGCCTTTCTGGATTTTACACTTTTTTCAGATGGCACTTTTGACTGAGGGGAAGTGAGACTTCATTGTAGTGCAGATTTCCTTTGCAAGCTTGCTTGGTTGGCCAAAAAGGGCGTATGCGTTTTTTCCTGAATATATTCAGGAAAAAACGCATACGCCCTTTTTGGCCAAGTGCATCATTGTGGACGTTCTGCCTCTTTTCCTATGCTTTCAATGCAATTCCAGTCTACCTCCTGAAATCGGTTTCCTGCAATTCTGCCCCGCTTTCAAGTCCTCTTGGCAGCTTTACTTCAGTATATTTTTGGACGATAGCTGTCATTTATTACTCTGCAGGTTTGTGAATTACAGTGCCCCTGAGCTGCTTTCTTCAACTCGCTTTCTTTGAGCTGGCCGCAACACCGCAGGATGGCTTCAGGCACTAATCTGGTTCCGGCCCGGCATGCTGAGCCTTTGGTTATTTCCTCTTCCTGGTGGGAAATGAGAGTTAAATTTGCCCGTCCAGACACCTCCAGCTAGCCTCTCATTGGTTCTCGCTATTCCTGTTCATCTTCCGCAGAAATTGCAAACTGGGCCAAACAGGAGGTTAAAGGCCCTGACTCTCCAAGTGGGGAGAGTGTTAGTAAAGCGTCTGGAATGTTGCACCCGAGTACCAGGGGAGGAAAACTGAGACATATTTGACCACGTCTCCCGATCACATGGTTGATCATACTCTGGGTTCCACATGCATGTTTTAGCTGAAGGAAGAATACCTAAAATCTGGGTAGTTGAAACCCGTGGAATGGGTACCATGCAATATGACTTCAAAGGGTCTTCATTTGCTCACTGAACCTCTCCAATCCTATCACTGCTGCGTTTATACCCCTGTACACATGCTTGATTCTCTTTTGGAGACATAGCAATCTATAGGTTTTAAGATACTTACTAGTCAGGTACATTCTTAGGCGTTTAATATGCGGTGTTGAGTCCATTTCGTTGAGCAAGGAATAGCTCTTGTCTATTCCATATTTGGCTTAAGGAACTTTATCTGTGCTCATTTCAATCTCTGGTTTTATGCAGCACCCCAACACACCTTTCCCCTTAAGCAAGCATAAGTTGGTTTTCTAAATTTGAGACCCTGTTATGTTCTGTAATTCAGTTCCTGTGTAGCCAAGTTTACATTCCGTGTATTACTGATATCTTATGATGTTTCTTTTTCTGTGTGACTTATTTCAGTTAGAATCATCATACCTGAATCCACTCATTGTGCTGCTAAGGGCCTGATGACACAGATTTCATTGCTGCGTGATATTGCTTTGTAAGTAAATACCACAAATTCTTTATCCATTTTTCACTTTCTGAGATGTTGAACTTGTACTGTAAACGAGGTTCTTGTAAACAGAGCCGTTCCAAACTTTGGGGTGGCTGTGTCTTTTTGATTTTAATTTCCCTAAGCTATAGGACCATAAGTGGAAGTGCCCTAGGTTCTGTTGCTTTGTTTTTTAGATGTTTCAGGAAACACCATACACTTCTCCCGAGTGGTTGTTGGCAATTTACATCCCGCCCATCAGCATAACAAGGCTCCCAGTTCCCCATGGCCTGTCCTGCCTTTCTGGATTTTACACTTTTTTCAGATGGCCCTTTTGACCGAGGGCAAGTGAGACTTCATTGTAGTGCAGATTTCCTTTGCAAGCTTGCTTGGTTGGCCAAAAAGGGCGTATGCGTTTTTTCCTGAAATATTCAGGAAAAAACGCATACGCCCTTTTTGGCCAAGTGCATCATTGTGGACGTTCTGCCTCTTTTCCTATGCTTTCAATGCAATTCCAGTCTACCTCCTGAAATCGGTTTCCTGCAATTCTGCCCCGCTTTCAAGTCCTCTTGGCAGCTTTACTTCAGTATATTTTTGGACGATAGCTGTCATTTATTACTCTGCAGGTTTGTGACTTACAGTGCCCCTGAGCTCCTTTCTTCAACTCGCTTCCTTGTGACCTGGCCGCAACACCGCAGGATGGCTTCAGGCCCTAATCTGGTTCTGGCACGGCACACTGAGCCTTTGGTTAATTCCTCTTCCTGGTGGGAAATGAGAGTTAAATTTGCCCGTCCAGACACCTCCAGCTAGCCTCTCATTGGTTCTCACTATTCCTGTTCATCTTCCGCAGAAATTGCAAACTGGGCCAAACAGGAGGTTAAAGGCACTGACTCTCCAAGTGGGGAGAGTGTTAGTAAAGCGTCTGGAATGTTGCACCCGAGTACCAGGGGAGGAAAACTGAGACATATTTGAACACGTCTCCCGTTCACATGGTTGATCATACTTGGGTTCCACATGCATGTTTTAGCTGAAGGAAGAATACCTAAAACCTGGGTAGTTGAAACCCGTGGAATGGGTACCATGCAATATGACTTCAAAGGGTCTTCATTTGCTCACCGAACCTCTCCAATCCTATCACTGCTGCATTTATGCCCCTGTACACATGCTTGATTCTCTTTTGGAGACATAGCAATCCATAGGTTTTAAGATACTTACTTGTCAGGTACATTCTTAGGCGTTTAATATGCCGTGTTGAGTCCATTTCGTTGAGCAAGGAGTAGCTCTTGTCTATTCCATATTTGGCTTAAGAAACTTTATCTGTGCTCATTTCAATCTCTGGTTTTATGCAGCACCCCAACTCACCTTTCCCCTTAAGCAAGCATAAGTTGGTTTTCGAAATTTGAGACCCTGTTCTGTTCTGTAATTCAGTTCCTGTGTAGCCAAGTTTCCATTCCGTGTATTAGTGATATCTTATGATGTTTCTTTTTCTGTGTCAGTTATTTCAGTTAGAATCATCGTACCTGAATCCACTCATTATGCTGCTAAGGGCCTGATGACATAGATTTCATTGCTGAGTGATATTGCTTTGTAAGTGAATACCACAATTTCTTTATCCATTTTTCACTTTCTGCGATGTTGAACTTGTACTGTAAACGAGGTTCTTGTAAACAGAGGCGTCCCAAACTTTGGGGTGGCTGTGTCTTTTTGATTTTAATTTCCCTAAGCTATAGGACCATAAGTGGCAGTGCCCTAGGCTCTGTTGCTTTGTTTTTTAGATGTTTCAGGAAACACCATACACTTCTCCCGAGTGGTTGTTGGCAATTTACATCCCGCCCATCAGCATAACAAGGCTCCCAGTTCTCCATGGCCTGTCCTGCCTTTCTGGATTTTACACTTTTTTCAGATGGCCCTTTTGACCGGGGGGAAGTGAGACTTCATTGTAGTGCAGATTTCCTTTGCAAGCTTGCTTGGTTGGCCAAAAAGTGCGTATGCGTTTTTTCCTGAATATATTCAGGAAAAAACGCATACGCCCTTTTTGGCCAAGTGCATCATTGTGGACGTTCTGCCTCTTTTCCTATGCTTTCAATGCAATTCCAGTCTACCTCCTGAAATCGGTTTCCTGCAATTCTGCCCCGCTTTCAAGTCCTCTTGGCAGCCTTACTTCAGTCTATTTTTGGACGATAGCTGTCATTTATAACTCTGCAGGTTTGTGAATTACAGTGCCCCTGAGCTCCTTTCTTCAACTCGCTTTCTTGTGAGCTGGCCACAACACCGCAGGATATCTTTAGGCCCTAATCTGGTTCTGGCATGGCACGCTGAGCCTTTGGTTAATTCCTCTTCCTGGTGGGAAATGAGAGTTAAATTTGCCCATCCAGACACCTCCAGCTAGTCTCTCATTGGTTCTCGCTATTCCTGTTCATCTTCCACAGAAATTGCAAACTGGGCCAAACAGGAGGTTAAAGGGACTGACTCTCCAAGTCGGGAGAGTGTTAGTAAAGCGTCTGGAATGTTGCACCCGAGTACCAGGGTACGAAACCTGAGACATATTTGAACACGTCTCCCGATCACATGGTTGATCATACTCTGGGTTCCACATGCATGTTTTAGCTGAAGGAAGAATACCTAAAACCTGGGTAGTTGAAACCCGTGGAATGGGTACCATGCAATATGACTTCAAAGGGTCTTCATTTGCTCACCGAACCTCTCCAATCCTATCACTGCTGCATTTATGCCCCTGTACACATGCTTGATTCTCTTTCGGAGACATAGCAATCCCTAGGTTTTAAGATACTTACTAGTCAGGTACATTCTTAGGCGTTTAATATGCGGTGTTGAGTCCATTTCTTTGAGCAAGGAGTAGCTCTTGTCTATTCCATATTTGGCTTAAGGAACTTTATCTGTGCTCATTTCAATCTCTGGTTTTATGCAGCACCCCAACTCACCTTTCCCCTTAAGCAGGCATAAGTTGGTTTTCTAAATTTGAGACCCTGTTCTGTTCTGTAATTCAGTTCCTGTGTAGCCAAGTTTACATTCCGTGTATTACTGATATCTTATGATGTTTCTTTTTCTGTGTCACTTATTTCAGTTAGAATCATCATACCTGAATCCACTCATTGTGCTGCTAAGGGCCTGATGACACAGATTTCATTGCTGAGTGATATTGCTTTGTAAGTAAATACCACAACTTCTTTATCCATTTTTCACTTTCTGTGATATTGAACTTGTACGGTAAACGAGGTTCTTGTAAACAGAGGCGTCCCAAACTTTGGGGTGGCTGTGTCTTTTTGATTTTAATTTCCCTAAGCTATAGGACCATAAGTGGAAGTGCCCTAGGCTCTGTTGCTTTGTTTTTTAGATGTTTCAGGAAACACCATACACTTCTCCCGAGTGTCTGTTGGCAATTTACATCCCGCCCATCAGCATAACAAGGCTCCCAGTTCTCCATGGCCTGTCCTGCCTTTCTGGATTTTACACTTTTTTCAGATGGCCCTTTTGACCGGGGGGAAGTGAGACTTCATTGTAGTGCAGATTTCCTTTGCAAGTTTGCTTGGTTGGCCAAAAAGGGCGTATGCGTTTTTTCCTGAATATATTCAGGAAAAAACGCATACGCCCTTTTTGGCCAAGTGCATCATTGTGGACGTTCTGCCTCTTTTCCTATGCTTTCAATGCAATTCCAGTCTACCTCCTGAAATCGGTTTCCTGCAATTCTGCCCCGCTTTCAAGTCCTCTTGGCAGCCTTACTTCAATCTATTTTTGGACGATAGCTGTCATTTATAACTCTGCAGGTTTGTGAATTACAGTGCCCCTGAGCTCCTTTCTTCAACTCGCTTTCTTGTGACCTGCCCGCAACACCGCAGGATGTCTTCAGGCCCTAATCTGGTTCTGGCATGGCACGCTGAGCCTTTGGTTAATTCCTCTTCCTGGTGGGAAATGAGAGTTAAATTTGCCCATCCAGACACCTCCAGCTAGTCTCTCATTGGTTTTCGCTATTCCTGTTCATCTTCCACAGAAATTGCAAACTGGGCCAAACAGGAGGTTAAAGGGACTGACTCTCCAAGTGGGGAGAGTGTTAGTAAAGCGTCTGGAATGTTGCACCCGAGTACCAGGGTACGAAAACTGAGACATATTTGAACACGTCTCCCGATCACATGGTTGATCATACTCTAGGTTCCACATGCATGTTTTAGCTGAAGGAAGAATACCTTAAACCTGGGTAGTTGAAACCCGTGGAATGGGTACCATGCAGTATGACTTCAAAGGGTCTTCATTTGCTCACGAACCTCTCCAATCCTATCACTGCTGCGTTTATGCCCCTGTACACATGCTTGATTCTCTTTCGGAGACATAGCAATCCATAGGTTTTAAGATACTTACTAGTCAGGTACATTCTTAGGCGTTTAATATGCGGTGTTGAGTCCATTTCGTTGAGCAAGGAGTAGCTCTTGTCTATTCCATATTTGGCTTAAGGAACTTTATCTGTGCTCATTTCAATCTCTGGTTTTATGCAGCACCCCAACTCACCTTTCCCCTTAAGCAAGCATAAGTTGGTTTTCTAAATTTGAGACCCTGTTCTGTTCTGTAATTCAGTTCCTGTGTAGCCAAGTTTACATTCCGTGTATTACTGATATCTTATGATGTTTCTTTTTCTGTGTGACTTATTTCAGTTAGAATCATCATACCTGAATCCACTCATTGTGCTGCTAAGGGCCTGATGACATAGATTTCATTGCTGAGTGATATTACTTTGTAAGTAAATACCACAAATTCTTTATCCATTTTTCACTTTCTGCGATGTTGAACTTGTACTGTAAATGAGGTTCTTGTAAACAGAGGCGTCCCAAACTTTGGGGTGGCTGTTTCTTTTTGATTTTAATTTCCCTAAGCTATAGGACCATAAGTGGCAGTGCCCTAGGCTCTGTTGCTTTGTTTTTTAGATGTTTCAGGAAACACCATACACTTCTCCTGAGTGTCTGTTGGTAATTTACATCCCGCCCATCAGCATAACAAGGCTCCCAGTTCTCCATGGCCTGTCCTGCCTTTCTGGATTTTACACTTTTTTCAGATGGCCCTTTTGACCGGGGGGAAGTGAGACTTCATTGTAGTGCAGATTTCCTTTGCAAGTTTGCTTGGTTGACCAAAAAGGGCGTATGCGTTTTTTCCTGAATATATTCAGGAAAATACGCATACGCCCTTTTTGGCCAAGTGCATCATTGTGGACGTTCTGCCTCTTTTCCTATGCTTTCAATGCAATTCCAGTCTACCTCCTGAAATCGGTTTCCTGCAATTCTGCCCCGCTTTCAAGTCCTCTTGGCAGCCTTACTTCAGTCTATTTTTGGACGATAGCTGTCATTTATAACTCTGCAGGTTTGTGAATTACAGTGCCCCTGAGCTACTTTCTTCAACTCGCTTTCTTGTGACCTGGCCGCAACACCGCAGGATGTCTTCAGGCCCTAATCTGGTTCTGGCACGGCACGCTGTGCCTTTGGTTAATTCCTCTTCCTGGTGGGAAATGAGAGTTAAATTTGCCCATCCAGACACCTCCAGCTAGTCTCTCATTGGTTCTCGCTATTCCTGTTCATCTTCCACAGAAATTGCAAACTGGGCCAAACAGGAGGTTAAAGGGACTGACTCTCCAAGTCGGGAGAGTGTTAGTAAAGCGTCTGGAATGTTGCACCCGAGTACCAGGGTACGAAAACTGAGACATATTTGAACAAGTCTCCCGATCACATGGTTGATCATACTCTAGGTTCCACATGCATGTTTTAGCTGAAGGAAGAATACCTTAAAACTGGGTAGTTGAAACCCGTGTAATGGGTACCATGCTATATGACTTCAAAGGGTCTTCATTTGCTCACGAACCTCTCCAATCCTATCACTGCTGCATTTATGCCCCTGTACACATGCTTGATTCTCTTTTGGAGACATAGCAATCCATAGGTTTTAAGATACTTACTAGTCAGGTACATTCTTAGGCGTTTAATATACGGTGTTGAGTCCATTTCGTTGAGCAAGGAGTAGCTCTTGTCTATTCCATATTTGGCTTAAGGAACTTTATCTGTGCTCATTTCAATCTCTGGTTTTATGCAGCACCCCAACTCACCTTTACCCTTAAGCAAGCATAAGTTGGTTTTCTAAATTTGAGACCCTGTTCTGTTCTGTAATTCAGTTCCTGTGTAGCCAAGTTTCCATTCCGTGTATTACTGATATCTTATGATGTTTCTTTTTCTGTGTGACTTATTTCAGTTAGAATCATCATACCTGAATCCACTCATTGTGCTGCTAAGGGCCTGATGACACAGATTTCATTGCTTGGTGATATTGCTTTGTAAGTAAATACCACAACTTCTTTATCCATTTTTCACTTTCTGCGATGTTGAACTTGTACTGTAAACGAGGTTCTTGTAAACAGAGCCGTCCCAAACTTTGGGGTGGCTGTGTCTTTTTGATTTTAATTTCCCTAAGCTATAGGACCATAAGTGGAAGTGCCCTAGGTTCTGTTGCTTTGTTTTTTAGATGTTTCAGGAAACACCATACACTTCTCCCGAGTGGGTGTTGGCAATTTACATCCCGCCCATCAGCATAACAAGGCTCCCAGTTCTCCATGGCCTGTCCTGCCTTTCTGGATTTTACCCTTTTTTCAGATGGCCCTTTTGACCGGGGGGAAGTGAGACTTCATTGTAGTGCAGATTTCCTTTGCAAGCTTGCTTGGTTGGCCAAAAAGGGCGTATGCGTTTTTTCCTGAATATATTCAGGAAAAAACGCATACGCCCTTTTTGGCCAAGTGCATCATTGTGGACGTTCTGCCTCTTTTCCTATGCTTTCAATGCAATTCCAGTCTACCTCCTGAAATCGGTTTCCTGCAATTCTGCCCCGCTTTCAAGTCCTCTTGGCAGCCTTACTTCAGTATATTTTTGGACGATAGCTGTCATTTATAACTCTGCAGGTTTGTGAATTACAGTGCCCCTGAGCTCCTTTCTTCAACTCGCTTTCTTTTGAGCTGGCCGCAACACCGCAGGATGGCTTCAGGCCCTAGTCTGGTTCCGGTACGGCATGCTGAGCCTTTGGTTATTTCCTCTTCCTGGTGGGAAATGAGAGTTAAATTTGCCCGTCCAGACACCTCCAGCTAGCCTCTCATTGGTTCTCGCTATTCCTGTTCATCTTCCGCAGAAATTGCAAACTGGGCCAAACAGGAGGTTAAAGGCGCTGACTCTCCAAGTGGGGAGAGTGTTAGTAAAGCGTCTGGAATGTTGCACCCGAGTACCAGGGTACGAAAACTGAGAAATATTTGAACACGTCTCCCGATCACATGGTTGATCATACTCTAGGTTCCACATGCATGTTTTAGCTGAAGGAAGAATACCTTAAACCTGGGTAGGTGAAACCCGTGGAATGGGTACCATGCAATATGACTTCAAAGGGTCTTCATTTGCTCACCGAACCTCTCCAATCCTATCACTGCTGCGTTTATGCCCCTGTACACATGCTTGATTCTCTTTCGGAGACATAGCAATCCATAGGTTTTAAGATACTTACTAGTCAGGTACATTCTTAGGCGTTTAATATGCGGTGTTGAGTCCATTTCGTTGAGCAAGGAGTAGCTCTTGTCTATTCCATATTTGGCTTAAGGAACTTTATCTGTGCTCATTTCAATCTCTGGTTTTATGCAGCACCCCAACTCACCTTTCCCCTTAAGCAAGCATAAGTTGGTTTTCTAAATTTGAGACCCTGTTCTGTTCTGTAATTCAGTTCCTGTGTAGCCAAGTTTCCATTCCGTGTATTACTGATATCTTATGATGTTTCTTTTTCTGTGTGACTTATTTCAGTTAGAATCATCATACCTGAATCCACTCATTGTGCTGCTAAGGGCCTGATGACATAGATTTCATTGCTGAGTGATATTGCTTTGTAAGTAAATACCACAACTTCTTTATCCATTTTTCACTTTCTGCGATGTTGAACTTGTACTGTAAACGAGGTTCTTGTAACCAGAGCCGTTCCAAACTTTGGGGTGGCTGTGTCTTTTTGATTTTAATTTCCCTAAGCTATAGGACCATAAGTGGAAGTGCCCTAGGTTCTGTTGCTTTGCTTTTTAGATGTTTCAGGAAACACCATACACTTCTCCCAAGTGTCTGTTGGCAATTTACATCCCGCCCATCAGCATAACAAGGCTCCCAGTTCTCCATGGCCTGTCCTGCCTTTCTGGATTTTACACTTTTTTCAGATGGCCCTTTTGACCGGGGGGAAGTGAGACTTCATTGTAGTGCAGATTTCCTTTGCAAGCTTGCTTGGTTGGCCAAAAAGGGCGTATGCGTTTTTTCCTGAATATATTCAGGAAAAAACGCATACGCACTTTTTGGCCAAGTGCATCATTGTGGACGTTCTGCCTCTTTTCCTATGCTTTCAATGCAATTCCAGTCTACCTCCTGAAATCGGTTTCCTGCAATTCTGCCCCGCTTTCAAGTCCTCTTGGCAGCCTTACTTCAGTCTATTTTTGGACGATAGCTGTCATTTATAACTCTGCAGGTTTGTGAATTACAGTGCCCCTGAGCTCCTTTCTTCAACTCGCTTTCTTGTGACCTGGCCGCAACACCGCAGGATGGCTTCAGGCCCTAATCTGGTTCCGGCCCGGCATGTTGAGCCTTTGGTTAATTCCTCTTCCTGGTGGGAAATGAGAGTTAAATTTGCCCGTCCAGACACCTCCAGCTAGCCTCTCATTGGTTCTCGCTATTCCTGTTCATCTTCCGCAGAAATTGCAAACTGGGCCAAACAGGAGGTTAAAGGGACTGACTCTCCAAGTCGGGAGAGTGTTAGTAAAGCGTCTGGAATGTTGCACCCGAGTACCAGGGTAGGAAAACTGAGACATATTTGAACACGTCTCCCGTTCACATGGTTGATCATACTCTGGGTTCCACATGCATGTTTTAGCTGAAGGAAGAATACCTTAAACCTGGAGAGTTGAGACCCGTGGAATGGGTACCGTGCAATATGACTTCAAAGGGTCTTCATTTGCTCACCGAACCTCTCCAATCCTATCACTGCTGCGTTTATGCCCCTGTACACACGCTTGATTCTCTTTTGGAGACATAGCAATCCATAGGTTTTAAGATACTTACTAGTCAGGTACATTCTTAGGCGTTTAATATGGGGTTTTGAGTCCATTTCGTTGAGCAAGGAGTAGCTCTTGTCTATTCCATATTTGGCTTAAGGAACTTTATCTGTGCTCATTTCAATCTCTGGTTTTATGCAGCACCCCAACTCACCTTTCCCCTTAAGCAAGCATAAGTTGGTTTTCTAAATTTGAGACCCTGTTCTGTTTTGGAATGCAGTTCCTGTGTAGCCAAGTTTACATTCCGTGTATTAGTGATATCTTATGATGTTTCTTTTTCTGTGTGACTTATTTCAGTTAGAATCATCGTACCTGAATCCACTCATTATGCTGCTACGGGCCTGATGACATAGATTTCATTGCTGAGTGATACTGCATTGTACGTAAGTACCACAAGTTCTTTATCCATTTTTCACTTTCTGTGATATTGCACTTGTACGGTAAACGAGGTTCTTGTAAACGGAGGCGTCCCAAACTTTGGGGTGGCTGTGTCTTTTTGATTTTAATTTCCCTAAGCTATAGGACCATAAGTGGAAGTGCCCTAGGCTCTGTTGCTTTGTTTTTTAGATGTTTCAGGAAACACCATACACTTCTCCTGAGTGTCTGTTGGCAATTTACATCCCGCCCATCAGCATAACAAGGCTCCCAGTTCTCCATGGCCTGTCCTGCCTTTCTGGATTTTACACTTTTTTCAGATGGCCCTTTTGACCGGGGGGGAAGTGAGACTTCATTGTAGTGCAGATTTCCTTTGCAAGTTTGCTTGGTTGGCCAAAAAGGGTGTATGCGTTTTTTCCTGAATATATTCAGGAAAAAACGCATATACCCTTTTTGGCCAAGTGCATCATTGTGGACGTTCTGCCTCTTTTCCTATGCTTTCAATGCAATTCCAGTCTACCTCCTGAAATCGGTTTCCTGTAATTCTGCCCCGCTTTCAAGTCCTCTTGGCAGCCTTACTTCAGTCTATTTTTGGACGATAGCTGTCATTTATAACTCTGCAGGTTTGTGAATTACAGTGCCCCTGAGCTCCTTTCTTCAACTCGCTTTCTTTTGAGCTGGCCGCAACACCGCAGGATGTCTTCAGGCCCTAATCTGGTTCTGGCATGGCACGCTGAGCCTTTGGTTAATTCCTCTTCCTGGTGAGAAATGAGAGTTAAATTTGCCCATCCAGACACCTCCAGCTAGTCTCTCATTGGTTCTCGCTATTCCTGTTCATCTTCCGCAGAAATTGCAAACTGGGCCAAACAGGAGGTTAAAGGGACTGACTCTCCAAGTCTGGAGAGTGTTAGTAAAGCATCTGGAATGTTGCACCCGAGTACCAGGGGAGGAAAACTGAGACATATTTGAACACGTCTCCCGATCACATGGTTGATCATACTCTGGGTTCCACATGCATGTTTTAGCTGAAGGAAGAATACCTAAAACCTGGTTAGTTGAAACCCGTGGAATGGGTACCATGCAATATGACTTTAAAGGGTCTTCATTTGCTCACCGAACATCTCCAATCCGATCACTGCTGCGTTTATGCCCCTGTACACATGCTTGATTCTCTTTCGGAGACATAGCAATCCATAGGTTTTAAGATACTTACTAGTCAGGTACATTCTTAGGCGTTTAATATGCGGTGTTGAGTCCATTTCGTTGAGCAAGGAGTAGCTCTTGTCTATTCCATATTTGGCTTAAGGAACTTTATCTGTGCTCATTTCAATCTCTGGTTTTATGCAGCACCCCAACTCACCTTTCCCCTTAAGCAAGCATAAGTTGGTTTTCCAAATTTGAGAACCTGTTCTGTTCTGTAATTCAATTCCTGTGTAGCCAAGTTTCCATTCCGTGTATTAGTGATATCTTATGATGTTTCTTTTTCTGTGTGACTTATTTCAGTTAGAATCATCGTACCTGAATCCACTCATGATGCTGCTACGGGCCTGATGACATAGATTTCATTGCTGAGTGATACTGCATTGTACGTAAGTACCACAAGTTCTTTATCCATTTTTCACTTTCTGTGATATTGAACTTGTACGGTAAACGAGGTTCTTGTAAACGGAGGCGTCCCAAACTTTGGGGTGGCTGTGTCTTTTTGATTTTAATTTCCCTAAGCTATAGGACCATAAGTGGAAGTGCCCTAGGCTCTGTTGCTTTGTTTTTTAGATGTTTCAGGAAACACCATACACTTCTCCCCAGTGTCTGTTGGCAATTTACATCCCGCCCATCAGCATAACAAGGCTCCCAGTTCTCCATGGCCTGTCCTGCCTTTCTGGATTTTACACTTTTTTCAGATGGCCCTTTTGACCGGGGGGAAGTGAGACTTCATTGTAGTGCAGATTTCCTTTGCAAGCTTGCTTGGTTGGCCAAAAAGGGCGTATGCGTTTTTTCCTGAATATATTCAGGAAAAAACGCATACGCCCTTTTTGGCCAAGTGCATCATTGTGGACGTTCTGCCTCTTTTCCTATGCTTTCAATGCAATTCCAGTCTACCTCCTGAAATCGGTTTCCTGCAATTCTGCCCCGCTTTCAAGTCCTCTTGGCAGCCTTACTTCAGTCTATTTTTGGACGATAGCTGTCATTTATAACTCTGCAGGTTTGTGAATTACAGTGCCCCTGAGCTCCTTTCTTCAACTCGCTTTCTTGTGACCTGGCCGCAACACCGCAGGATGGCTTCAGGCCCTAATCTGGTTCCGGCACGGCACGCTGAGCCTTTGGTTAATTCCTCTTCCTGGTGGGAAATGAGAGTTAAATTTGCCCGTCCAGACACCTCCAGCTAGTCTCTCATTGGTTCTCGCTATTCCTGTTCATCTTCCGCAGAAATTGCAAACTGGGCCAAACAGGAGGTTAAAGGGACTGACTCTCCAAGTCGGGAGAGTGTTAGTAAAGCATCTGGAATGTTGCACCCGAGTACCAGGGGAGGAGAACTGAGACATATTTGAACACGTCTCCCGATCACATGGTTGATCATACTCTGGGTTCCACATGCATGTTTTAGCTGAAGGAAGAATACCTTAAACCTGGAGAGTTGAGACCCGTGGAATGGGTACCGTGCAATATGACTTCAAAGGGTCTTCATTTGCTCACCGAACCTCTCCAATCCTATCACTGCTGCGTTTATGCCCCTGTACACATGCTTGATTCTCTTTCGGAGACATAGCAATCCATAGGTTTTAAGATACTTACTAGTCAGGTACATTCTTAGGCGTTTAATATGGGGTTTTGAGTCCATTTCGTTGATCAAGTAGTAGCTCTTGTCTATTCCATATTTGGCTTAAGGAACTTTATCTGTGCTCATTTCAATCTCTGGTTTTATGCAGCACCCCAACTCACCTTTCCCCTTAAGCAAGCATAAGTTGGTTTTCTAAATTTGAGACCCTGTTCTGTTCTGTAATTCAGTTCCTGTGTAGCCAAGTTTCCATTCCGTGTATTACTGATATCTTATGATGTTTCTTTTTCTGTGTGACTTATTTCAGTTAGAATCATCATACCTGAATCCACTCATTGTGCTGCTAAGGGCCTGATGACATAGATTTCATTGCTGAGTGATATTGCTTTGTAAGTGATTACCACAACTTCTTTATCCATTTTTCACTTTCTGCGATGTTGAACTTGTACGGTAAACGAGGTTCTTGTAAACAGAGGCGTCCCAAACTTTGGGGTGGCTGTGTCATTTTGATTTTAATTTCCCTAAGCTATAGGACCATAAGTGGAAGTGCCCTAGGCTCTGTTGCTTTGTTTTTTAGATGTTTCAGGAAACACCATACACTTCTCCCGAGTGTCTGTTGGCAATTTACATCCCGCCCATCAGCATAACAAGGCTCCCAGTTCTCCATGGCCTGTCCTGCCTTTCTGGATTTTACACTTTTTTCAGATGGCCCTTTTGACCGGGGGGAAGTGAGACTTCATTGTTGTGCAGATTTCCTTTGCAAGTTTGCTTGGTTGGCCAAAAAGGGCGTATGCGTTTTTTCCTGAATATATTCAGGAAAAAGCGCATACGCCCTTTTTGGCCAAGTGCATCATTGTGGACGTTCTGCCTCTTTTCCTATGCTTTCAATGCAATTCCAGTCTACCTCCTGAAATCGGTTTCCTGCAATTCTGCCCCGCTTTCAAGTCCTCTTGGCAGCCTTACTTCAGTCTATTTTTGGACGATAGCTGTCATTTATAACTCTGCAGGTTTGTGAATTACAGTGCCCCTGAGCTCCTTTCTTCAACTCGCTTTCTTGTGACCTGGCCGCAACACCGCAGGATGGCTTCAGGCCCTAATCTGGTTCCGGCCCGGCATGCTGAGCCTTTGGTTAATTCCTCTTCCTGGTGGGAAATGAGAGTTAAATTTGCCCGTCCAGACACCTCCAGCTAGCCTCTCATTGGTTCTCGCTATTCCTGTTCATCTTCCGCAGAAATTGCAAACTGGGCCAAACAGGAGGTTAAAGGGACTGACTCTCCAAGTCGGGAGAGTGTTAGTAAAGCGTCTGTAATGTTGCACCCGAGTACCAGGGTAGGAAAACTGAGACATATTTGAACACGTCTCCCATTCACATGGTTGATCATACTCTGGGTTCCACATGCATGTTTTAGCTGAAGGAAGAATACCTTAAACCTGGAGAGTTGAGACCCGTGGAATGGGTACCGTGCAATATGACTTCAAAGGGTCTTCATTTGCTCACCGAACCTCTCCAATCCTATCACTGCTGCGTTTATGCCCCTGTACACACGCTTGATTCTCTTTTGGAGACATAGCAATCCATAGGTTTTAAGATACTTACTAGTCAGGTACATTCTTAGGCGTTTAATATGGGGTTTTGAGTCCATTTCGTTGAGCAAGGAGTAGCTCTTGTCTATTCCATATTTGGCTTAAGGAACTTTATCTGTGCTCATTTCAATCTCTGGTTTTATGCAGCACCCCAACTCACCTTTCCCCTTAAGCAAGCATAAGTTGGTTTTCTAAATTTGAGACCCTGTTCTGTTTTGGAATGCAGTTCCTGTGTAGCCAAGTTTACATTCCGTGTATTAGTGATATCTTATGATGTTTCTTTTTCTGTGTGACTTATTTCAGTTAGAATCATCGTACCTGAATCCACTCATGATGCTGCTACGGGCCTGATGACATAGATTTCATTGCTGAGTGATACTGCATTGTACGTAAGTACCACAAGTTCTTTATCCATTTTTCACTTTCTGTGATATTGCACTTGTACGGTAAACGAGGTTCTTGTAAACGGAGGCGTCCCAAACTTTGGGGTGGCTGTGTCTTTTTGATTTTAATTTCCCTAAGCTATAGGACCATAAGTGGAAGTGCCCTAGGCTCTGTTGCTTTGTTTTTTAGATGTTTCAGGAAACACCATACACTTCTCCTGAGTGTCTGTTAGCAATTTACATCCCACCCATCAGCATAACAAGGCTCCCAGTTCTCCATGGCCTGTCCTGCCTTTCTGGATTTTACACTTTTTTCAGAAGGCCCTTTTGACCGGGGGGAAGTGAGACTTCATTGTAGTGCAGATTTCCTTTGCAAGTTTGCTTGGTTGGCCAAAAAGGGCGTATGCGTTTTTTCCTGAATATATTCAGGAAAAAACGCATACGCCCTTTTTGGCCAAGTGCATCATTGTGGACGTTCTGCCTCTTTTCCTATGCTTTCAATGCAATTCCAGTCTACCTCCTGAAATCGGTTTCCTGTAATTCTGCCCCGCTTTCAAGTCCTCTTGGCAGCCTTACTTCAGTCTATTTTTGGACGATAGCTGTCATTTATAACTCTGCAGGTTTGTGAATTACAGCGCCCCTGAGCTCCTTTCTTCAACTCGCTTTCTTGTGACCTGGCCGCAACACCACAGGATGGCTTCAGGCCCTAATCTGGTTCCGGCACGGCACGCTGAGCCTTTGGTTATTTCCTCTTCCTGGTGGGAAATGAGAGTTAAATTTTCCCGTCCAGACACCTCCAGCTAGTCTCTCATTGGTTCTCGCTATTCCTGTTCATCTTCCGCAGAAATTGCAAACTGGGCCAAACAGGAGGTTAAAGGCGCTGACTCTCCAAGAGGGGAGAGTGTTAGTAAAGCGTCTGGAATGTTGCACCCGAGTACCAGGGGAGGAAAACTGAGACATATTTGAACACGTCTCCCGTTCACATGGTTGATCATACTTGGGTTCCACATGCATGTTTTAGCTGAAGGAAGAATACCTTAAACCTGGAGAGTTAAGACCCGTGTAATGGGTACCATGCAATATGACTTCAAAGGGTCTTAATTTGCTCACCGAACCTCTCCAATCCTATCACTGCTGCGTTTATGCCCCTGTACACATGCTTGATTCTCTTTCGGAGACATAGCAATCCATAGGTTTTAAGATACTTACTAGTCAGGTACATTCTTAGGCGTTTAATATGGGGTGTTGAGTCCATTTCGTTGAGCAAGGAGTAGCTCTTGTCTATTCCATATTTGGCTTAAGGAACTTTATCTGTGCTCATTTCAATCTCTGGTTTTATGCAGCACCCCAACTCACCTTTCCCCTTAAGCAAGCATAAGTTGGTTTTCTAAATTTGAGACCCTGTTCTGTTCTGTAATTCAGTTCCTGTGTAGCCAAGTTTACATTCCGTGTATTAGTGATATCTTATGATGTTTCTTTTTCTGTGTGACTTATTTCAGTTAGAATCATCGTACCTGAATCCACTCATGATGCTGCTACGGGCCTGATGACATAGATTTCATTGCTGAGTGATACTGCATTGTACGTAAGTACCACAAGTTCTTTATCCATTTTTCACTTTCTGTGATATTGCACTTGTACGGTAAACGAGGTTCTTGTAAACGGAGGCGTCCCAAACTTTGGGGTGGCTGTGTCTTTTTGATTTTAATTTCCCTAAGCTATAGGACCATAAGTGGAAGTGCCCTAGGCTCTGTTGCTTTGTTTTTTAGATGTTTCAGGAAACACCATACACTTCTCCTGAGTGTCTGTTAGCAATTTACATCCCACCCATCAGCATAACAAGGCTCCCAGTTCTCCATGGCCTGTCCTGCCTTTCTGGATTTTACACTTTTTTCAGAAGGCCCTTTTGACCGGGGGGAAGTGAGACTTCATTGTAGTGCAGATTTCCTTTGCAAGTTTGCTTGGTTGGCCAAAAAGGGCGTATGCGTTTTTTCCTGAATATATTCAGGAAAAAACGCATACGCCCTTTTTGGCCAAGTGCATCATTGTGGACGTTCTGCCTCTTTTCCTATGCTTTCAATGCAATTCCAGTCTACCTCCTGAAATCGGTTTCCTGTAATTCTGCCCCGCTTTCAAGTCCTCTTGGCAGCCTTACTTCAGTCTATTTTTGGACGATAGCTGTCATTTATAACTCTGCAGGTTTGTGAATTACAGCGCCCCTGAGCTCCTTTCTTCAACTCGCTTTCTTGTGACCTGGCCGCAACACCACAGGATGGCTTCAGGCCCTAATCTGGTTCCGGCACGGCACGCTGAGCCTTTGGTTATTTCCTCTTCCTGGTGGGAAATGAGAGTTAAATTTTCCCGTCCAGACACCTCCAGCTAGTCTCTCATTGGTTCTCGCTATTCCTGTTCATCTTCCGCAGAAATTGCAAACTGGGCCAAACAGGAGGTTAAAGGCGCTGACTCTCCAAGAGGGGAGAGTGTTAGTAAAGCGTCTGGAATGTTGCACCCGAGTACCAGGGGAGGAAAACTGAGACATATTTGAACACGTCTCCCGTTCACATGGTTGATCATACTTGGGTTCCACATGCATGTTTTAGCTGAAGGAAGAATACCTTAAACCTGGAGAGTTAAGACCCGTGTAATGGGTACCATGCAATATGACTTCAAAGGGTCTTAATTTGCTCACCGAACCTCTCCAATCCTATCACTGCTGCGTTTATGCCCCTGTACACATGCTTGATTCTCTTTCGGAGACATAGCAATCCATAGGTTTTAAGATACTTACTAGTCAGGTACATTCTTAGGCGTTTAATATGGGGTGTTGAGTCCATTTCGTTGAGCAAGGAGTAGCTCTTGTCTATTCCATATTTGGCTTAAGGAACTTTATCTGTGCTCATTTCAATCTCTGGTTTTATGCAGCACCCCAACTCACCTTTCCCCTTAAGCAAGCATAAGTTGGTTTTCTAAATTTGAGACCCTGTTCTGTTCTGTAATTCAGTTCCTGTGTAGCCAAGTTTACATTCCGTGTATTACTGATATCTTATGATGTTTCTTTTTCTGTGTGACTTATTTCAGTTAGAATCATCATACCTGAATCCACTCATTGTGCTGCTAAGGGCCTGATGACACAGATTTCATTGCTGAGTGATATTGCTTTGTAAGTAAATACCACAACTTCTTTATCCATTTTTCACTTTCTGCGATGTTGAACTTGTACTGTAAACGAGGTTCTTGTAAACAGAGCCGTTCCAAACTTTGGGGTGGCTGTGTCTTTTTGATTTTAATTTCCCTAAGCTATAGGACCATAAGTGGAAGTGCCCTAGGTTCTGTTGCTTTGTTTTTTAGATGTTTCAGGAAACACCATACACTTCTCCCGAGTGGTTGTTGGCAATTTACATCCCGCCCATCAGCATAACAAGGCTCCCAGTTCTCCATGGCCTGTCCTGCCTTTCTGGATTTTACACTTTTTTCAGATGGCCCTTTTGACCGGGGGGAAGTGAGACTTCATTGTAGTGCAGATTTCCTTTGCAAGCTTGCTTGGTTGGCCAAAAAGGGCGTATGCGTTTTTTCCTGAATATATTCAGGAAAAAATGCATACGCCCTTTTTGGCCAAGTGCATCATTGTGGACGTTCTGCCTCTTTTCCTATGCTTTCAATGCAATTCCAGTCTACCTCCTGAAATCGGTTTCCTGCAATTCTGCCCCGCTTTCAAGTCCTCTTGGCAGCCTTACTTCAGTCTATTTTTGGACGATAGCTGTCATTTATAACTCTGCAGGTTTGTGAATTACAGTGCCCCTGAGCTGCTTTGTTCAACTCGCTTTCTTTTGAGCTGGCCGCAACACCGCAGGATGGCTTCAGGCCCTAATCTGGTTCCGGTACGGCACGCTGAGCCTTTGGTTATTTCCTCTTCCTGGTGGGAAATGAGAGTTAAATTTGCCCGTCCAGACACCTCCAGCTAGCCTCTCATTGGTTCTCGCTATTCCTGTTCATCTTCCGCAGAAATTGCAAACTGGGCCAAACAGGAGGTTAAAGGCGCTGATTCTCCAAGTGGAGAGAGTGTTAGTAAAGCGTCTGGAATGTTGCACCCGAGTACCAGGGGAGGAAAACTGAGACATATTTGAACACGTCTCCCGATCACATGGTTGATCATACTCTGGGTTCCACATGCATGTTTTAGCTGAAGGAAAAATACCTTAAACCTGGGTAGTTGAAACCGGTGGAATGGGTACCATGCAATATGACTTCAAAGGGTCTTCATTTGCTCACCGAACCTCTCCAATCCTATCACTGCTGCGTTTATGCCCCTGTACACATGCTTGATTCTCTTTCGGAGACATAGCAATCCATAGGTTTTAAGATACTTACTAGTCAGGTACATTCTTAGGCGTTTAATATGCAGTGTTGAGTCCATTTCGTTGAGCAAGGAGTAGCTCTTGTCTATTCCATATTTGGCTTAAGGAACTTTATCTGTGCTCATTTCAATCTCTGGTTTTATGCAGCACCCCAACTCACCTTTCCCCTTAAGCAAGCATAAGTTGGTTTTCTAAATTTGAGACCCTGTTCTGTTCTGTAATTCAGTTCCTGTGTAGCCAAGTTTCCATTCCGTGTATTAGTGATATCTTATGATGTTTCTTTTTCTGTGTGACTTATTTCAGTTAGAATCATCGTACCTGAATCCACTCATTATGCTGCTACGGGCCTGATGACATAGATTTCATTGCTGAGTGATACTGCATTGTACGTAAGTACCACAAGTTCTTTATCCATTTTTCACTTTCTGTGATATTGAACTTGTACGGTAAACGAGGTTCTTGTAAACAGAGGCGTCCCAAACTTTGGGGTGGCTGTGTCATTTTGATTTTAATTTCCCTAAGCTATAGGACCATAAGTGGAAGTGCCCTAGGCTCTGTTGCTTTGTTTTTTAGATGTTTCAGGAAACACCATACACTTCTCCCGAGTGTCTGTTGGCAATTTACATCCCGCCCATCAGCATAACAAGGCTCCCAGTTCTCCATGGCCTGTCCTGCCTTTCTGGATTTTACACTTTTTTCAGATGGCCCTTTTGACCGGGGGGAAGTGAGACTTCATTGTAGTGCAGATTTCCTTTGCAAGTTTGCTTGGTTGGCCAAAAAGGGCGTATGCGTTTTTTCCTGAATATATTCAGGAAAAAACGCATACGCCCTTTTTGGCCAAGTGCATCATTGTGGACGTTCTGCCTCTTTTCCTATGCTTTCAATGCAATTCCAGTCTACCTCCTGAAATCGGTTTCCTGCAATTCTGCCCCGCTTTCAAGTCCTCTTGGCAGCCTTACTTCAGTCTATTTTTGGACGATAGCTGTCATTTATAACTCTGCAGGTTTGTGAATTACAGTGCCCCTGAGCTCCTTTCTTCAACTCGCCTTCTTGTGACCTGGCCGCAACACCACAGGATGGCTTCAGGCCCTAATCTGGTTCCGGCACGGCACGCTGAGCCTTTGGTTAATTCCTCTTCCTGGTGGGAAATGAGAGTTAAATTTGCCCGTTCAGACACCTCCAGGTAGTCTCTCATTGGTTCTCGCTATTCCTGTTCATCTTCCGCAGAAATTGCAAACTGGGCCAAACAGGAGGTTAAAGGGACTGACTCTCCAAGTCGGGAGAGTGTTAGTAAAGCGTCTGGAATGTTGCACCCGAGTACCAGGGTACGAAAACTGAGAAATATTTGAACACGTCTCCCGATCACATGGTTGATCATACTCTAGGTTCCACATGCATGTTTTAGCTGAAGGAAGAATACCTTAAACCTGGGTAGGTGAAACCCGTGGAATGGGTACCATGCAATATGACTTCAAAGGGTCTTCATTTGCTCACCGAACCTCTCCAATCCTATCACTGCTGCGTTTATGCCCCTGTACACACGCTTGATTCTCTTTTGGAGACATAGCAATCCATAGGTTTTAAGATACTTACTAGTCAGGTACATTCTTAGGCGTTTAATATGGGGTTTTGAGTCCATTTCGTTGAGCAAGGAGTAGCTCTTGTCTATTCCATATTTGGCTTAAGGAACTTTATCTGTGCTCATTTCAATCTCTGGTTTTATGCAGCACCCCAACTCACCTTTCCCCTTAAGCAAGCATAAGTTGGTTTTCTAAATTTGAGACCCTGTTCTGTTTTGGAATGCAGTTCCTGTGTAGCCAAGTTTACATTCCGTGTATTAGTGATATCTTATGATGTTTCTTTTTCTGTGTGACTTATTTCAGTTAGAATCATCGTACCTGAATCCACTCATTATGCTGCTACGGGCCTGATGACATAGATTTCATTGCTGAGTGATACTGCATTGTACGTAAGTACCACAAGTTCTTTATCCATTTTTCACTTTCTGTGATATTGCACTTGTACGGTAAACGAGGTTCTTGTAAACGGAGGCGTCCCAAACTTTGGGGTGGCTGTGTCTTTTTGATTTTAATTTCCCTAAGCTATAGGACCATAAGTGGAAGTGCCCTAGGCTCTGTTGCTTTGTTTTTTAGATGTTTCAGGAAACACCATACACTTCTCCTGAGTGTCTGTTAGCAATTTACATCCCACCCATCAGCATAACAAGGCTCCCAGTTCTCCATGGCCTGTCCTGCCTTTCTGGATTTTACACTTTTTTCAGAAGGCCCTTTTGACCGGGGGGAAGTGAGACTTCATTGTAGTGCAGATTTCCTTTGCAAGTTTGCTTGGTTGGCCAAAAAGGGCGTATGCGTTTTTTCCTGAATATATTCAGGAAAAAACGCATACGCCCTTTTTGGCCAAGTGCATCATTGTGGACGTTCTGCCTCTTTTCCTATGCTTTCAATGCAATTCCAGTCTACCTCCTGAAATCGGTTTCCTGTAATTCTGCCCCGCTTTCAAGTCCTCTTGGCAGCCTTACTTCAGTATATTTTTGGACGATAGCTGTCATTTATAACTCTGCAGGTTTGTGAATTACAGCGCCCCTGAGCTCCTTTCTTCAACTCGCTTTCTTGTGACCTGGCCGCAACACCACAGGATGGCTTCAGGCCCTAATCTGGTTCCGGCACGGCACGCTGAGCCTTTGGTTATTTCCTCTTCCTGGTGGGAAATGAGAGTTAAATTTTCCCGTCCAGACACCTCCAGCTAGTCTCTCATTGGTTCTCGCTATTCCTGTTCATCTTCCGCAGAAATTGCAAACTGGGCCAAACAGGAGGTTAAAGGCGCTGACTCTCCAAGAGGGGAGAGTGTTAGTAAAGCGTCTGGAATGTTGCACCCGAGTACCAGGGGAGGAAAACTGAGACATATTTGAACACGTCTCCCGTTCACATGGTTGATCATACTTGGGTTCCACATGCATGTTTTAGCTGAAGGAAGAATACCTTAAACCTGGAGAGTTAAGACCCGTGTAATGGGTACCATGCAGTATGACTTCAAAGGGTCTTAATTTGCTCACCGAACCTCTCCAATCCTATCACTGCTGCGTTTATGCCCCTGTACACATGCTTGATTCTCTTTCGGAGACATAGCAATCCATAGGTTTTAAGATACTTACTAGTCAGGTACATTCTTAGGCGTTTAATATGGGGTGTTGAGTCCATTTCGTTGAGCAAGGAGTAGCTCTTGTCTATTCCATATTTGGCTTAAGGAACTTTATCTGTGCTCATTTCAATCTCTGGTTTTATGCAGCACCCCAACTCACCTTTCCCCTTAAGCAAGCATAAGTTGGTTTTCTAAATTTGAGACCCTGTTCTGTTCTGTAATTCAGTTCCTGTGTAGCCAAGTTTACATTCCGTGTATTACTGATATCTTATGATGTTTCTTTTTCTGTGTGACTTATTTCAGTTAGAATCATCATACCTGAATCCACTCATTGTGCTGCTAAGGGCCTGATGACACAGATTTCATTGCTGAGTGATATTGCTTTGTAAGTAAATACCACAACTTCTTTATCCATTTTTCACTTTCTGCGATGTTGAACTTGTACTGTAAACGAGGTTCTTGTAAACAGAGCCGTTCCAAACTTTGGGGTGGCTGTGTCTTTTTGATTTTAATTTCCCTAAGCTATAGGACCATAAGTGGAAGTGCCCTAGGTTCTGTTGCTTTGTTTTTTAGATGTTTCAGGAAACACCATACACTTCTCCCAAGTGTCTGTTGGCAATTTACATCCCGCCCATCAGCATAACAAGGCTCCCAGTTCTCCATGGCCTGTCCTGCCTTTCTGGATTTTACACTTTTTTCAGATGGCCCTTTTGACGGGGGGAAGTGAGACTTCATTGTAGTGCAGATTTCCTTTGCAAGCTTGCTTGGTTGGCCAAAAAGGGCGTATTCGTTTTTTCCTGAGGAAAAAACGCATACGCCCTTTTTGGCCAAGTGCATCATTGTGGACGTTCTGCCTCTTTTCCTATGCTTTCAATGCAATTCCAGTCTACCTCCTGAAATCGGTTTCCTGCAATTCTGCCCCGCTTTCAAGTCCTCTTGGCAGCCTTACTTCAGTCTATTTTTGGACGATAGCTGTCATTTATAACTCTGCAGGTTTGTGAATTACAGTGCCCCTGAGCTCCTTTCTTCAACTCGCTTTCTTGTGACCTGGCCGCAACACCGCAGGATGGCTTCAGGCCCTAATCTGGTTCCGGCCCGGCATGCTGAGCCTTTGGTTAATTCCTCTTCCTGGTGGGAAATGAGAGTTAAATTTGCCCGTCCAGACACCTCCAGCTAGCCTCTCATTGGTTCTCGCTATTCCTGTTCATCTTCCGCAGAAATTGCAAACTGGGCCAAACAGGAGGTTAAAGGGACTGACTCTCCAAGTCGGGAGAGTGTTAGTAAAGCGTCTGGAATGTTGCACCCGAGTACCAGGGTAGGAAAACTGAGACATATTTGAACACGTCTCCCGTTCACATGGTTGATCATACTCTGGGTTCCACATGCATGTTTTAGCTGAAGGAAGAATACCTTAAACCTGGAGAGTTGAGACCCGTGGAATGGGTACCGTGCAATATGATCAAAGGGTCTTCATTTGCTCACCGAACCTCTCCAATCCTATCACTGCTGCGTTTATGCCCCTGTACACACGCTTGATTCTCTTTTGGAGACATAGCAATCCATAGGTTTTAAGATACTTACTAGTCAGGTACATTCTTAGGCGTTTAATATGCGGTGTTGAGTCCATTTCGTTGAGCAAGGAGTAGCTCTTGTCTATTCCATATTTGGCTTAAGGAACTTTATCTGTTCTCATTTCAATCTCTGGTTTTATGCAGCACCCCAACTCACCTTTCCCCTTAAGCAAGCATAAGTTGGTTTCCTAATTTGAGACCCTGTTCTGTTTTGGAATGCAGTTCCTGTGTAGCCAAGTTTCCATTCCGTGTATTAGTGATATCTTATGATGTTTCTTTTTCTGTGTGACTTATTTCAGTTAGAATCATCGTACCTGAATCCACTCATGATGCTGCTACGGGCCTGATGACATAGATTTCATTGCTGAGTGATACTGCATTGTACGTAAGTACCACAAGTTCTTTATCCATTTTTCACTTTCTGTGATATTGAACTTGTACGGTAAACGAGGTTCTTGTAAACGGAGGCGTCCCAAACTTTGGGGTGGCTGTGTCTTTTTGATTTTAATTTCCCTAAGCTATAGGACCATAAGTGGAAGTGCCCTAGGCTCTGTTGCTTTGTTTTTTAGATGTTTCAGGAAACACCATACACTTCTCCCAAGTGTCTGTTGGCAATTTACATCCCGCCCATCAGCATAACAAGGCTCCCAGTTCTCCATGGCCTGTCCTGCCTTTCTGGATTTTACACTTTTTTCAGATGGCCCTTTTGACCGGGGGGAAGTGAGACTTCATTGTAGTGCAGATTTCCTTTGCAAGCTTGCTTGGTTGGCCAAAAAGGGCGTATGCGTTTTTTCCTGAATATATTCAGGAAAAAACGCATACGCCCTTTTTGGCCAAGTGCATCATTGTGGACGTTCTGCCTCTTTTCCTATGCTTTCAATGCAATTCCAGTCTACCTCCTGAAATCGGTTTCCTGCAATTCTGCCCCGCTTTCAAGTCCTCTTGGCAGCCTTACTTCAGTCTATTTTTGGATGATAGCTGTCATTTATAACTCTGCAGGTTTGTGAATTACAGTGCCCCTGAGCTCCTTTCTTCAACTCGCTTTCTTTTGAGCTGGCCGCAACACCGCAGGATGGCTTCAGGCCCTAATCTGGTTCCGGTACGGCACGCTGAGCCTTTGGTTATTTCCTCTTCTTGGTGGGAAATGAGAGTTAAATTTGCCCGTCCAGACACCTCCAGCTAGCGTCTCATTGGTTCTCGCTATTCCTGTTCATCTTCCGCAGAAATTGCAAACTGGGCCAAACAGGAGGTTAAAGGCGCTGATTCTCCAAGTGGGGAGAGTGTTAGTAATGCGTCTGGAATGTTGCACCCGAGTACCAGGGGAGGAAAACTGAGACATATTTGAACACGTCTCCCGATCACATGGTTTATCATACTCTGGGTTCCACATGCATGTTTTAGCTGAAGGAAGAATACCTAAAACCTGGGTAGTTGAAACCCGTGTAATGGGTACCATGCAATATGACTTCAAAGGGTCTTCATTTGCTCACCGAACCTCTCCAATCCTATCACTGCTGCGTTTATGCCCCTGTACACATGCTTGATTCTCTTTCGGAGACATAGCAATCTATAGGTTTTAAGATACTTACTAGTCAGGTACATTCTTAGGCGTTTAATATGCGGTGTTGAGTCCATTTCGTTGAGCAAGGAGTAGCTCTTGTCTATTCCATATTTGGCTTAAGGAACTTTATCTGTGCTCATTTCAATCTCTGGTTTTATGCAGCACCCCAACTCACCTTTCCCCTTAAGCAAGCATAAGTTGGTTTTCTAAATTTGAGACCCTGTTCTGTTCTGTAATTCAGTTCCTGTGTAGCCAAGTTTACATTCCGTGTATTACTGATATCTTATGATGTTTCTTTTTCTGTGTGACTTATTTCAGTTAGAATCATCGTACCTGAATCCACTCATTATGCTGCTACGGGCCCGATGACATAGATTTCATTGCTGAGTGATACTGCATTGTACGTAAGTACCACAAGTTCTTTATCCATTTTTCACTTTCTGTGATATTGAACTTGTACGGTAAACGAGGTTCTTGTAAACAGAGGCGTCCCAAACTTTGGGGTGGCTGTGTCTTTTTGATTTTAATTTCCCTAAGCTATAGGACCATAAGTGGAAGTGCCCTAGGCTCTGTTGCTTTGTTTTTTAGATGTTTCAGGAAACACCATACACTTCTCCCAAGTGTCTGTTGGCAATTTACATCCCGCCCATCAGCATAACAAGGCTCCCAGTTCTCCATGGCCTGTCCTGCCTTTCTGGATTTTACACTTTTTTCAGATGGCCCTTTTGACCGGGGAGAAGTGAGACTTCATTGTAGTGCAGATTTCATTTGCAAGTTTGCTTGGTTGGCCAAAAAGGGCGTATGCGTTTTATTCCTGAATATATTCAGGAAAAAACGCATACGCCCTTTTTGGCCAAGTGCATCATTGTGGACGTTCTGCCTCTTTTCCTATGCTTTCAATGCAATTCCAGTCTACCTCCTGAAATCGGTTTCCTGCAATTCTGCCCCGCTTTCAAGTCCTCTTGGCAGCCTTACTTCAGTCTATTTTTGGACGATAGCTGTCATTTATAACTCTGCAGGTTTGTGAATTACAGTGCCCCTGAGTTCTTTCTTCAACTCGCTTTCTTGTGAGCTGGCCGCAACACCGCAGGATGGCTTCAGGCCCTAATCTGGTTCCGGCACGGCACGCTGAGCCTTTGGTTATTTCCTCTTCCTGGTGGGAAATGAGAGTTAAATTTTCCCGTCCAGACACCTCCAGCTAGTCTCTCATTGGTTCTCCCTATTCCTGTTCATCTTCCGCAGAAATTGCAAACGGGGCCAAACAGGAGGTTAAAGGTGCTGACTCTCCAAGTGGGGAGAGTGTTAGTAAAGCGTCTGGAATGTTGCACCCGAGTACCAGGGGAGGAAAACTGAGACATATTTGAACACGTCTCCCGTTCACACGGTTGATCATACTCTGGGTTCCACATGCATGTTTTAGCTGAAGGAAGAATACCTTAAACCTGGAGAGTTGAGACCCGTGTAATGGGTATCATGCAATATGACTTCAAAGGGTCTTCATTTGCTCACCGAACCTCTCCAATCCTATCACTGCTGCGTTTATGCCCCTGTACACACGCTTGATTCTCTTTTGGAGACATAGCAATCCATAGGTTTTAAGATACTTACTAGTCAGGTATATTCTTAGGCGTTTAATATGGGGTGTTGAGTCCATTTCGTTGAGCAAGGAGTAGCTCTTGTCTATTCCATATTTGGCTTAAGGAACTTTATCTGTGCTCATTTCAATCTCTGGTTTTATGCAGCACCCCAACTCACCTTCCCCCTTAAGCAAGCATAAGTTGGTTTTCTAAACATGAGACACTGTTCTGTTTTGTAATTCAGTTCATGTGTAGCCAAGTCGACATTCTCTGTATTAATGATACCTTATGATGTTTCTTTTCTGTGTGACTTATTTCAGTTCGAATCATCATACCTGAATGCACTCATTATGCTGCTACGGGCCTGATTACATAGATTTCATTGCTGAGTGATATTGCATTGTACGTAAGTACCACAAGTTCTTTATCCATTTTTCACTTTCTGAGATATTGAACTTGTACCGTAAACGAGGTTCTTGTAAACAGAGCCGTCCCAAACTTTGGGGTGGCTGTGTCTTTTTGATTTTAATTTCCCTAAGCTATAGGACCATAAGTGGAAGTGCCCTAGGCTCTGTTGCTTTGTTTTTTAGATGTTTCAGGAAACACCATACACTTCTCCAGAGTGGCTGTTGGCAATTTACATCCCGCCCATCAGCATAACAAGGCTCCCAGTTCTCCATGGCCTGTCGTGCCTTTATGGATTTTACACTTTTTTCAGATGGCCCTTTTGACCGGGGGGAAGTGAGACTTCATTGTAGTGCAGATTTCCTTTGCAAGCTTGCTTGGTTGGCCAAAAAGGGCGTATGCGTTTTTTCCTGAATATATTCAGGAAAAAACGCATACGCCCTTTTTGGCCAAGTGCATCATTGTCGAGTTTCTGACTGTTCATATGCTTTCAATGCAATTCCAGTCTACCTCCTGAAATCGGTTTCCTGCAATTCTGCCTTGCTTTCAATGCCTCTTCATAGCCTTACCTCAATATATTTTTTAAAAATAGTTGGCCTTTATAACTCTGCAGGTTTTTGAATTGCAGTGGCCCTTAGCTCCATTTTTTAGCTCTTATTTTTGTGGTCTTGCCCCGTAACCACAGGATTCCTTGAAGCCCTATTTTTCTTCTGGGGCACCTTGCTGTGCCTTTGGTTAATTCTTCTTACTGATGTGATATTAGAGTGACATGTGCCCATTGAAACCGCTACAGCTAGTTTCTCACTGGTTCCCCCTATTCCCATTCATCCTCTGCACTAACTGCAGACTGTGCGATACCAGAACTTAAAGGCATTGACTCCATGTGGGGATGTTGTTAGTAAAGCGGCTGGAATGTCGATCCGGAGCCCCAGGAGAGGAAAAATGAGGTGCGTTTTAGAAACCTTTCCCGATCATATGGTATACCAGTCGCTGGGTTTCCCAAGCATGGTTTAGCTGTAGGAAGATTCCCTTCAACCTGGAGTGTTGGGACCCTTGGAATGAGTAGCATGAAGTATTGCATTAAACTTTCGGCAGTTGCTCACCAAAGCTCACCAATCCTGTCAGCCCCAAGTGTCCAGCCTTATGTCTTATCCAGCTGTGGGTTTATATGTGGTCAATCCAGGTTGCATCACAGCCCCTGAGCGAATTTTGTAAGAATTTTTCTCTCTTTCATTGTTTCAGCGTTTTGTTTTTAAAATTTATTTCTATAATGGGGTTTAGCTCCTTTTCACTGCTGTGTTTGTGCCGCTCTGCACACACTTGATTCCCTTATGGAGATATATCAATACATGGGTTTTAAGATTCTTATTCCTCAGATATATTTCTCTGCGGTGTATAGGGTGTGTTGAGGCCTGTTCATTGAGCAAGGTGTAGATCTTGTCTAATACCTATTTGGTTTATTGAACGGTATCTGTGCTAATTTCAAACTCTGGTTTTATGCATCACCCCACCTCTCCTTTCCCCTTAAGCTGACATAAGTGTGTTTTCTAAATGTGAGACACTGTTCTGTTCTGTAATTCATTTCTTGTGCAGCCATATTTACCCTCCCTCTATAAGTGATATCTTATGATATGTTTCTTTTTCTGTTTGACTTATTTCAAGTAGTATTATCGGACCTAAATCCACTCTTTATCCTTCTACTAGCCTTATTACATTGATTTCATGGTGAAGAGATATTCCATTGTACATAAGTACCACATCTTCTTTATCCATTGTTCTCTTTCCTGGGATATTTAAGGTGTACTGAAGTTGAGGTTCTTGTAAACAGAGTAGCCCTAAACTGTGGTGTGCTTGTGTCTTGTTGATTTTTAGACTTCCCTAGATATACTCCCATGATTGGAAGTGTCCTATGCTCTGTAGCTCTGTTTTTTAGATGATTTAGGAACCACCATACACTTCTCCAGAGTGGCTCTCGGCAGTTCACACACTGCCCATCAGCGTATAAAGGCTCCCTGTTCTCCATGGCCTGTCCTGCATTTCTGGTTTTTACAATTTTTTAGGATGGCCCTTTTGACCGGTGGGAAGTGAGACTTCTTTGTTGTGCACATTTGCATTGCTTGCTTGCTTCGTTGCCCATAAAGTGCGTATGCGTTTTTTCCTGGATATAATCAGGAAAAAACGCATACGCCCTTTTGGGCCAACTGCATCATTGTCGAAATTCTGCCGCTTTTCATGTGCGTTAAAGACGAGTCCAATCTATCTCTTGAAATCTGTTTCTTGCAATTCTGTCTTGCATTCAGATCCTCTTCTTTGCCTTACCTCAACATATTTTTGGACGTTAGTTTTCATTTATAACTCTGCAGGTTTGTGAATTGCAGTGACCCTGAGCTCCATTTTTTAAGTTGCTCTTTTGTGAGCTGGCCTCAAACCCACAGGATTGCTTCAGGCCCTATTTTGGCTCCGGCGAGGCAGGCTGAGCCTTTCTTTAATTCTTATTCTTAATGGGAAATTAGAGTGATATGTGCCCGTCCAAACCCCTACAACTCTTCTCTCATTGGTTCCCCCTCTTCCCGTTCATCCTCCTCACAATTTGCAAAATGTGTGAAACAGAAGTTTAAATGTGCTGATTCTCCAAGTGGGGAGATTCTAAGTAGCGTGGCTGGAATGGTGAACAGGAGCACCAGGAGAGGATAAATGAGGTGCATTTTAGACACATCTCCCGATCACATGGTGTACAGTCCTCTGGGTTTTCCATGCATGTTTTAGCTGTAGGAAGATCCCTTGAACCTGCAGATTTGGGACCCATTGAATGGGTACCAGGTAGTATTACTTTAAAGGGTGTGCATTTCCTCACCCAACCTCACATTTCTCTTAGCGCAAACAGTTTCCAGCCTTATGTCTCATCCTGCTGTGGGTCTAGATGTGTTCAATCCATGTTGCATCACCGTCCCTGAGGAAAAGTTGTAAGAGGTTTTCTCTGTCTCTCTGTCGTTTATTTTTTTCAATTTATTACTATATTGGTTACAGCTGATTTTCAAAGCTCTGTTTCTTGCTGCTGTACATCCACTTGATTCGCGTACAGAGAGACATCAATAAATTCTTTTTCAGATTCTTACCAGTCGTATATATTCTTTTCCGGTGACTTGAGTGTGCTGAGTGCAGTTCTTTTAGCTACCGTGTAGGCCTTGTTGATTATCAGTTTGGTATTTGGAATGGTATCTTTGCTAATTTCAACCTCCTGGATGATGCCTCACCCCTCCCCACCTTTCCCGTTTAGCAGCCTTATGCGTGTTTTCTACATATTTGACTATGTTTTTGTTTTGTAATTTATTTCATGTGTAGCCATTTTGGATTCCACCTTTAAGTGATATCTTATGATATGTGTCTTTTTCTTTTTGAATTCTGTCACTTAGAATGATCATACGTAACTCCTCTGGAGTTGTTACAACTGGCCATATTTCATTGATTTCCAGGCTGAATAATATTCCACTCTACCTAAATACCACATCTCTATCCATTTTTTCCCTCCAGAGACATTTAAGTTATATCCTAGTCGAGGATCTTTTAAACAGAGAGGGGGTAAACATTGGGGTGCCTGTGTCCTCTCGATTTTTGTTTTTCCCAAGATATACGCCCATGAGTGCAAGTGCCCTATGCTCTGTAGCTCATTTTTTAGATGCTTTAGTAAACACAATACACTTCTCCAGAATGGCCATTGGCAATATACATTTCCACTATAAGTCTCACAGGGCTCCCTCTTCTCGTTGCCCTGTCCTGCATTTCTGTTGTTTACGCTTTATGAGGATGGCTCTTCTGACTGATGCGAAGTGATATCTTTTGTAGTATTGACTTCCAGTGCCCACCTGTTTGGTTGGCTAAAAAAGTGTATGCCCTTTTCTTGAATATATACAGAAAAGAACGCATACACCCTTTTTGGCCAACTGCAATGTTGGCAATGTTCAGCTCCTTTTCTTGTGCTTAATGGCGAGTCCTTTCTACCTCCTCAAATCCCTTTCCTGCCATTCTCCCTTGCTTACAAGTCCTTTTCTCTGACTTTCCTCAAGACATTTTTCAGTGATGGATATTTTCAACTCTGCAGTTTTGTGAATTTTACTGCCCCTGAGTTCCATTGTTCAACTTGTGTTTATGGGAACTGGCCACAAAGCAGCGGGATTTCCTCAAGCCCTATACTGTTTCCATGGGCAACCCTAGCCTTTGGTCAATTCGTCTTCCTGATTGGAAATTAGAGTGACATGTGCCTGTCTGAACACCTAGGACTTGTCTCTCATTGTTCCTCATCCTTCCGCTTCATCCTCTGGACAAATTCCAAACTGTACGCAACAGGATGTTGACAGTGCTGACATCTCCAAGTGGGGAGACTGTTAGTAAAGACGCTGGAGGGGTGAACCCGAGCACCAGGAGATGAGGAGATGAGATGCCTTTTCCAAACTCTTCCCGATCAGACGGTATACCATCCTCTGGGTGTGACAGACATGTTTTAGCAGTAGGAAGAGTCCCATTCATGTAAGGAGAACACCAGGGCTTTTTCAAAATCAGTGTCTCCCCGAAACCCAAACTGGGGAAGTTTTTAAGCTACGGCTACACATATGTTCATTAAGGGCCTTGGGAAGTAGGCAGAGTCCAAACTTTAGATGATTGAAGTCTTCAGGGTCAGAAGCACTCACCACCAGCTTCCCTTAGGCTACACTTTAACTGTCATTGATAGATGATGTCAATAAAAATATCTATTCTTTTTCAGATTATTTCCCCTTATAGGTTATTGCAAAATGTTGAGTGTAGTTCCCTGTGCTATACAGTAGTTCCTTGTTGATGATCTATTTTATACATAGCAGTGTGTATGTGTTAATTCCAAACTGTTAATTTATCCCTCCTCCCACCTTTCCCCTTTGGTAATAATAAATTATAAGATTTTATACTTCTCAGAAATGGGGGAGCTGAAAGAGAGGTATCATTTTCAATGGAAAAGCATTTAAAACATGATTGAAGTTTTAACCAAGATTATTAGCTGTACATCCTTGGAAAGAAATCACTTCGTTTCTCTAATATTGACCTGACAAATAAGACAAACCTTTTCACTGAACTTGCTTATAAAAAGTGATGGAAATATCAAATGGAAGTGTTAAAAACATCTTATTTTACCCGAGCCTTATACACTGTTCTATGTTAACTACAGTTTGGCTCACACATCTGTTCATTGAGGTTACAATAGTCTCAATTTCTGTTACTGATCCTCCAGAGTGGACCCCAACAAGTGTCCCCCTGCCCAGTGTCATTGGGGCCAACAGATCGAGACTGAGTTTGGTTCACAAGCAAAGGAAACTTTATATTTTGATCAGAGAATGGAGAGGTGAGAGCATGCACTACCCCGTGGGCTGTGGGCTGGGCTGCTGTGTAGAGATCCTGTCAGAGTCAGTGGGAGGGAGGGAGGCGGCGGAGCTCTCGAGGGCCGGGTTGGCTGTAGCTCAGGCTCTATATCGTGGAGTCTGCACTGGGCCCCAGGAGCTGAGGTGTCGACCCAGCCATTCTGCACTAGGAAATCTGGTCTGAAGTGCCGGGTGTGGAACCTCTGCATGCGGGACCCTAGGAGCACGTGAAATTAGACAAAGCACAAAGGATAAAAAAGGTTAGACTTGACTTTATTGCCCAGATTCTATTTTTATCTCCCAGGGATTTTTAATGGGCTTTGCTGGGGACAAACCCCTCCTCTGTCTTTTGTCCCGTTCCTCATTCTTGGAGTGCTGAGGGTGCAGACCCTTCTTCTGTAACTGCTGAGTGCTGAGTTGGGAGCCCTCATACCCTGGGGCGAGGGTCAGAGCTTCTCCCCAGCAGCCTCCCGGTGACGTTGATTGTCCCCAGGACCCCTGCCTCCCTGCTCGTCCACCTGAGCACCAGCATTGGAAGTGTTATAGATTCTAATGACCTTTAAGGGTCCAGGAAAGAGATGTGCAGAGACGCTGTGGGGGCCGGTTTCACCCCGCCCCACATTTGTTCGGCCACCTTAGGCTGACCGTCTCTGCCAGCCTAGATGCTCTGACCAGTAGTCTGCGCTTTCTTCAGTTAGGCCCCTGAATTAACGTACAAACAGCACCAGGTGTCAGAGCCCTGCCCGCTCAACTCCCAGACAGTCCAGGGTCAGTGGTGACCAAGGACCATGATGGCTACTGAGTCAACAGCCTTTTGAAGTAAACAGGAGTCCAGCCGGTCTTATTGGCCACCATCATCACGGTGTCTGTAGGCTTTTCTATGGTGACAGTGTGGTATACTGTTCCCCCGCCAAGATTATTAGCTCCCCTCTGGGTGCAGTAAGTCCTGCAAGCAGTAGTCTACTCTTTTGGGACACACTCTTGTTGTTTTATGAGAGAAACTCCAGGTCAAGTGATGTTCACACGAGTCGTCATGGTGCCCTGTTGCCCCCGGTTATCTCTCTGGATGTTGGAGCTGGAGGGCCTCCTCACTCGAGGTCGGTGTGCCCACGGAGCGAACCCTGCAACTTCAGGGCATGGTTGGTGGTTAGGATCACCACGTGGGGTCCTTTTCCCTTAGGAGGGAGGTGGCCTTTTGGGCTGCTGATTTCCAGGTTTTTAGATACCGCCAGTATCTTGGCCAGATGTGGCAGTGGGCCAAGCCCCTTAGTGACCGTAGTTTATCCTACCTGGATGGCATTCTTGCATTGTTCCATTTCAAGTGGTCCCAGTTTTTGCACTAATTCTCCAATGGCGATTCACCTTTCACCGGGAATGTAAAGGTCAAAGGGTTTAGCTAAATTAGGGAGTTCCAGGGCAAGGGTCTGAATTGACTGCTCTTTCCATTCTTGAAAGGCCACTTCTGGATTCTATTCAAAAGGATCATCATCTTTTCCTTTCAGTGTTTCATATAGAGGTCCAGCTAGTAGACTGTAGTTAGGGATCCAGAAGCAGCAAACCCTGGCCTCCCCAGGAACCCCTAAGCTGTCTTCTAGTTTTAGAAAGGGGTAAGGCTGAAAATGGTTTCTTCCCTTTCCTGGGATGGGCTTCTCTGACCTTCTGTGAGAATGAAGCCCAGGCAGGTCACCGCAGTCTGTGATATTTGAGCTTTTTCTTGGACAACTTCTATCCTTTATTGGCTTGGTAGTTCAGAGGCCTCCTTAGTAGGGCTGGTGATCAGAATGTCGTCTGCATATTGAAGGAGGGTTTCCTTTTCCAGAGGTAGAACTTTTAGGTCTTTAGCTAAGCTTTCCCCAAAGATGGTGTGGGAATTTTTGCACCCTTGGGGCCAGACGGCCCGGAAGTATTGTTTTAGTTGTATGTGGAGTCCTGCCACTCACAAGCCAAAATTTCTTGTGACTCTGGGACTAATGGAATACAAAAGAAGGCATCATTGAAGACTAATACAGAATACCATGTCCTGGTGGTTGGTAGAATGACCAGCAGTGTGTAGGAATTAGGAGCAACTGGAGGTATATCCTCGGTGGCTTCACTGACTGTCCTGACATCCTTTACCAGGTCCCCAGCAGCCCATGGGGCTCTCGTGGTCAGACCAATCCCAGAATATGGAGCTCACCTGGGCAGGTACCCCACCCCCACCCCAGCCCACGGGGCTCTCGTGGTCAGGCCCCTCCCAGGATACAGAGCTACCCTTGCAGGTACCGTGGCAGGGCTGGGCACACAGGAACCGTGCACATAGCCCTCATTGCAGAGCACCCCCAGCTCACCTGTCGCTCAGAGCTGACACAGAGCACCTCAGAGCAGGACTTGAACTAACAAACAGCAGCTGCGACAGGTCTGTGACCCTGGGCATCACTCCGTGAGGCCTCCCTCCACCTGGTCTTCCAGAGACTTCCACTGCACCCGGGGCACCAGGCCTCTGTCTCCAACCACCACCCACCCCTCCTCTGCCTGACTCCTGGGTTCCTCTCATTAGGAGAGGGTTTTCTTGAAGTTGTCTCCCACTCATGGGCCAGATAAAATGATTAGAAAACAAGCCAAAGCTGCAGCCCCTTGTCTATCCTGACTCTCAGGAGCCCACACCTGTTCCTTGGACCTGGCCGGTTCAGCAAGTTCCATTTTCTGCAACTGTGAGCCCCTGAGGGGTGATGATTGGCTGACCTGGGCAGCCTTACCGTGCCGGCCAGCCCTCCCCAGGTGTGCCTGGGTTGAGATCAATATAAATACCACTCCAGGCAGCAAGAGCCCCTGCAGCCGTGCCTGACGCCATTTTCTCTGCCCTGTCAGTAGTCTCGGGGCTGGGCTGGTGGGAGGGAGTGAGAGGCCACGGCTTTGTGGGTGGCCCAGTGTGAGTGGGGCTCTGCTGGACTTTCTGCAGCAGTTGCCAGGCTGCCACCTGCTAAAGAAGAGGATGTGTCACCCATACCTGCTGCTGGAATTTCTCCCTGGGCAGAGGTGAGGAAGGAAAAAAGCAGTGGGGGCAGGGACAGGACGGGTATCTCAGGCAGGGAAATGGAAATCTTCCAGAAGAGCACCCAGGGCCAGGACCATCCTGGCTGGCCTGCAGGCACCAAGTCGGCCGGCATGCTGTCACTCGTGTGGCTCTATGGCCCTTCCTCTAGGCTTTCAAGTCCTTGTATATATTCAGGTGTTTTACCTGGGATGGGTGGGAATAGTTCAGCAGCAACTGGCCTGGGGCTCAGCTCACGTTTACTCACAGATGCCTCGGCACGGTGCCCCAGCTTTGCAATGAGGACGCTTGTTGCGTGGGGGCTGCTGGCTGAGTGGGAGACGATTCCCCACCACTGACCAACTTCAGAATTGTTTACAACTGGAGCAAGTGCCCTGATACGGTTTTCCTCTGTGTAACTGGTGGGTTCTGTATTTTTTTTCTCTTTTTCGTTTTTGGTTCAAGGTAGATTTTATTCCTCTTTTTTGTATTTACAGATATAAGCATGGAAATAATTTATTCATATAAATACATGTATGTGCAGGGAATAATTGTTTTTTCTGTTTTATTTTTTAAATTTTATTTCTTTTTAATTTTGAATTTTATTTTATATTTTTATACAGCAGGTTCTTATTGGTTATCTATTTTATACATATAAATGTATACATGCCAATCCCAGTCTCTCAACTCCTCCCACCACCACCCCCCCAACAGCTTTCCCCCCTTGTTGTCCATACGTTTGTTGTCTACATCTGTTGCTCTATTTATGCCTTGCAAAATGGTTAATCTGTACAGTTTTTCTAGGTTCCACATATATGCATGAATATACAAGATTTGTTTTTCTCTTTCTGACTTACTTCACTCTGTATGACAGTCTCTAGATCCATCGACGTCTCTACAAATGACCCAATTTCATTCCTTTTCATGGCTGAGTAATATTCCATTTTATATATGTACCACAGCTTTATGCATTCGTCTGTCTGTGGGCATTTAGGTTGCTTCCATTACCTCGATATTGTAAATAGTGATGCAATGAACATTGCGGTGAATGACTCTTTTTGATTTATGGTTTTGTCTGGGTATATGTCCAGTACTGGGATTGCTGTATCCTATGGTAATTCTATTGTTAGTTTCTTAAGAAATTCCATATTGTTCTCCATAATGACTGTATCAATTTATATTCCCAACAATAGTGGAAGAGGGTTCCTTTTCTCCACACCCTTTCCAGCATTTTTTGTTTGTAGATTTTCAATGATGCCTATTCTACCAGGTGTGAGGTGATACCTCATTGTTGAATCCATTTCGTTGAGCAAGGGGTAGCTCTTGTCTATTACATATTTGGCTTATGGAACGGTATCTGTGCTAATTGCAAACTCTGCTTTTATGCAGCACCCCAACTCACCTTCCCCCTTAAGCAGGCATAAGTTGGTTTTCTAAACTTGAGACCCTGTTCTGTTTTGTAATTCAGTTCATGTGTAGCCAAGTTCACATTCCGTGTATTAGTGATACCTTATGATGTTTCATTTTCTGTGTGACTTATTTCACTTAGAATCATCGTGCCTCAATCCACTCATTATGCTGGTACGGGCCTGGTGACATAGATTTCATTGCTGAGTGGTATTCTGTTGTACAGAAGTACCGCAACTTCTTTATCCATTATTTGCTCTCTGGGATATTTAACTTGTGCCGTAGAAGACATTGCTGTAAAAAGAGCCGTCCCAAATTTTGGGGTTGCTGTGTCTTTTTGATATTAATTTCCCTAAGCTATAGGACCATAAGTGGAAGTGCCCTAGGCTCTGTTGCTTTGTTTTTTAGATGTTTCAGGAAACACCATACACTTCACCCGAGTGTCTGTTGGCAATTTACCTCCCGCCCATCAGCATAACAAAGCTCCCAGTTCTCAATGGCCTGTTGCCTTTCTGGATTTTACACTTTTTTCAGATGGCCCTTTTGACCGGGAGGAAGTGAGACTTCATTGTAGTGCAGATTTCCTTTGCAAGCTTGCTTGGTTGGCCAAAAAGGGCGTATGCGTTTTTTCCTGAATATATTCAGGAAAAAACGCATACGCCCTTTTTGGCCAAGTGCATCATTGTGGACGTTCTGCCTCTTTTCCTATGCTTTCAATGCAATTCCAGTCTACCTCCTGAAATCGGTTTCCTGCAATTCTGCCCCGCTTTCAAGTCCTCTTGGCAGCCTTACTTCAGTCTATTTTTGGACGATAGCTGTCATTTATAACTCTGCAGGTTTGTGAATTACAGTGCCCCTGAGCTCCTTTCTTCAACTCGCTTTCTTTTGAGCTGGCCGCAACACTGCAGGATGGCTTCAGGCCCTAATCTGGTTCCGGTACGGCACACTGAGCCTTTGGTTATTTCCTCTTCCTGGTGGGAAATGAGAGTTAAATTTGCCCGTCCAGACACCTCCAGCTAGCCTCTCATTGGTTCTCGCTATTCCTGTTCATCTTCCACAGAAATTGCAAACTGTGCCAAACAGGAGGTTAAAGGCGCTGACTCTCCAAGTGGGGAGAGTGTTAGTAAAGAGTCTGGAATGTTGCACGCGAGTACCAGGGGAGGAAAACTGAGACATATTTGAACACGTCTCCCGTTCACATGGTTGATCATACTTGGGTTCCACATGCATGTTTTAGCTGAAGGAAGAATACCTTAAACCTGGAGAGTTAAGACCCGTGGAATGGGTACCATGCAATATGACTTCAAAGGGTCTTAATTTGCTCACCGAATCTCTCCAATCCTATAGCTGCTGCGTTAATGACCCTTGTACACACGCTTGATTCTCTTTTGGAGACATAGCAATCCATAGGTTTTAAGATAATTACTAGTCTGGTATATTCTTAGGCGTTTAATATGGGGTGTGGAGTCCATTTCGTTGAGCAAGGAGTAGCTCTTGTCTATTCCATATTTGGCTTAAGGAACTTTATCTGTGCTCATTTCAGTCTCTGGTTTTATGCAGCACCCCAACTCACCTTTCCACTTAAGCAAGCATAAGTTGGTTTTCTAAATTTGAGACCCTGTTCTGTTTTGTAATTCAGTTCCTCTGTAGCCAAGTTTAAATTCCATGTATTAGTGATATTTTTTGATGTTTCTTTTTCTGTGTGACTTATTTCAGTTAGAATCACCATACCCGAATCCACTCATTATGCTGCTACGGGCCTGGTGACATAGATTTCATTGCTGAGTGATATTGCTTTGTACATGAGTACCACAACTTCTTTATCCATTTTTCACTTTCTGTGATATTGAACTTGTACGGTAAACGAGGTTCTTGTAAACAGAGGCGTCCCAAACTTTGGGGTGGCTGTGTCTTTTTGATTTTAATTTCCCTAAGCTATAGGACCATAAGTGGAAGTGCACTAGGCTCTGTTGCTTTGTTTTTTAGATGTTTCAGGAAACACCATACACTTCTCCGGAGTGGCTGTTGGCAATTTACATCCCGGCCATCTGCATAACAAGGCTCCCAGTTCGCCATGTCCTGTCCTGCCTTTCTGGATTTTACACTTTTTTCAGATGGCCCTTTTGACCGGGGGGAAGTGAGACTTCATTGTAGTGCAGATTTCCTTTGCAAGCTTGCTTGGTTGGCCAAAAAGGGCGTATGGGTTTTTTCCTGAATATATTCAGGAAAAAACCCATACGCCCTTTTTGGCCAAGTGCATCACTGTGGACGTTCTGCCTCTTTTCCTATGCTTGAAATGCAATTCCAGTCTACCTCCTGAAATCGGTTTCCTGCAATTCTGCCCCGCTTTCAAGTCCTCTTGGCAGCCTTACTTCAGTCTATTTTTGGACGATAGCTGTCATTTATAACTCTTCGGTTTGTGAATTACAGTGCCCCTGAGCTCCTTTCTTCAACTCGCTTTCTTGTGAGCTGGCCGCAACACCGCAGGATGTCTTCAGGCCCTAATGTGGTTCCGGCAAGGCACGCTGAGCCTTTGGTTAATTCCTCTTCCTGGTGGGAAATGAGAGTTAAATTTGCCCATACAGACACCTCCAACTAGTCTTTCAATGGTTCTCGCTATTCCTGTTCATCTTCCACAGAAATTGCAAACTGGGCCAAACAGGAGGTTAAAGGGACTGACTCTCCAAGTGGGGAGAGTGTTAGTAAAGCGTCTGGAATGTTGCACCCGAGTACCAGCCTACGAAAACTGAGACATATTTGAACACGTCTCCCGATCACATGGTTGATCATACTCTAGGTTCCACATGCATGTTTTAGATGAAGGAAGAATACCTTAAACCTGGGTAGTTGAAACCCGTGGAATGGGTACCATGCAATATGACTTCAAAGGGTCTTCATTTGCTCACGAACCTCTCCAATCCTATCACTGCTGCGTTTATGCCGCTGTACACATGCTTGATTCTCTTTCGGAGACATAGCAATCCATAGGTTTTAAGATACTTACTAGTCAGGTACATTGTTAGGCGTTTAATATGGGGTGTTGAGTCCATTTCGTTGAGCAAGGAGTAGCTCTTGTCTATTCCATATTTGGCTTAAGGAACTTTATCTGTGCTCATTTCAATCTCTGGTTTTATGCAGCACCCCAACTCACCTTTCCCCTTAAGCAAGCATAAGTTGGTTTTCTAAATTTGAGACCCTGTTCTGTTCTGTAATTCAGTTCCTGTGTAGCCAAGTTTACATTCCGTGTATTACTGATATCTTATGATGTTTCTTTTTCTGTGTGACTTATTTCAGTTAGAATCATCATACCTGAATCCACTCATTGTGCTGCTAAGGGCCTGATGACACAGATTTCATTGCTGAGTGATATTGCTTTGTAAGTAAATACCACAACTTCTTTACCATTTTTCACTTTCTGCGATGTTGAACTTGTACTGTAAAGAGGTTCTTGTAAACAGAGCCATTCCAAACTTTGGGGTGGCTGTGTCTTTTTGATTTTAATTTCCCTAAGCTATAGGACCATAAGTGGAAGTGCCCTAGGTTCTGTTGCTTTGTTTTTTAGATGTTACAGGAAACACCATACACTTCTCCCGAGTGGTTGTTGGCAATTTACATCCCGCCCATCAGCATAACAAGGCTCCCAGTTCTCCATGGCCTGTCCTGCCTTTCTGGATTTTACACTTTTTTCAGATGGCCCTTTTGACCGGGGGGAAGTGAGACTTCATTGTAGTGCAGATTTCCTTTGCAAGCTTGCTTGGTTGGCCAAAAAGGGCGTATGCGTTTTTTCCTGAATATATTCAGGAAAAAACGCATACGCCCTTTTTGGCCAAGTGCATCATTGTGGACGTTCTGCCTCTTTTCCTATGCTTTCAATGCAATTCCAGTCTACCTCCTGAAATCGGTTTCCTGCAATTCTGCTCCGCTTTCAAGTCCTCTTGGCTGCCTTACTTCAGTATATTTTTGGACGATAGCTGTCATTTATAACTCTGCAGGTTTGTGAATTACAGTGCCCCTGAGCTCCTTTCTTCAACTCGCTTTATTTTGAGCTGGCCGCAACACCGCATGATGGCTTCAGGCCCTAATCTGGTTCCGGTACGGCACGCTGAGCCTTTGGTTATTTCCTCTTCCTGGTGGGAAATGAGAGTTAAATTTGCCCGTCCAGACACCTCCAGCTAGCCTCTCATTTTTTCTCGCTATTCCTGTTCATCTTCCGCAGAAATTGCAAACTGGGCCAAACAGGAGGTTAAAGGCGCTGACTTTCCAAGTGGGCAGAGTGTTAGTAAAGCGTCTGGAATGTTGCACCCGAGTACCAGGGGAGGAAAACTGAGACATATTTGAACACGTCTCCCGATCACATGGTTGATCATACTCTAGGTTCCACATGCATGTTTTAGCTGAAGGAAGAATACCTAAAACCTGGGTAGTTGAAACCCGTGTAATGGGTACCATGCAATATGACTTCAAAGGTCTTCATTTGCTCACCGAACCTCTCCAATCCTATCACTGCTGCGTTTATGCCCCTGTACACATGCTTGATTCTCTTTCGGAGACATAGCAATCCATAGGTTTTAAGATACTTACTAGTCAGGTACATTCTTAGGCGTTTAATATGCGGTGTTGAGTCCATTTCGTTGAGCAAGGAGTAGCTCTTGTCTATTCCATATTTGGCTTAAGGAACTTTATCTGTGCTCATTTCAATCTCTGGTTTTATGCAGCACCCCAACTCACCTTTCCCCTTAAGCAAGCATAAGTTGGTTTTCTAAATTTGAGACCCTGTTCTGTTCTGTAATTCAGTTCCTGTGTAGCCAAGTTTACATTTCGTGTGTTACTGATATCTTATGATGTTTCTTTTTCTGTGTGACTTATTTCAGTTAGAATCATCATACCTGAATCCACTCATTGTGCTGTTAAGGACCTGATGACACAGATTTCATTGCTGAGTGATATTGCTTTGTAAGTAAATACCACAACTTTTTTATCCATTTATCACTTTCTGCGATGTTGAACTTGTACTGTAAACGAGGTTCTTGTAAACAGAGCCGTTCGAAATTTTGGGGTGGCTGTGTCTTTTTGATTTTAAATTCCCTAAGCTATAGGACCATAAGTGGAAGGACCATAAGTGGAAGTGCCCTAGGCTCTGTTTCTTTGTTTTTTAGATGTTTCAGGAAACACCATACACTTCTCCCAAGTGTTTGTTGGCAATTTACATCCTGCCCTTCAGCATAACAAGGCTCTCAGTTCTCCATGGCCTGTCCTGCCTTTCTGGATTTTACACTTTTTTCAGATGGCCCTTTTGACCGGGGGGAAGTGAGACTTCATTGTAGTGCAGATTTCCTTTGCAAGCTTGCTTGGTTGGCCAAAAAGTGCGTATGCGTTTTTTCCTGAATATATTCAGGAAAAAACGCATACGCCCTTTTTGGCCAAGTGCATCATTGTGGACGTTCTGCCTCTTTTCCTATGCTTTCAATGCAATTCCAGTCTACCTCCTGAAATCGGTTTCCTGCAATTCTGCCCCGCTTTCAAGTCCTCTTGGCAGCCTTACTTCAGTCTATTTTTGGACGATAGCTGTCATTTATAACTCTGCAGGTTTGTGAATTACAGTGCCCCTGAGCTCCTTTCTTCAACTCGCTTTCTTTTGAGCTGGCCGCAACACTGCAGGATGGCTTCAGGCCCTAATCTGGTTCCGGCACGGCACACTGAGCCTTTGGTTATTTCCTCTTCCTGGTGGGAAATGAGAGTTAAATTTGCCCGTCCAGACACCTCCAGCTAGCCTCTCATTGGTTCTCGCTATTCCTGTTCATCTTCCGCAGAAATTGCAAACTGGGCCAAACAGGAGGTTAAAGGCGCTGACTCTCCAAGTGGGGAGAGTGTTAGTAAAGCGTCTGGAATGTTGCACCCGAGTACCAGGGGAGGAAAACTGAGACATATTTGAACACGTCTCCCATTCACATGGTTGATCATACTTGGGTTCCACATGCATGTTTTAGCTGAAGGAAGAATACCTAAAACCTGGGTAGTTGAAACCCGTGGAATGGGTACCATGCAATATGACTTCAAAGGGTCTTCATTTGCTCACCGCACCTCTCCAATCCTATCACTGCTGCCTTTATGCCCCTGTACACATGCTTGATTCTCTTTCGGAGACATAGCAATCCATAGGTTTTAAGATACTTACTAGTCAGGTACATTCTTAGGCGTTTAATATGGGCTGTTGAGTCCATTTCGTTGAGCAAGGAGTAGCTCTTGTCTATTCCATATTTGGCTTAAGGAACTTTATCTGTGCTCATTTCAATCTCTGGTTTTATGCAGCACCCCAACTCACCTTTCCCCTTAAGCAAGCATAAATTGGTTTTCTAAATTTGAGACCCTGTTCTGTTCTGTAATTCAGTTCCTGTGTAGCCAAGTTTACATTCCGTGTATTACTGATATCTTATGATGTTTCTGTTTCTGTGTGACTTATTTCAGTTAGAATCATCATACCTGAATCCACTCATTGTGCTGCTAAGGGCCTGATGACACAGATTTCATTGCTGAGTGATATTGCTTTGTAAGTAAATACCACAACTTCTTTATCCATTTTTCAATTTCTGCGATGTTGAACTTGTACTGTAAATGAGGTTCTTGTAAACAGAGCCGTTCCAAACTTTGGGGTGGCTGTGTCTTTTTGATTTTAATTTCCCTAAGCTATAGGACCATAAGTGGAAGTGCCCTAGGTTCTGTTGCTTTGTTTTTTAGATGTTTCAGGAAACACCATACACTTCTCCCGAGTGGTTGTTGGCAATTTACATCCCGCCCATCAGCATAACAAGGCTCCCAGTTCTCCATGACCTGTCCTGCCTTTCTGGATTTTACACTTTTTTCAGATGGCCCTTTTGACCGGGGGGAAGTGAGACTTCATTGTAGTGCAGATTTCCTTTGCAAGCTTGCTTGGTTGGCCAAAAAGGGCGTATGCGTTTTTTCCTGAATATATTCAGGAAAAAACGCATACGCCCTTTTTGGCCAAGTGCATCATTTTGGACGTTCTGCCTCTTTTCCTATGCTTTCAATGCAATTCCAGTCTACCTCCTGAAATCGGTTTCCTGCAATTCTGCCCCGCTTTCAAGTCCTCTTGGCAGCCTTACTTCAGTCTATTTTTGGACGATAGCTGTCATTTATAACTCTGCAGGTTTGTGAATTACAGTGCCCCTGAGCTCCTTTCTTCAACTCGCTTTCTTGTGACCTGGCCGCAACACCGCAGGATGGCTTCAGGCCCTAATCTGGTTCCGGCACGGCACGCTGAGCCTTTGGTTATTTCCTCTTCCTGGTGGGAAATGAGAGTTAAATTTGCCCATCCAGACACCTCCAGCTAGTCTCTCATTGGTTCTCGCTATTCCTGTTCATCTTCCACAGAAATTGCAAACTGGGCCAAACAGGAGGTTAAAGGCGCTGACTCTCCAAGTGGGGAGAGTATTAGTAAAGCGTCTGGAATGTTGCACTCGAGTACCAGGGGAGGAAAACTGAGACATATTTGAACACGTCTCCCGTTCACATGGTTGATCATACTTGGGTTCCACATGCATCTTTTAGCTGAAGGAAGAATACCTTAAACCTGGGTATTTGAAACCCGTGGAATGGGTACCATGCAATATGACTTCAAAGGGTCTTCATTTGCTCACCGAACCTCTCCAATCCTATCACTGCTTCGTTTATGTCCCTGTACACATGCTTGATTCCCTTTCGGAGACATAGCAATCCATAGGTTTTAAAATACTTACTAGTCAGGTACTTTCTTAGGCGTTTAATATGCGGTGTTGAGTCCATTTCGTTGAGCAAGGAGTAGCTCTTGTCTATTCCATATTTGGCTTAAGGAACTTTATCTGTGCTCATTTCAATCTCTGGTTTTATGCAGCACCCCAACTCACCTTTCCCCTTAAGCAAGCATAAGTTGGTTTTCTAAATTTGAGACCCTGTTCTGTTTTGTAATTCAGTTCCTCTGTAGCCAAGTTTAAATTCCATGTATTAGTGATATTTTTTGATGTTTCTTTTTCTGTGTGACTTATTTCAGTTAGAATCACCATACCCGAATCCACTCATTATGCTGCTACGGGCCTGGTGACATAGATTTCATTGCTGAGTGATATTGCTTTGTACATGAGTACCACAACTTCTTTATCCATTTTTCACTTTCTGTGATATTGAACTTGTACGGTAAACGAGGTTCTTGTAAACAGAGGCGTCCCAAACTTTGGGGTGGCTGTGTCTTTTTGATTTTAATTTCCCTAAGCTATAGGACCATAAGTGGAAGTGCCCTAGGCTCTGTTGCTTTGTTTTTTAGATGTTTCAGGAAACACCATACACTTCTCCGGAGTGGCTGTTGGCAATTTACATCCCGCCCATCAGCATAACAAGGCTCCCAGTTCGCCATGTCCTGTCCTGCCTTTCTGGATTTTACACTTTTTCAGATGGCCCTTTTGACCGGGGGGAAGTGAGACTTCATTGTAGTGCAGATTTCCTTTGCAAGCTTGCTTGGTTGGCCAAAAAGGGCGTATGGGTTTTTTCCTGAAAAAACCCATACGCCCTTTTTGGCCAAGTGCATCACTGTGGACGTTCTGCCTCTTTTCCTATGCTTGAAATGCAATTCCAGTCTACCTCCTGAAATCGGTTTCCTGCAATTCTGCCCCGCTTTCAAGTCCTCTTGGCAGCCTTACTTCAGTCTATTTTTGGACGATAGCTGTCATTTATAACTCTTCGGTTTGTGAATTACAGTGCCCCTGAGCTCCTTTCTTCAACTCGCTTTCTTGTGAGCTGGCCGCAACACCGCAGGATGTCTTCAGGCCCTAATGTGGTTCCGGCAAGGCACGCTGAGCCTTTGGTTAATTCCTCTTCCTGGTGGGAAATGAGAGTTAAATTTGCCCATACAGACACCTCCAACTAGTCTTTCAATGGTTCTCGCTATTCCTGTTCATCTTCCACAGAAATTGCAAACTGGGCCAAACAGGAGGTTAAAGGGACTGACTCTCCAAGTGGGGAGAGTGTTAGTAAAGCGTCTGGAATGTTGCACCCGAGTACCAGCCTACGAAAACTGAGACATATTTGAACACGTCTCCCGATCACATGGTTGATCATACTCTAGGTTCCACATGCATGTTTTAGATGAAGGAAGAATACCTTAAACCTGGGTAGTTGAAACCCGTGGAATGGGTACCATGCAATATGACTTCAAAGGGTCTTCATTTGCTCACGAACCTCTCCAATCCTATCACTGCTGCGTTTATGCCGCTGTACACATGCTTGATTCTCTTTCGGAGACATAGCAATCCATAGGTTTTAAGATACTTACTAGTCAGGTACATTGTTAGGCGTTTAATATGGGGTGTTGAGTCCATTTCGTTGAGCAAGGAGTAGCTCTTGTCTATTCCATATTTGGCTTAAGGAACTTTATCTGTGCTCATTTCAATCTCTGGTTTTATGCAGCACCCCAACTCACCTTTACCCTTAAGCAAGCATAAGTTGGTTTTCTAAATTTGAGACCCTGTTCTGTTCTGTAATTCAGTTCCTGTGTAGCCAAGTTTACATTCCGTGTATTACTGATATCTTATGATGTTTCTTTTTCTGTGTGACTTATTTCAGTTAGAATCATCATACCTGAATCCACTCATTGTGCTGCTAAGGGCCTGATGACACAGATTTCATTGCTGAGTGATATTGCTTTGTAAGTAAATACCACAACTTCTTTACCATTTTTCACTTTCTGCGATGTTGAACTTGTACTGTAAAGAGGTTCTTGTAAACAGAGCCATTCCAAACTTTGGGGTGGCTGTGTCTTTTTGATTTTAATTTCCCTAAGCTATAGGACCATAAGTGGAAGTGCCCTAGGTTCTGTTGCTTTGTTTTTTAGATGTTACAGGAAACACCATACACTTCTCCCGAGTGGTTGTTGGCAATTTACATCCCGCCCATCAGCATAACAAGGCTCCCAGTTCTCCATGGCCTGTCCTGCCTTTCTGGATTTTACACTTTTTTCAGATGGCCCTTTTGACCGGGGGGAAGTGAGACTTCATTGTAGTGCAGATTTCCTTTGCAAGCTTGCTTGGTTGGCCAAAAAGGGCGTATGCGTTTTTTCCTGAATATATTCAGGAAAAAACACATACGCCCTTTTTGGCCAAGTGCATCATTGTGGACGTTCTGCCTCTTTTCCTATGCTTTCAATGCAATTCCAGTCTACCTCCTGAAATCGGATTCCTGCAATTCTGCTCCGCTTTCAAGTCCTCTTGGCTGCCTTACTTCAGTGTATTTTTGGACGATAGCTGTCATTTATAACTCTGCAGGTTTGTGAATTACAGTGCCCCTGAGCTCCTTTCTTCAACTCGCTTTATTTTGAGCTGGCCGCAACACCGCATGATGGCTTCAGGCCCTAATCTGGTTCCGGTACGGCACGCTGAGCCTTTGGTTATTTCCTCTTCCTGGTGGGAAATGAGAGTTAAATTTGCCCGTCCAGACACCTCCAGCTAGCCTCTCATTTTTTCTCGCTATTCCTGTTCATCTTCCGCAGAAATTGCAAACTGGGCCAAACAGGAGGTTAAAGGCGCTGACTTTCCAAGTGGGCAGAGTGTTAGTAAAGCGTCTGGAATGTTGCACCCGAGTACCAGGGGAGGAAAACTGAGACATATTTGAACACGTCTCCCGATCACATGGTTGATCATACTCTAGGTTCCACATGCATGTTTTAGCTGAAGGAAGAATACCTAAAACCTGGGTAGTTGAAACCCGTGTAATGGGTACCATGCAATATGACTTCAAAGGTCTTCATTTGCTCACCGAACCTCTCCAATCCTATCACTGCTGCGTTTATGCCCCTGTACACATGCTTGATTCTCTTTCGGAGACATAGCAATCCATAGGTTTTAAGATACTTACTAGTCAGGTACATTCTTAGGCGTTTAATATGCGGTGTTGAGTCCATTTCGTTGAGCAAGGAGTAGCTCTTGTCTATTCCATATTTGGCTTAAGGAACTTTATCTGTGCTCATTTCAATCTCTGGTTTTATGCAGCACCCCAACTCACCTTTCCCCTTAAGCAAGCATAAGTTGGTTTTCTAAATTTGAGACCCTGTTCTGTTCTGTAATTCAGTTCCTGTGTAGCCAAGTTTACATTTCGTGTGTTACTGATATCTTATGATGTTTCTTTTTCTGTGTGACTTATTTCAGTTAGAATCATCATACCTGAATCCACTCATTGTGCTGTTAAGGACCTGATGACACAGATTTCATTGCTGAGTGATATTGCTTTGTAAGTAAATACCACAACTTTTTTATCCATTTATCACTTTCTGCGATGTTGAACTTGTACTGTAAACGAGGTTCTTGTAAACAGAGCCGTTCGAAATTTTGGGGTGGCTGTGTCTTTTTGATTTTAAATTCCCTAAGCTATAGGACCATAAGTGGAAGGACCATAAGTGGAAGTGCCCTAGGCTCTGTTTCTTTGTTTTTTAGATGTTTCAGGAAACACCATACACTTCTCCCAAGTGTTTGTTGGCAATTTACATCCTGCCCTTCAGCATAACAAGGCTCTCAGTTCTCCATGGCCTGTCCTGCCTTTCTGGATTTTACACTTTTTTCAGATGGCCCTTTTGACCGGGGGGAAGTGAGACTTCATTGTAGTGCAGATTTCCTTTGCAAGCTTGCTTGGTTGGCCAAAAAGTGCGTATGCGTTTTTTCCTGAATATATTCAGGAAAAAACGCATACGCCCTTTTTGGCCAAGTGCATCATTGTGGACGTTCTGCCTCTTTTCCTATGCTTTCAATGCAATTCCAGTCTACCTCCTGAAATCGGTTTCCTGCAATTCTGCCCCGCTTTCAAGTCCTCTTGGCAGCCTTACTTCAGTCTATTTTTGGACGATAGCTGTCATTTATAACTCTGCAGGTTTGTGAATTACAGTGCCCCTGAGCTCCTTTCTTCAACTCGCTTTCTTTTGAGCTGGCCGCAACACTGCAGGATGGCTTCAGGCCCTAATCTGGTTCCGGCACGGCACACTGAGCCTTTGGTTATTTCCTCTTCCTGGTGGGAAATGAGAGTTAAATTTGCCCGTCCAGACACCTCCAGCTAGCCTCTCATTGGTTCTCGCTATTCCTGTTCATCTTCCGCAGAAATTGCAAACTGGGCCAAACAGGAGGTTAAAGGCGCTGACTCTCCAAGTGGGGAG